>NW_005842284.1:932173-961057 GCF_000455745.1 Alligator sinensis | reverse complement strand
AAGAGAATATTATGGTAATTTCTACTTTTAGATATTACAGAAATGCTCAGCTGCTATTTTAAAAGAAATATGTAAATAGGTGGGTGGCACCTATGTCTGCAGTATCTCCCTCTGTAGCAGAAACTAGAGGATGAATGGGAATAAGTGTACGTCTGGGTGATCTTCTTTAGGGAATTGCACCTTGTCATGGACACATTGGGTATTTCCAGACATTTAGGGAGGTTAGGTGGAGTTTAGACTGCATTAAAAATGACCACCCAAGCTGACTTAGTTTGTCCAGGTGCGGACCTTATACCTAGATCCCTAGTTAGGTCAATCTAAGTGCAAAATATATGGAAGTTCAGGACAGGTAGATCGGTCTAAAATGGCTGACCTGATCTAAATTAACTGTACCTTTGAGGATGTCAAGCTTATATTAGATCCAGCAAGACTAATCTAGCTGAACTTCTGTACAGTTCCCAGCACAGCTGGTGGCCCAAGTCCTAGCACTGAGCTTTGCCTACTCTCTGGCACCAGGCTATTTTTAGCCCCCAGCCCCTTGCCAAAAACCAAGTGGGTTGTTTTTCAGGGAGGAGCCGTTGGGGAGGAGGGGAATTAAAAATAACCTCTGGTCCTGGGGAGTGGGGAAGAGAGGTCCCCTATTCTCCCCGCAAGCCCTTTTGCAGTCAGCACTAGCCCCCATGATCCTGCCAAACCCTCCTGGATCCTACTAGCGTGGCCATTTTTAACTCAGTCTAACCTCCCTGAATGTCTGTACATATCCATTATGGCCACAGAGATTTCCTTACAGCTATTCAAGAGCTGCTCTGTGGTTTGAGAGAGGGTTATGTCATAGGATGCAAAGTTCAGGCAATGTTGAGGTTCCTTTCAGGGATGTGAGATTGCTACTCTAACTAGGTACTGTGAGATGGGGTTTGTCGCTTACTGCATCCTAAAATGGAGAAAGAAGTCATGTATGATGCGTGCTAATTTTCCGTTCATTTTGTAACCAATCTCTTATAGAGCTGGCAAAGCTTGCTTTCCTCATTGAGGACTGGGTGCATGCCAGTTTATCTGAGTGCAAAACAGACCTTTGAAAAATGTCTCACAGCATGAAAAACATTTTTTCTTTCTTTCCCATGTTTGAGTAACTTAAACAAGAAAATTATTTTTTGCCAGAGCTTAAGATAAATGGAAGGCTGAGAACATCATGATAAATTTGATCCCAAACAGTTATGTTTTCAGAAAGTTATAAATACCTGAACATAGAATTAAAAAAAAATCAGCTTTAACCATCAGAATTAATAACTTCATTAGTTGTTAATTCTTAAATATCTGGAAATTGCTCAGATGTTATGCTGATGGCAGCTGCATTACGGAAAACGAGTAGAATTGGAGTCTGTTAAGGCCTTCTCTGAGGCAGCAAACAGGACATGAGAAGAGGTAGGCATAAAGAAGGAATTAGAAGTATCAAATACTAGAAAGGAGGGATATTTTTAAAGGCATTGGACTGGGACTAAGGGGATTTGGTTTGGTTCCCAGTTTTATGACAGACTTCCTGAATTACATGGGGACAAGTGAACATGGTTCTCTCTCTCTGCCTCAGTTCACTGCTTGTGTAAGGAGGATCAAAATGTTGCCTTTCTAGGTTATTTATATTGCAACCTTTTGGGGGGTATGTCTTACTTTGTCCATCTAGAACATAGCAGAAGGAGCCTCAGTATTGGCTGGGGCCATTTTTGCCATGCTTAAGGGATGCAATATTGGAAAGGGTGTACCTTTCCAATATTTATTTCACCATTGGGACAAGCATTGTTTAATTAAAAATTTCTACTATAATAAAAGTCTTAGTCAGTTTGTCTGTTCGTAACACTTTATATGCACTCTGGTTGTCTTGGCAGCCAATCACAATGCTGACTGAAACACCCAATCGGCGTGCTTCATGAGCATTCTGGAGAAGAAGTTGTAGCAGAGGCGTGGCAGAGTGCCACCATGACGGCGGGGGCGGAGCAGGGGGACGAGGCCAGCAGAGGTGGTGGTAGCATGGGGTGCTGGCTGAGGGGGATGGCAGGGCAAACCCCCCCTCCCCCCACGCCCTGGGAGGTGGTGGCGGCATGGGTTGGTGGCGCTCTGTTCCTCCCCCCACCCCGGTCATTCCTGGTGGGCACTTGGCTACTTAAGTTAGAAGGAAATAACCAAAACTCCAGAAGAAAAAAAAATGAACAAGTTGAAGGTCCAAACAGAGTTCACATTTGTTTTCTACTAATTTAAAGGAACTGAGGGTGTGTAGGGTCCACACCTCTTTATGCAACTTCACCTGGAATATTTTGTCGCTCAAGTGGCCAGTACAGGTAGTCACCTAAAGTAAGCGAAAAGCACCAAAAATTTGCTATTTTTCCTGTTTATTGGTTTTTCTTTCACAGTACATCCGGTAGGCAAACCAAATCATTCCCTTTGGAGACTACTATACATGGGTTTTTTCCCCCAGTGAATGACTACTATGTTTTTCTGCAACTTACAAATATGCATCATTTACATTTTTATGGCAAACTTTTTGGAGAGAGTGACTGACTCTTCCATCCATTGAGGCATCCGAGATCATTCTTCTCTTATAGCAGTCATCTTGCTAAACAATATGACATCTGCTGTCAGATTGTGGCACTGCAACTCTTCAGTGTTCATTCCTGATAAAGCATTTGATGGAATTAAAAGTAGCTGACTTTTAAATGGAGCTCTTTTTTTGGTTAAGAAATCTCATTTGTTGTCTCAAAAGCACTTAGCCTCAATATAGGGATGTATAATTTCACTTTTACTTAAAAAAACATCTGCTTTCTCAGAGGCACTAAAGCTACAATACCTGTAATTCCATTTACTGCCACCTTTGAGGGAGTAACTGCATAAAATTATAGATTTGGAAAAAACAAAAATGATGATGTGAAACAAGTAATTTATCCTTACCCCATTTGCCTAGTATAGTACAGAAAAGGAAAATGCCCTGAATAAGCTACCTTTATCAAGTACCAAAATAGTAAAGCTCTTGTACTTTTAACATGAGTCAGTATCTGAATGGGCTGATAAAAATGGAAGTCTCTATAGCTTAATTTTTGAGATGAGTAAACCTTTGAATTTTAGCACAGCTGTTGGGTTTTCTGAGAACACCACAACCATTGATTTAGTCCTCTTACAGCTCTCACAGCATTTTGGGCCTCTTTGTTTTGGCTCTTTATGTTGCTGCATATGATGCTTAGCTTTGTCTGGTTGAAGGCTGAAACTGCAAAACTGCCTGGCTTCCATCTGAGTCTTCCAGTCTTTGCTTGGCAACAGTGTGGAAAGAAAAGATTAATTCTGAAACTCAGTTAGGGTCCACAAAGTTTCAGGTACATGTTGTACCTGGGTTTCAAAGTGAAGTGTTAACTGCTATTTAGCATACTTTATTAATAAACGTTTGAAACTCTATTCTGCTACTGTGCCATGTGACCCAGATACTACACTAATTTTAGAAATGCAGGAATCCAAGACATTTTTTACTGATAATCTGTAAAGTTTTTACTGACAACAAAACTTTTTTACTGACACATATTTTACATAATAAAATTGTAACCTTTCTGCCGAATCCTTGACAAGGTACAGGTTCAAATTTAGATTTTAACACTAGCTATGGTAAGAAAAAGTGTAGTTAATCAGTGGGGAAAAAAAATCTCAGTTTGGCAAACCTGCCTGACTGCAGCAGTGGTTTTGTACCAATGCTGCCCCCACCTCAGGTGTCCCTTACTCACCCTCCTATCCTGTTGCCTCCAGTTGTACCCTACACCATGTTGCTACCCCCTCCCCCCTTATCTCTGCTGTTTCCACGTCCATCATTTCAGCATAGACCTTCAGAGAAGGACTAAAGTCTACCTGTGATCCAGAAGTGTTACAGGGAGAGGGGACCCAGCAACACCAGGACATGGCTGTGGGTTGGGGAAAGAGCTACAGATAGTCTCTTGATCCACAAAGGCCTGATAAGACCTCCCTTCAGGGTTCTGCTGGAATGCAGACACCTGGTGATACTGCTCTGCTCTGTCTGTGCTTCAACACGCACTACCATGCTAGGTCATGGGCTGCAAAATCTGAGGCCACTTAGGGAATCAAAGGTACCAACCAGGATCAAGAGGAGCAAGCAGAATCATGGAACAAGTTGGGTCAGGAAGCTAGGCCATTAGCCCAAGAACAAGGTCTCTAAGAACAAACTGGGAGATTAGGCAGAGAACAGAGTCTGAGAACAAGCCAGGTTGAGAAAACATGAGATCAGGTAGAGAGAAGAGTTAGAGAGCAAGCCAGAGGGAACAGCAAAGCAGTCTAAGATTAGGTTAAGCCTGTTGCCTGGATACTTCCTTTTTTTTGTCAGGTGCTTGTGTGGGGGAGTGGAGGGTCAGCTGATTCCAATTGGCCACTCTGGTGACAGGGAGTGGATGGAGGGCTAGGCTCTACCGTTGATGGAGGTTTCAGGCCAGCCTTGCCCAGTCTGGGTGGTCAGCTGTAAGGTGGCAGGCCAGGATATGCAGCCATGTAGATCAGGCCCAGCCCCCAGGTTTAAAGCCACAGCATAGCATGCACTCAGGTTCTTTCCCACCATGGAGCTTCATTGAAGCAGCTGGTTGGTTCATGTTTTTACTGACAGCTGAATGTTTTAATGGATTTTATGGACAGGCTTGTTATCCTGGTGACTTACAGAATGTCTGTAAAATTATAGACAGCTGGCAACCCTGTCTAACATCTCTAATTATACAGAGGTGTTAGTAGTCAAATAAAGCAGGCAATATTAAAAATTATCAGAATGTCTACATCAGATTCACTAATGCTTGTTAGCTATGCATAGATGATTAGTGAACCACTGTTTTAAAGATTTAACCAAGAAAAGGTGATTTGTCCTCTCTTTTGGATGTGATTCTTTGGTTTGAAATGAACCTGATGTGTGACTAGTTGATTCACTTCCCTGTTTCAGTCTTTGCTTCTGTAAATTATGGGTAATAATACCTACTGTTCGTAAAATTAAAGTCTTATAAAAATTGTGATATCTTTAAATGAAAGCTGGTACATAATTGGGAAGCACTGCTGTTACTGTTGAAGTACTTCACTGCCATAAGTAGCAGATTCTCCCCAAATTCTGTTTTACTCTGTTTCGCTGTTAGTGGACTTTTACCCTTTTTAACAATCACTTTGCTTGTAGAAGTCAGTTTTTAAGCATTGATTTGAAGTTATTTGCCTTAACCACTGTTACGTGGTTAAAAGAATTACAAATCTAGGGTCAGATGAAAAATAAAATTATTGGGATTGAGTGGATGAAAGCAGAGTATAACCTTTTGAGATCTGTTGATCGATCATTCAGTATTAATTCCTCTTCTGGGTTTTCACATCAAGACGACAGAAGAGGAACCAATGTGCTCTTTCATAAAATCTAATGCTTTAAAGTGTCCTCATTAATTATTTTTTCTTAATACTACCCATTCCACTTACCCATGCCAGATAATTGCATAATTCACTTAACTGCATAGCACAATCTAATACTGATTTTCCTACATACTGCTCATATTATAATAAACACGGGTTATCTGCAAATTGGTTAAATGCATAAACTGCTTAAGTGCATCCCATCTTTCAAGCTACTGTCTGCTTTTTAATGTTATTGAACTTGATTTCATTGCATAATAATTGGTGCCAGAAACAGGGAAGGTGAAGCAGCTGTCAAAACCCATTAGTAGAAGCTACTGAGGTGGCTAATGCTGAGGTTTCAGCCTGATTCAGGTGAACCTGACTATATACATGCTCATCTCCCAATGAAGTCAAGGGGATTTAAATTCATTCTTAAAGTTAAGCACTCTCTTAGGTGCTTTCCTGAATCTTGGCCATATAGAGAGAACCTTCTCTACATTCCTTCTAATGCCCGTTCTTGTAGCATTTAGAGACAGAAAATATAATTTAAATTCCTACTCTGAAAGTGCTGCAAAGAGATTAGTGAGGATAAGCTTAGGAAAAAGGGAGCCAAATGACCTCAGAGTAGTGATAAATACTCATCAGCATTACTCACTGTTCTTTAACTTTACTTGCAAAATGTCCAATTGCTGTCCCTTGCCCCTGGAGATGATAGCCTGTTAATTATATTAATTATGTAAGAGATTTATTGGGCATTGAAGTAAATTCATAATTTTGTATATATAACCTCAGTCTAATTGCAGAATTATAGTGGGTGCAAGGAAAGGCGTTAATAATCAGAGATTAACAAGAAATTCTTATGAGGGATTTAATAATATTAACTTAAAAAAGGAGACAAGTAATAGGTTATGTTACAAGTTTATATAACACTGAATGGTAGAGAGAAGTAAATCAGCAGCTTCTGTCCCGTAATACAAGAACATGGGAACAATCAGTTAAATTAATTAACAACTGACAAACTACTTGGAACAGTGGAAGAACTTAGAGAAGTGCTGTTTCAATTTTAGAACAAATATTCTTTTGAAAAAGATACATTATAAAGAGATCTATCCAGATTAAAGGTTTGCTTGTTTTTTTACAATTAATTTTAAATGTTAACTATACAAATGGAAATTTTGGAATCTTTACCATCTCCTTTGGTCGCTGACTCCTTTTAAGGTGTTTTTATAGCTTTTGTGTGACCTTTGATAACACCTTGTAAATTCCTTTCTAATACCTTTTTACATTTGCACTTGCCATGTAAGAGTAGCATTCACTTGTATAGTACAACATTAAGAAACTAAAGGAGTGTATTTATTTCTTGATTCCAACTTACCTAGCACCCATCTAAATTTGAAGATGCTTTTATAAGGTCTACAAAATAAAAGTTTATATCCAAAGTCATCTTTTTATTTAAAAATGTAAATGCTGACCATCAAAAGAGTGTTTCTCTTTCACCTTAAAAGAAAAAAAAATCTTTCCTTCAACCTGTTTATCATCCACACTGAACACAAAGTCTTGGAAAGTATAATGATTAACAAATAGATCTCAGACTTTTTACCAAAACACAGTGCATAAAAAATGCTAGTAGGAACTAGAACTAAAACATAATTTTCAGCTCCTGGTAGTTTCTGATGTTCTATAATAATGCAAAGAAACTGTTGAAAACGTCTTTACATTGAATTTATTTGCTAAAGGTTGTTTGCATTTTTGGACTAACGTAAGCTTAACATACCATCTGCCCTCCATATGTTTTGGTCATGGACAAAGCTATAATGAAATGATCTTATAAAGTAGTATGATTATTCAGATATGTTATCCTCCTTAATCCGTTTTTTTGGATTTTTTTTATAAGATTGATGATTTGATAGTCAGTGAAAATAAAGACAAATTTGTGTACTGTGCTTTAGTATTGTTTGGGCAATGTGTGGATGTTAACTGAGTGTTATGAATTTTAAATCATACATGTGGCATCATACTCATTAATTCTAAGAGGCCACATCTTCAACCAGTGTGAAATGTCATAGATTAATTGACCTCATTGGAGTTATGATGATATACACTGATTGAGGAGTTAACACAAGATGCTTTGTATTTGTTACAGCAGAATACAATTAAGATTATAATCCAGACAGTGTGGTAGTTCATAGCTGGAGGTTTTGTGAATTTTATTTTTTAACATGAGCTACTGCTGTATATTTTATGGTTGATATAAGATCATTTTCCACTTTAGAACAGCTGAGCACATGGGGGAATTATAATAAGGTTTAACATTTCTTTTGGAGTAAACATGCAGGAACTTTATATTAGGAATAAAGTGTTAGCCCCAAAGCTCTTGAAAGAAAGGCTAATAGATATTGAATCTAGAGATTTCAGATTCTAAAGAAAGGAAACTTGATTTCTTCATGTATGTAGGTACATAACGGGAAAGAATGGTAATAAGCCAGTAAGGGATGTGAAACATTAGCATGTGTAGGATGGGTCCTCCTTTCCCTGAGGAACAGGAGAAAATACATGCTGCTTCACGTGGATAAAGGCAGATGGGCAAGGAGAATAGCATTTGGAGATGGGACCTTGACTTGCTCATTAGTTAAACTACCAATTCCGTTTCTTATCTTGGTTTGGATGTGAAGTGCAAATAACGACTGGGCTTGATGTTTCTGCCCCAGTGTTTGGCTGCTTCTGTGATGTTCTCAATAAATTAGTTATTCCTTACTCTCCCTCATATTAATATTGACTTCTTAGTGGAAACTTTGAAAATGTTTCCTGTCCTCCTGCACTCTCTCTTTCTGTCCTGCCTTCACATTGTTTTCAATTCTGTAACATGTTTTCCCTCTCTGGGTTTGGCTTAAAGGTCTTAAAGGGGGAAAAGATTCCCATAGGAAGTGAACAGGTTTCCCCTCTGCCCCCGCTAACAAACCAATATGCAAGCAAAAGAAAGCAGTACAGAACATTTCAGTGTTCTTCTTTATCCATTAGAGTCTCCTTGTTATCTCCATTAATTAGCAGCAGAAGGCAAGCATCATTGGTCATTTATAAACTGAACTTCCATCAAGAGAGGAAGTTGCTTCTGTATTACAGAAGAGGATTTCTATTTTGCAGTATTGTTAGGGCAGATTCCCCAGACCTGGGATGAACTCGCTGTCCACACCATCATGTAGAAAGTTTGATATTTGGGGGCTATGTGGACTTCCACTTGAGCCACAAAATATTCTAGGTGAAGTTACAGAAGGAGGTATGGACCCCAAACACCCTCAGTTCCTTTCACTTAGCAGAAGGTTTTGGCACTGGATTTATGACCCAGATACCTTGCTCCAGGCAGACTCAAACCCTCTGACTGACCACAACTTCTCCATTTGATAATAGGTGAATTTTATGGATACACAGTGAGAGCAGATAATAATGCAGGCAAGGCAAACAAAATAACCTCCCCAATTCTGTATCTACCAGTCCTAGGGCTGTCAGAGGGAAGGTACATCTGGCCAATATGCGAGCTTCATCCTGTGGTTCTTTCTTGAATGTCAGCAGTCAGTAGCTTGGAGGTTCAGGGCTGAGGCCCATTCACCCCCCACCCCCTATGGGGTGGGTGAGAGAAGCTGATGGTGTGCCCTTGTCCATGGTGGCTTCAGGGATCCCCCCTCACTGACACTTTGTCATTCTGAAATTCCTCCTTTTGTATTATTTCTCTCCTCTGATGACTCTTTGTTCCTGGGCATCATTGATTGGTTTCCCTGTGGGTGTCATACTGTCCATATTCTGTCTTGTCAGCATATTGCTTTGTTTCACAAACCCATCACATGCACACACATTTTAATTTGGGCATTTCCCGGTCTCTGTCCACCAAAATCGGAAATCCCAAGGGGCCGTGCAGTTGGGCACTGTGATCTGCCACCAATACTGCAGAATCTCTTATCTCTGTTGGGGTACACTCTTTATGTTATGGGACAATGCAGTACATCTTCAATTTCCCAGCCTGTGTGTCTGCTGGCTTTAGACACAGTGGGCCTTGAAGGAAACGTTATCGCAAACAGACTTTTAGAAACCAAGAAACTATGAAACTTTGCTGTTGCCTTGGATCATTGTTTTAATGCATATCTACTTTACCTACAAGTCAGTTCCCAAAAACAAACCTCTAAATACCATTTTCTAGCCCTCAAAAGGCAAGTGTGAATTTGGTTTGCACCTTCCTTCAACTTACTAGTATTGTTTCTTCCAAAGTTTGGGTTATTTCCAGCAAGCTGATTTTTTACATTGGTCTTTTTGTAGAATACCATTCCTCTTCTAAGAACTCAAGGAATAGTTGCTTCTTGGCAAATAGGAATTTACTTAAATGTGGGTTTCCCTTTTCACAATCCAGCATCTTTTATTCCATGTTGTACCGACGCCACTGTATTGGATCTATGACACTATACTATTTTTTTTTATGGAAAAAGCTTTTCATCTAGCATGATAAAATGTCACCACTTTCGTAACTGGGGGAAGGGGAACTACAGGTTCACTGTAAGATAAAAAGCTGGCTATCTGGCAGATAAAGTTTCTATAATAATATACAAATTCATTTTTCTTTCAAAAAAGAGAAATGGAAAAATACTAGCTAATAAAATGAACTTTTTTACAGCTTATTTTTATTTCAAGTCTGGTATAGTGTACCAGTCTTTTTAAAGGATAGAGTAGGCTACCTTGACACAGTCTTGGAAGCCAAGAGAAAAGTCTAACAGTAGAATTTGCTTTTATAGTGGAACAGTTAAATCTAGTTAATTGTGTTGAGTTTGTTTTCATAATTACTAGCATTGTTCTACTGAACTCTTGCTGAATGTCCTACATAGTTGAGCTGTCATGCCACAATTAAAAAACCTAATGGAAGCTGAATGCCAAAGTGATTAGTGGTTTGTTGCATGCTATATTTTATTATATGCTGCTGCTCATACTTGTTGATCTGCCTAGCACTTTTCTGAGAAGATAATCCTCGGTTGAAAACACAGCAAGCTCTCTGACAAGGTGATATAGTAATAATAGCATGCACGTGTGTGTAGAAGGCAACCGCAGAGACAAAGTTACTCGTTATATTCACTGCTGGTAGGGGAGGTCATTGTTAAGTTTGCATGGGTGGAGAGAGGGATGCAAATGAAGTTGTCTGATTTAGGACAATTTTTCATATCCATTGTGATTTGCAAAACAAGCCTTTGAAGGATGGGTAGAGTTTTATAATAATATCAGCAGTTATCAAGCATGCGACAGCCATTACATTCTAACCATTCTTTTCAGCTATTCATCAAGTTCGAAAGCAGATTCCTTTTGCTTTATATTAACTCAAAGATTGCCCCGTTAAAAAAAAAAAACACACACACAAAATTTGGAACAAAATCTTTTCTGCTGATTTTTTTTTTTTAAGTATGTAGTATCGAAAAAGTATAAATATAATCTCTCTGAAAATAATGATAATTTGGACCTTTTTTGATCTATGAGTATAGAGGAACCATTTGCAGATACCTCTCAATAAGTAGCTCAGTCTTCACTAAGTTTGAAAAATGCTTTGTCAGTTCTCTGCTGGTCTAAATGAGCATACTTCCACTGACTTGTTGTTGTTTGTTTGCTTTTTTTTTCTTTTTTTCTTTTTTAGCAGACCTAAATAGGAATTTATGGACATATGGAAATGGACTTATTGATGTCCATAAATTTCTTTAATGCAATGAGCAAGTACTATTTATGGTTGTTATTTTTTTCAGTTTTCAAAAATGTAGCTCTTGGTGTTCATCCTTTGGTTATGGCTTTTCCCAGGTGTTGGCAACATTTTTGGCTGGAGTGCCAAAAACAGCTCAACCTTGACCCATGTCTCAACTTTGCATGCCAGGAGAAGATGTCAGGGGAGTTGCAAAGGGCCTGATCCTCATTACTGGTCTTGGGTGCACGTGGGGGACAATAGGGGCGGGGCTGGGGTTGTACTGCCCTAACCCCTTTTCCACCATTTGCCCAGAGGTGCACATGCAGCCTCTGGCATGGAGCTGGTGCCAGGGCAGTCCTCCTCATGAGATATTCTAGCTTGTTCAATGGAGAGATACCAATCAGATGCTTAATCCTAATACAAATTTGTATGAAAAAAAATCATTCAGCAGCTGGCAAAAACAGGAGAAGACCTGTAGCTGGAAAGCAGGGGATTCTGTAGGTCCGGATTAAGGCATAATGGCAGAGCTATGTGGGAGAAGTGAATACAGTTCTAGCCTGTTCTATTCACAATCCTATCTCTAGCCAGTGTTGTCAACCATTCTTTTTCAAGAGTATCAAATTTATACTCTTTGAATTGGCAAGATGATGGCGTAATCAAAAAATAACTGTCTTTGCTCTTGCTTAATGTACAGTCTTCAAATAAATAATATCTCCATAAATGAATACTCTGGTAAACAAGTTACCCAGTCTGAAAATGTTGCTCTAAAGAAAGTATCTTTGTTGCCATTCATGGGCTTGTTTATACAGTTGCTTTCAAGGGGTCTGATGGCTTTATTTTCTGATATAAACCAAATAATCAGGAGCAGAGTGCCACTGATAGTCATCAGAAAGGAAATTTCCTTTAAAATAATGCATGGCACCTTTCAGCACTTCTTAAGATGATCCGTCCCAGTTTGGCTTGTCTGTCTCAGAATTTTCCAAGGGTCTTCCCTTGTGTGAAGAAAGACCCTCTTGAATGCTACAGAATGATTTGGCTGTGTTGTTTGGAAGACAACAGTCTCATCTAACCATCAGAAAAACATATGGACTAGGTTCTCAGCTGTGCAGTTGCACATGGCATAGGTGTTCAAAGGTGTCCTTTGTGCTTTCTTCATTTTGAAGCCACTTGGTCTCATGCAGAACAGATGGAATATGGATCTGGATCAGCACTTCTAGTATTGCCCAGTTCACAGACCATGTTTTCAGGGGTATATAGTAAAAGGGAAATTAGCAGAGGTGTAACTAAGATTTCCTTGACCATGAGGGTCCAAATGAATTGATGCCTCCCCAACACTGCTGTTCTCCTGTCCTGCTTTGAAGTCTGGGTGATATCAGTAGCAACTTGCATGCATACTGATGTATGCTTATTGCAGCTCACATAAAGTGGGAATTTTCAAAAGCATTCATCATGGGCACTTTCCTTTGGTGTCCTGAGAGTACTACAGTTGGCATTAGTGGGAGATATATTAGTACAGTGATAAGTGTTTTTGAAAATCCCTACCTCAGATGGTCAACTTCCTTGTTGTCTTCTCTGTCTTCTTTTTTTTTTTTTTTTACATATGTGGAATGATTTCAGTGATGCACTCAATGAAAATGGTACAGAATTTCTGTACTTTCTACCCAGCATGGAAAGCAGTACTGTATTACACCCTTGATCCATGTCAAGCATGAAAGGCATTAGAAGTCAGGTGAATTATCTTTTTCAGATAAGCCTGCAAAGCATTCTTCTTATAACAGTAATACTTTGTGTAGTGTGGAAAAGCAGTAGAATTGTCATGTAGGGTCATGGATAGTCAGTTTTGGTGTGCATTAAGGGTTCAAGAGGCTAAGCAGGGTCAGCCAGAGCAAGAGGATTCCAGGAGCAAGCCAGGGTGAGAAGGCAGAAGGTCAGTCTGTGAGTTGGAACTAGGGGTAAGCTAAGTTAGGAAGCTGAGGAATTCAACAGAGCTCAGAGTTGGAGGGCAATCCAAGTCAGGAGTCCTGGCAAGCCAGGAAGATGACCAGGCAGAGTAGGGTCTAGGGGCGAGCCAAGTCAGGAAGCTGAAGAACCAGGCAAAGCATGGAGTCGGGACAGGCTGAGTCAAGAAGCCAGGACATCAGACAGAGAACAGGCAGAAGCACAAGCCTCAAGGAACAGCAAGGCGGTTCATTAGTGGTTGAGCCTGGCTGCCCAGATGCTTCTGTTCTGGGTCATGGGTTTATATGGGAGGGAGCGAAGTACCAGCTGGCCCTGGCCAGGCACTTTAGTGATAGGGAGTGGGTAGCTGTTTAGGCCAGGATGGAGGTTTCTGGCCACCTGCACCCAACCTGAATGGTCAGCTAGAGAGCTGACAGATCAACATGAGTGTTTTTTCTGGACAGGCTGAAGTCCCAGGATTGAGACCACGACCTGATAGAAATGTAATCAATACCTCAAACTAGCAAATAAACCTAAGGATTCTAAAGAAAATATCTCCTGTGTGCCACTATCTCTGCATATAACATTTTCACACACACAATATGCCCCAGAAAAAAAATGCACCTTGTTTTTGAAAGGCAGAATGGAGAAAAATCTTTCCTTGTGGTAAATAATTGAGTAGCAGCAGCTAGGGAGCTGAGCCTGTTCTGCTGTCCATGAGTCGCATACAGAGCTTACTTCTACTTCGCCTGGTAACTGTTCTTGCCATACTTCTCATATAAGTGTGCATTGCAATTTCCAACAGATGTTTTTTGGGTGGAAAATGCATGTTGTATGTGAGGAAATATGGTTGTCTACAGCTTCTACTACAAGTTGCTAGTTCTTCCTTTCATTTTCCTCTGTTAGTGATTGAGCTCTTCTTTCTTCCTTGTAGATAAGTACATATCAGCAATCTTTTTAGTGACCACCATACCTGCTATGCTACCTTTCTTGATTCGGTTTTCTTCACCACCTTGCAGCTAGCCCATCAGTGGACTGCTGTGAGTCCTGCTCTTATTAGACAGAATTAGAGATTGACACGGCCCTCTCATCTGTTCAGAGGGCATTACCCACTTAATGACATAAAGGAAAATGGAATCTTTTTCTGTGCAAAAGGTAGCAAAAAATGTTGCACTCTGAGATAAGCTCAGTGTGCATTTAGCTGATTTGATATATTTTATTGATTTATTCTCTTTTAGGGGACTTCTAAGACTTGTGTTGTTATTATATTAACTGCAGAATGTTGAAATGAGAACTGTTTTGCAACGCCAGCGACCCATTTTCAGTCTCATTCTTTAATTCTACAGGGGTGTGGGGAGCATCACACTTAATTTAGAGGTATAAACTGATAACCCTGCTATCTTTTCTCTTCAGGGAGTAATATGTTGGAGGCTTTGGACTACATGCTTCCAACATAGGAACAGCACCGGGTTGGAAATCTCCACTTCTGAGAGAATGCTGGGGATCTGCAGAGGGAGACGGAAATTCCTGGCTGCCTCTCTGACTCTCCTTTTCGTTCCAGCCATAACCTGGATTTACCTGTTTGCTGGGAGTTTTGAAGGTAAGAGGGGTGGAAGAGGCAGATGGGAGCTGCTGAATGATTAGAATGGAAGCTGACGTGGTAGGGTTTCAGATGTCATTAGAAGTTAAATAAAGCTGCTGTTGTCATGTCCTGGAAACGGCTTTCAGTGCATAGCTCTGAACAATAGTCCTCACTACCTTCTGACAGATGTAGATGATGGTTTTAATTGTGTTTGTTTTTTCCCCCTTCCTACTTTAGGTGCTTTGAAAAAAATCTGTAAAACTTATTTCTTATTCATGTTCTTCTCTATGCTTTCTGGCATGTCACTGTCTCCTATGTCTTGGAGGTAGATAAAATAAGATTTAAAAAAAAAATCATAATTATTTTTTTAGATACGTCCGTAAATATTTATTTCTTTAGCTTATAGAAGTGTTTTAAAAAGGAGAGCTCTCCATATGATTTAGACACTCTTGACCTAGCTTAAAAATAAAACAGCAGGAATCTAATATAATTCATTGTTAAATCTTGCCCTCCCAACAGTTCTTTTCCCTTACTGTTAAATTCCATCTCCTGTTTCCTTCTTCTGTTTTCAGAAAATGGTGAGCCTTGCAATGGACCCTGAGTGTCATCAGGTTCAAGGGTTGGGTGCTGCGGAAGAGATCAGATTGTAAAGATTATGGGGCTCTCACAGCAAGACCTTTGCCAGCAACTGCTTCTTACATCTTCTAGTGGGGCTTCAGATTAATCACTTCTGTGATTAATCAGTTGTCACAGTGTTAGGCCTGGGGGGCAGATCCAGGGGGGTGGGGTGGGGAGAGGGAAGGGGTACAGTAGCAGTCACACTCCCCTTCTAGTCCATGCCATGGGACCAGCAGCTGAGGATTTTTTTTTTTTTTAAACCCCCAGATCAGGTAAAAATTCCCTCTCCTCTGTGCCCACTGGCGCATCCTCTCCCCTCAAATTCCCTCTCTCCCCTGCCTGCCACTGCCACTCTCCCTTGCTGTCCCTGGGTGGGAAAGCTCCAGAATCCCACCTGCCCCACTCCAGTTGAGCAGCATGAGAGCTGGGCTCAGCTTGAGATGATGGCAGTGGTGGCAGCAGACAGGTTCCTCCTCCCTGCCTGCTGCCTTGGGTCATCCCTGCCAACCCAGAAGCAGGGTCAGGAAGGGGAGAGCCTGTCCACCTGCCACCACTGCTGCTTTCCCAGGCTGAGGCTGGTTCCCTGTGCAGCAGGGCTGGAGCAGGTCAGGAGTAGTTCTGGAGCTCCCCTGCCCCCAGGACACCTAAAACAGTGGGGACAGTGGGAGTAGAAGGTGGGGGACTGGGAGGGGAGCGGAGTGCTGCTGCTCCCTCAATGTGGTCTGCCCATCCTAGTGGGAGGAGGGGGCAAGTGAGAGCAGGGGTGCAGCCATCCCTGAAATGTAGGTCTCCTTTACAAAATCCTGGATCTACCCTCTTAATGTCCTTCGGAACACAACTGAAAGCTGATCCTGTTGTATTTTCAGGTTCATTCTTTCATTGTTACAGGGAGCAGGAAGACCATTCCTCTACCCCCTTCTCTTTTGTTTAGTGCTGTAATAGGAACAGTTGTAAAAACCATGTTTGGGAAGGTCTGCTAAGAAATTCTATATGCGATTACAAATCAACTTCTCAGAAAAGTGTGCAGAGCCACCTACAGAATCTACAGTGGAACTAGACAGCTTTTCAATCTATTTATCAGTGCATGGCAGGTGAAACAAATATTGAACACAGAAAATCAATCTGTATCTTGAGTATCTCAATATATAAAAATCAGTTGAGATGCGTTGTTTCTGGGTGGCTCACAGAAGTGTTTGTGAGTGTCTTTCTGACCTCTCAAAGATGCTCAGTCTAGAATGTACACTGATTTGCAGCTCTGTATTGGTGACTTGGAGTAACCAACACCTTTGCCAATTAAATTCTGATAAACAAGGTTTCTGGTATTAGAGGATTTCAACTGTGACATTTCAGTTAGGTGAGAAATATTGTAATATCACCCTTATTTTCAGCTACTTGTATCTTAAAAATGGTGGTGGAACATTTTATCCTTAATCAATAGGTGATTTTTTGAAGGCATGAAGAAAATGTGTTTAGTGGCTTTTGAGTTCACCTAACATGAGGTGTTGTAGCCACTTAAATATTGTTGAGATATTATTTGAGGTCTGGTGACTCAGAAAGCAGCTTTGTTTTACATTAAGCTTCTTTATTTGTAGTCCTGGATGTGAAATATATGCTTTGCTTGAAAACAAAATTGGATTCAAAGTAAAATAAAGTTAAGAAGAGCTGAATATTCTTCACTATTCATTACCTCGCTTTGATTTAATCACCTGCCAGGTACATACATGGGTTTATGCAGTTTTATTTGATCCCTAGCAATTCCACCATAATGGGCAATCACTGTATGAGCTCATTCTGGGATGAAGGTTTTATGGGCTACACAATAAACTGAACATGAAAGGGGCTTGTTGCTTGAAAATTGATGATCTAGGCTGAACAGCCCAGATTTGGTTTAATAGTAGAAGCTGACCAGATTTGCACCATCATTTTTAGATGAAAATTACAACATTATTAGTAAAGGTTTCCCTTTTAAAGGGTTTATAAATGATTAATAGATATAATAAACATATTGTGGGCAGGAGAGGTATGTGTTATAGCTGTAAGTACATCACCAAGATGATGCTACAAATGGTTATAAGGTATGCTTATGAATAAATTATTGATCATTTTAAATATTTTATTTTTGTGAACATTTTGTTTTCTGGTGTTTTTCATTTTGAATTTGTCTGGCTTCAGATGTCAGCCACTGGGTCTTGTTACGCCTTTCTCCACTAGATTAAGGAGTCCTTAATACCACCTGGTATTTTCTTCTTATGAAGGTCCTTATACACTTTAATCAGCTCTCAATCTTGTTTTTGCTAAAATGAACAGATTGAGCTCTCACATGCTCTCTCTTTAGTCTTCTAGCCATTTTTGTGAGTATTTTGTAGCCTTTCCAGTGTTGTGTACTTTTTAAAATATGGTCACCAGAATTGCTTTCATTTATTTCTATACTAGTCTTATCAGTTCTGTAAATAGCAGTAAAATGACCTCCGTCTTCCTACTTGTGACTGGATGTTTATAAATGCAAGCATTATATAAGCCCTTTGCACTATTTTCCATCTGTATAAACTGTTTATTAATGGGAGCTCAATTTAAAGCATGTCTAATGTGATTACATTTTACCTGTTCATTTCCTATGTCCTGTTTTTGAAATTCTGCAATAGGTGATTCCCTGTTTTGTTTTGTTTTCTTGTCAAGAGGTACCTAGCAACCTGTTACTTCATAACCTCTTAAACAGCAGATGAGGATTGAGCTCCTACTCTTGGAATATTTGATAAAGGGGAGCACTACTCAAGTTGACACTACCGTAATTTAGCACATATACATTATGTATGAACCAGTGTACTGAAGAGAATTCTGAATACTGCATAGCCTTTGAATTGGTCCGATTGCTGTAGTTGTTTTTAATACGGCATACAAGAGCTAATTAGGTGTCTTTTTTTTTTTTTTTTTTTTTAATGAAAAACTAATTGTTCAACAAACTTAAATGTCTTCCAAAATGGGTGAGGGAGTATCATGTGTTTGAAATAGAAGAGGGGGAATTATGAAATAACAGGGGTGCATCGATATAAATTTTGGGGGGCGGATACCGACAGCCAATTATTAATGAGGCATATTGGCTGATACTGATCTGATTTCTGCTACAGCTGCGTGCAGCTGATAAGCCTGTTGTGGTGAAAGCAGAGGGGAGAGGGAAGAGGCATGGCAGGGCAGATCAATGCTCCCCATGGTGAGGGAGGGAGTAGGGGTGGGGCTGGGGGAGGCACTGGCGGGGCGGGGTGTGGGACGAAGCTGCAGCTTGTCCGGGGAGGATGGGGAACAGCTCCTGCTGCTATGCACGCCCCTGGAGGGCATGGGGGGAGGGCGTGTGGCCCCGGATCTGTGCCTGGTGGGGCAGGGCGAGCGGTAACTGGGGCCGGGGGCCGTGCCAGGCTCTTCCTGGCAGGGGGGCTGGGCCATGCTGCTCTTGGGGTGGGCATTGGTGGCGCTGGTAGGGAGGTTATGAGAGGCCTCCAGCCACCTCAAACTTCACCATAGCCCCTCCTGGCCCCAGCCCACAGCTGCAGCCCACCCTGCCCTGCGCAGATCCAGGAGCGCATGCTCTGCTGTGCTCTCTGTGGGTGTGCTCAGCGGCAGGAACTGCTCCCCCATTGCATACCCTCTGGACAAGCCCAGGCTTCACCCCAGCTGAGCAGCACCTACCCCAGTCCTACTCCCTCCCTCACAACAGCGGGTGTTTATCTGCCTCCCTCATGCCCCTTACCTCCCTCCTCCCTTTCCACCACAACAGACTTACCAGCTGCACACAGCTTTCCATGCTGCCAGGCTGTGCTCACCACCTACATGCTGTGCTGCGCTGCGCGCACGCAGGGGCATTTATCAGCTCCAACAGGCCGATTTTCTGATATAGTCCATTTTCTTTATATCAGTGCTGATCCAATAT
The DNA here is from genome assembly GCF_000455745.1 of Alligator sinensis. Lineage (NCBI taxonomy): Eukaryota > Metazoa > Chordata > Crocodylia > Alligatoridae > Alligator > Alligator sinensis. Next base: position 941,905 of record NW_005842284.1, on the reverse strand, counting down.
CGAACTAATGTATTGGTGCTCCTCTATTAGATAAATAATGATGCAGTGATATATTGTAACTGCTTATAACAATTAAAATCAGTGGCACAACAAGCTGAGGTGGCACCTAGAGCAAACCCTGTGGGAGAGCAGGGGTGGTGGGAAGGCTTGGGATTCTGAGAGCAGGGGGTAGGGGTTGCAGGATCTAAGGGGGGTGCGGGATTTCTGAAAACAGGAAATTGGGGTCTCAGGTTCTGGGGCTGGTGGGGGAGGGGGGAGGTTGACACACAGTAGCATTACCTGTGCTAGGAACTTCTAAAGTGTCCCAGCTGAACTTCTGCTGCTGTGCATGTTCTGCCCACCCTGGTTGTTGCTCTTAAAACAACAGAAGCGGGGAAGTGTTTCAGAGTTTCCAGTATGGCAGTGCTGCCAGGATGTGGACTTTTTGTGGGTGCCCCTGCCACACACCTTTAGTTAAACTGCTGATTAAATTAACTAATTCTTTGGTATATAAACTCAGTAGAGAGCACCCAAGGCAGTCCCATAGATTGTAACATCCTCCTTTCCATAGGTAGCACACTCCCATTCTCTCTATCATGGTGGGGGGCACACAAATTGCTAGTACTGTATTTGGGCAAGGGTCCTCTAGGCTGTCTGTCTGTTTTAGGCTCTTCCATTGTTCCTACTTCTGTAACATGTAAGCAGCCTGCAGACTTTAACATATTTAGCCTCACTGTACCTTTGTGCGTTAGGGAAGGATCACTGACCTCAATTTACAGATGAAAAAACTGAAACATAGTGAGATTTGCCTAAGGTTACCCAGAAGTCTGTGGCAGAGCTGGGAACTGAATTTGGTTTTCTTAGGTTTCAGGATAGCACTCTATCAGGTGAGCCTCTCAGAGTTTATTCCTCCAGCCCTGGGCCCATGTAGCCTAGTTAAATGCATCTGAGGATGGCATCATTCTCTGACATTTCTTATGTAGATTCATTTTTAGTCCAGGTAATCTGTAGAGTTAAGATCAGAACTAGAGTTGGGCAAATAACTTAAAAAATGGTAAAGTTTCATATGTGTATTTTAATCATTAAATTGATTCACATTGCTGTTTGCACCATTTTTGTGTTTGCTTTCCATAAATATGCTAGTAAATATGTTAATTGGTAAGACTTTACAGAAACAACGTTAACCATTTAATATTTGCAGAAAACACATTTTGGAATCATATTTGTGAATATTTGAATGAGAGAGCTGATTCTGGGGTTTAAACCTAATCACTCAAATGTCAGAAATGTATCATGGGACCTGTGTGGCTGATAAAAACAGCTTGAATTTTTAATACTCTTCCTGAATTGCTCTTGTAAATACAAACCTGTAATTAATTGTGAAAATCTCTATCAAACATTTTCAAATAAAGAACAAATTTGAGATAACAAAATCTTCAGAGACTGTATGTAATCAGGTAAAGGCCAAATTTGTTGAATACATTTTATATTATGAGAGATTCCCACAGCTATAGATAGAACTGTGGTATGTGCTGTGAATCTCAGAAAATTCAAAATGGAGAACATCGTCCAGTACCCATTTAGGCTAGGGACAGTAATTACACATAAACTGGTATAAATGATTGGAACCCAGTTCAAATCTGTAACACAACAGAAGGTCAGTGCACAGAAACCACTTTCAAAATGGTTGAAACCAGTTTAAGAAATAACCTAAATGGATGTAGTATCAGCCTGAACTGACTGAGGTTAAATCAGTGTATTGAACTTTTGTCCCAAATCCCCTCCACATTCGAGTTAACTCAGTCCCCCAGCATCGGAGGATGCTTTGTACCTCCCTGGCAAACTCCCTTTGTAGGGTGGGTGGGCTAGCCCTAGCCCAAGTTGTCTGTTCCAGCCAAGGAGAGAGGTGTGCCACCCCCTACACCCAGCTTCTGGCCTGGGCCACTGCAGATGTGGCTGCATTTCTGGAATCAAAAGTGAATGTCTCTTCACTTGCTGTATCCATTGAATTTACTCAGCTTAGACTAACCTGCGAAGATTGAATCGATTCAGCCTCAAGCTTTTTGACTCTCTGTACTTAGCCTTAAAGTATAAATTTAAGGCTTGTTCAAATCCCACTGGGATGAATGTAAAAGCACTGGGAAGTAGGATTTCAGAGAATTAATCTTACCATGACCACTTAGATTTTTAACGAGTGCATTGAAAACTGTAGTCTTAGTAGCTCTGTGACTAATAATCAGGTTATTATCTAAAAACTATACATTTTTACTCTGAGACCTTAAATGAAACAAGCAGTTTCATTAGCTTGGTAAAAATACCAATGTTTTACCTTGGGGTGATGTTAATGCCAGACACTGTTACCCGATACTGGTACAACATAGCTTTCTAGGAAACCTTAGGAATTCCTTGTAATTTGGGCATATTTGATACTCAGGGCTAGGCCTGTCTGCCAAAAAGTTCCCTCTGTGAGCGGTGTCTTTGAGCCTCAAAACTTTAATTTCTTAGCTTCCAGATCCCTACCTCAAACACTAGCTTTTAGCCTAAGAGACCTGACCTTTTCATCATCTTAGAAAACAGGATTAATATGAAGCGTGACAAAGAATGAAGTTTTATTCCCTGGTGTGTAAGCAAACAATCTGCTTGTGAGCAGTAATTAGAAAGTAACTTCTGTTTTTATGCCAGATTCAGAATGGGCTTGGCCCAGGGGGGAGTAAACCCAATATCTAGAGCCAAAGGGTAACATGGCTGAGAAGCTTTTGCAGGTCAAATTACTATGTGAGTGAGAACTACATGGCAGTGTCATCTTAATCATTCATTCACCCAAAACAGCAGTTATTTTCTTACAAAGCAATTTTATCCCTACTTAGTAAAGCCAACTGTATGGTTCACAATCTACACTGTTGATTGTCAATACTTCCTTCTTTTCGGTCTTCCAGAAATCCATGCTCTTGAAGCAGCAAAGCCGTGATTCATGGAAAACACAGTAAACTTTGTTGTGGCCATATCCCATGGAGTGTCACTGTACCATGTTTGTTAAGGGAGGCACATTGGCCCCACTCTTCATTTTCTGTAGAGAAAAGATATATGAAGATGGATGGGGAGAGAAGGTGGATGTATTGATCCATAAAAGCAAGGTATTTTTCCTTTCATCACATAGGTGAAGAATTCAGCCATGACCCCTGTCTTCGCCAACTCCTTTTGCCTTTCCTCAAACTAGGTTTACTCACTTGGGGTGACATTCTGTTCCCATTTGGTCATTTAGATTGGCATTTTATTTCTGCTTGGCGTCTACATTGCTACTGACTTAATGGTGATTTAGATGACCAAATAAGAATAGAATATTACTCTTGTAGGCTAGTGCACCTTGACAGTAGGATGGGGAACCTTCTGATTATGAGTGATTATCTTTCTGTTTTGTCATTGCTTTCTTTGCCTAGCTGCCATTATTTCCCCTTTTATTGAGAAAAAATACAGAATGGAATTGTCTTTTTCTGACTAGGGATGAACAGCTATTCTATTAAGGAGGAAAATTGTCTCAGAGAAACACCCTTTGGCATCCTAAAGGAGTTGTTTTAATATTTTTCTCCCCACTCATGTGGAAGCCTGTTTGAAAAGGGATTGACTCCCCAAAATAAAACTTTCTAGAATTGAGTGAATCTGGTCCCAAAAGGAAGAGTATCTTCAAATACATAAAACTGATGTTCTCTCAGAGGCCTACAGAGTTCTAAACAAGCTAGGAATGGACTGCTTAAACACCAGAACAAAGGTTTCCTACTGGTTCCACTGGCTGTAGGCTTCAAAGAACACCGATTGAAATATCTGTTTTGACAAATCTGCATTTTTGTAGGAAAAAAAATGATGGTTCAAACATGTTGTTTTCAGTGAAAGCTTGTTTAAAAAAAACAAAAACAACAACCAACCCTTAAATGAAGTATTTCAATAATGGTAAAATGCAGCATTTTGATATTTTTAGAATGGGACATTTTTAAAGGGTTTTCAAAACAAAAGTGTTGTTTATATATACATTCAGAGGAAATAAGAATGAAATGTTTTTTGTTCTCTTGTTTTTTAAATATTAGTAAAACTTTCATTGGTCCCAAAATCCTTTCCTTTGGAATTTAATTTTGTGGGATCAAATGTTGGTCCGCTGTAACTCCTCCCCAACCCCTGCTTTAAATAAGAAATACACGAATTGTGAAATTTCCTCAAAAACGGAAAATCAAATTCATGGCCACCATTAGTTTTGAACCTCTGTATGAACATGCATAATGATAATACTCCATCATCTATACTTGCATATTTTGGTTGGATAGTGGGATGATATTCTTATTCTCCTTGAATATGTAATAACAGAATGCTTAGCTGAAGGTGCCACCACCACATGTGCAGGCCCCTCTTTTGACCTCAGTATCCTGGAACTGGTCATATATTTGCATGCTTGTCAATGGAAACTTTGTATGGGATGGAGATTGGGTATTGCTCAATTAGATAACAGATTTTCTCTCTTGAAATTTTGTCTATCTGCCTCCCTTCTGTGGTTTCATGTCCTTCCTTATATTCCTCTTTGAGATCAGGGCACGAGTAGAATTGTTACTGTAATGAGGTAACCTTGGAGAAATAAATGAAATGCCTAAGCAACTTAAAAAAATGAGCTGGAAGGCATTATCTTGACTCTATCTTTGTGAATACCCACAGTAAAAGAAATCACTGCTGACCTGAAATGTTGTATGCTGTTAGTCTGAGATTCTCTTTACATGTAACAAATGATTGATGTACGGCTCTGTTGAGTATTCAAGGGTATAATAGTGACCCTCTTAACCTGTGAATGGTGCAACATCAGTATCCTTTCCCACCTGTCTTTGAAAAATGGCACAACAGATAAGATGTAACCGTTCTATTGCAAAAATCTAATCTTGTGCCTTGATACTGCGCAGTCATTTAGTACTTGCTTAAGCAGGTACTAAATGACTGCTCAGTAACTGACATTATTGCGTAGTCCACTACACAGGTTCTTTCCCATGCTGCTGCACAGTAGCAACAAGCTACTGCGCAGTAGTGTTGGCTTCATGGTTTGTGCCCACCGACATCACGTTGCCACAGCAATGAGCTACAGCAACGTAACTCATCACTACGGTGGTGTAGCATCTTGTGCAGATGAGCCCACTGAGTATTCAAGCATTATATGTTGGCTATGCAGAGTGTTGCTTTTGCCTTTCTCAGATTTATAGTGAAGCTCTAATCACAGAATTGTCTGTTTCACTAAATTTTGCTCAACCAGATCTATAGTCAATAGTAGAATATGTGTGTGTTAATTATTATTTATATAAACTACTCTTCAAGGAAAAAAGATAAAGCTACTGACAGTTTCTTAAAACAGTTTTCTGTAATATTCTTTTCATGATAATTTTTAAATTTGGAGTAGTGACAAGGTGCCATATCAGGACACTCTTAACAGCAGTTTTATACAGTTCTAAAAGAGGGAGAACAAACTAGACATGACTCTTCCATACTGCTTTGTTACAAATGGACTCCCTGAGCTTGTGTAGAAACCTAATGAACTCAATGTAGCTACACAGAGATGTAAATGTGCCATCTCAAAGTACAATTGCAGAACTGGAGTTGAAATATTAATGTTGTTAAGTGGAAAAATGCCAAGAGTAGGTCTACCCAACATAATTATGGTGCAAGTATAGCACGCATAGGTACGTAGTACTTAACACAATAATACATATATATCATCACAAAAAGTGAAAAGACATGGCAGCATGGCCTTCAGAATGGGGTAGTATTTAAAGTACTTATCCAGGTTCTCAATAGGGATGTGCTGTGGTCCAGACTATGCCAAAGCATATACCACCACATCTTCACAACTACTATTACCTGTGTTATATACATTACAGCTAGTGTGCATATGGCTAACCATGCTGCAATCACACCTTCATTTTGCTGTGTAGATATTTATATGAAGTGTGAAGGTTGAGGTTGTCACTGTATAGGACAGTGCTCTATTAATATAGGGCTGTAGTCGATATAAAATAGAGATTATTATTGGGAACTTTATTGCTGTAGCTGAAATAAATTCATACTAAATAGTATCTAAAGCATATGAGAGCTGACAATAACTTAGGTTCTCAAAAAGAGACTAGAGTAGGAACTAGAATAATAACATGCGAGTGCTTTCTGTTTGAGGTAAAATGAGTAAATGATAGGATGAATAAGCTGGAGTAGAACAAAACTAAGATACTGATAGTTTTTCCCATGTAGACTTTTTTTCCCCTTTTCCTGCCTCATTTCTCATTCATCTATTCTTACCCATGTGACAGCAAGACTCTCCTGGGACAATAACACTGTATTTACTGAAATAAAAAACAAGATTTTTTCCCCCCCCAATCAGCATGGGGGAAAAAGCCCCTTGTCTTACATTTGTATACAAGGAAACCTCATTAAATACACTGTCCATTATTAAACTGTTGCCAAAATCAGCATGTGCTCAGTAATAGAAACCAGCTATGAAGTTCATTAAAAGAAGCCAACACTGAGCATGGTTATAAAAGACACGGTCCATATTTGGGGGCTAGAGGTACTATAATACCAGACTGGCACTTGGAGAGGCCTGAGCATGCCCTGACACCCTCCCCTGGTACCAAAAATACATTTTTTTTTTTTTTTTTTTTTTTAAGGATTTTTTTTTGTGTTACAAGCAAATCAATTCCAAATCCCTGAGTCATTCAAGAACCATATATGGCCGTACTACTGGCTAACATCCTTCACCGCCACCTGGGGCTTCAGATGTTTCCAAATCATTTGGCGGGCATCTTATGTGCAAGCCCAAGCCTGGAGGCTTGGGGTTTGGATGCCCTCGAGTTTCACTAGCTCTCAGCCATATGGCTGCAGGAGCAAGCTAGGGAGGAGTCTTCCATTTCCAGAAAGTGGGCATAAAGCCAAGATCTTCCCACTGGAAATTTAAAGTGGGAGGTTAACTATACATTTCTATACATTACTTCTGCAGGTACTACCCTGTGCCAGAAAAAAGGATATTCCCAGCAACTAGGAAAACTGCCTTAGTAGTCACGGTATTTCCCCTGCTAGGTAAGATAGACAATTTGAATAAGATATGTAATACTGCCCACTGTGTTCAGTCCTGCTTATCACCAGCTCTTTTTAAAGTCACTACATTGAATACATTTTGACTTCCTTTCCATTTCAAAGCTGAGCTGAGCCTTTCTTTCACATTTCCAATGATACTTGTTTCTTCACCAGCCTTAAATGTCTGACAAACATCACCAAATGGGGCCTCAAACAGTTCACCCAGAACCCCTCCGTCACCACCTTTCCTCAGCCTGTTGCATATGATTAGTGTGGCCTCGCCCTCCATGAGGCAGAGTTGGACCAGGTTGCCCTGTACCTTATTTGCATATAAATTTTTGGAGGATCCAAAAACATCGGGTTGCAGTCATGTGGAGGCTAATTAGCACATGAATTCTTTGGGTGCAGTGGAGAGGTGTCTAGAGCACACAATGAGCAGTGCTGAGCTCTGGGGTCACCATGGCTTGGAATGCCATTGACTCTGCTGGGGCCCAGCCCAATGAACTATATGGTAAAGCAAGAGCCTTTTGGTTTTGGAATAATATCTTACATAGTTTGTACTTCATATAAGTAGATACAAAAGTGGTGCTTACAATTGTGTATATGGAGTACCCATGCTAAAACTTGCAGCTGTTTCAAAAAAGGTAAAATGCATCAATTCTAGATGAACTAAGTCTATAGGTACTAGAGAGAGATGGATGCATTGGTCCGATATCAGATCAGTACAGATATAAAGAAGATCGGCTGTATCAGAAATTGGCCCAATGCGCCTACTAATTTGGCCAGTAAATGCTCGTGCATGCGCAGCTGCAGTGCAGTACCTGGGCAGCAAGGAGTAGAGCCCAGCAGCGTGGAGAGCTGCATACATCTGGTAAGTCAGTTGCAGTGGAAGGGGAGCAGGGAGGGAAGTGGTGTGGGGGGGCACAGATCAATGCTCCCTGTGGTGAGGAAGGGGACAGGGGCAAGGGCAGGCACTGGGGGAATGGCTCCTGCCACAGCTTGCACCTTGGGAGGGCACAGGGGGGTGGGGGGGGGCATATGCCCCTGGATCTGTGCGGGGCAGGGCAGGCAGGTTGTAGCTGGAGCTGGGGCTGCACCAAGCTCTAGTTGGCATGGGCTAGACTTGAGGCAAGGGCTACAGAGGGGGCTGGAACCACCCCAAATTTTGTCGTAGCCCTGTTCCCAACACCGATGCTGCTATCTGTCTGGCACAGCCCCAGCTCAACGCCCCACCTCCACCCACACACTGGGAAAAGCTGGGGCAGGCACTGGCCTCAACGCTGGGAGTGGGGCTACACCAAAATTTTTGGGGGGCTGTAGCCCCTGCCCCAAGCCCAGCCCCTGCTGAGAAGAACCTGGCACAGCCCCAGCTCCAGCCTGCAGCTGCCACCTGCCTGCCCTGTGCAGATCTGGGGGCACAGCCACCTCCATGCACTCCCAAGGTGCAAGCAGCAGCAGAAGCTGTCCCTCCCACGAGCTGTGACTTCGTCCTGCACCCCACCCCAACTGGGCAGCACCTGCCGCTGCCCCCTCCTTCACCGTGGCAGGCATTGATCTGTGCTCCCCACTCACCCCTTCCCACTCCGCTTTCCATCCACCACAAATTACTTACCAGCTGCATGCAGCTGTATTGGAAATTGGATTGGCATCGGCCGATATGCCTCCTTAAACATCGGCTATCAGTATCTGTCCCCAAAATCTCTATCTGTGCACCCCTAATGGGTACCATATGTAAATTACTATGGACATGTTTATTTCAAGGTCAGTGTTTTCAAATTTGCTCCTCCCTTTCATATACTCCAGGGAGACCAGGGTCTGATAGTCAGGAAGGGGAAGAGATTGCAGGAAGAAGAAGTTGGCAGGAGGAGTTGGGGAAAAGGGAGCTGCCTGCCCTCCCCCCACCCGCCAGATTTGTTTTCTCTGCTGTAGCAGTGAGAGGGGGACAAATTTAAGGCAAACCTCCAACTATTAGATTCTGTACCTGGAAAATTATAACATGTAAATTTTAAAATATAGAAAATATATAATCTAATATAGGGGGGTTGTCTTACGTTCAGGGTTGTCTTGTATTCAAACATATATGGGGGGTTAATTTGTATTTCACACTTAAAAGTCAGACATGTTTTGGGGGGTGGGTTCTCCCCATACAAGAACCTTCTATTCAAGCATTCCTAGGGGCCATTAGGATAATCTGTTCTAAACTCCTGACCAACACAGGACAGTAGTCTTTGATTCTTAATCAGTAATCCCTTCATTCAGCACATAACTTCCTTTGATCCAAAGCATATTTTCTAGGAAGACTTCTAACCTTGACTTCAGAGATGATGGAGCAGGGGTGGACAATTATTTTGGGCAAGAGGGCTACTTACTGAGTTTTGGCAAGCCATCGAGGGCTTCATGACAGGCAGCCCAGGGCAGATAAATATTCATTTTCTAAATATTTTAGGGGCTTCGCAGGCTGGATAGAATGGCCTGGCAGGCCCCATCCGGTGCCCAAGGCTGCATTTTGCCCACCCCTGTGATGAAGTATCCACTCCATCCTTAACTAAATTGTTGAAATGGTTAAATTACTCTCTGTGTTAAAAATACATGTTATTTCTAGCCTAGAGAAGAGAAATGAAAAGCAGCTGAAAAATACATTAAGCCTTGCCTTGCCCATTTTCTTTG
>NW_005842284.1:891125-932163 GCF_000455745.1 Alligator sinensis | reverse complement strand
TCAAAAGCAAACATTTTAATTGTCTGTGTTCTATTTGGAGGCAGTGAGAAGCAGAGGTCAGCAGCTAGCTACCTTTGCTGCTAACCTATGTCTTGAAAATTCTTAGACTGAATAAATTGGAAAAGAGATTTTTATATTCACGTTACTGTTACTGAGAAACAACTATGCACTGATTATGCAAATAGACCAATCAGAGTGCATGAAATTGTATAATAGGAGATAAAAATGGACAGGCATGCACCGGTAACTGTACAGCATCCTGCACTTTGATTAGTGAAGACAATGCCATTTCAGTATATTGTACAGTAAACTATAATTACTGTAGTGTACAGTACATAAAGCGGACTGTAGTAAATATTGTACTAAATACTACAAATATTATATCACTACAGTTATCAAAATATATTGCCATTCCAAGTTTGTTTTATAGGATAATTACCAACCATATCACAGCTCTTATATAGGCTAGCTGCCAGAAGACTGATGAAGCTTGAATGATGACTTGCCACCTGACCAGAAGAACAAATCCCTCAACCAAATTCTATATTCTGAGCTGCAGATTATCACCCTTTTAAGTTTTAAAAATAACTCTTCAGAAAGGAGCAAATCAAACATAATTTTAGCAGCAATTTAGGAGTGATTATTCACTTTAAGAAACAAGGTTCACTTAAAAAAACAAACAAACCCTGCCAGTTAGCTGTTAACTGTTTATGGAGACAAGGATTGTAATCTTTTTTATTTTTTAACATGATTGGTGTATTGAATTTTTCCAATAAGCCATAAAATCACTGTACAATAAAAGAACGTTTACAAGTTACTCTTATTGCATTAAAAGAGAGATTTTTTTCTTTTATTTTTCACAGCATTAATTCTGCAGGTATTCAAGAATTATGTTAAACTAATTCTAGGATTTGAATATTTTACCAATTGGTAAATTACCTTCCTGTCATTGTATTTTAATGTAGGCAGTGCAGATGATTTTAGAGAAGGTGATTTCCCTTCTAAACTATGGCATTAACAACATTCCTAAATTACCTACTAACACAAAATTCCTTTTTTTAATCCCCAAAGAATCAAGCTATCATAACATCTTTCTCTTCACCAATGTCATCTGTTGGTCTAAAAACCTAGTGGAAGGCAGTGTTCTCATTTCTCAGGATAACATTTATGTTTTGTTTGATCATCCTCGACCATGAGGGATTGCCGCTGCCACCAAATGTTTTGTAGTTATTTTCTTTCTTTGCTGCAACATTTCATAGGCAGTGCTCTAAGATGATAATCTCAAGAAAAAGGTTACAGATTGCAAAATATTTTGAAGGAACTGAGAACAAAATTCTTCCTGAATTAGATATACATAGCTGTTGGTTTCCAAAGAGCTTCAGCTAACCTTCTCTGAACTTTTGCCAATATATGCAGAGATGTGTAAGTCTGAAAATAGCAATTATCTTACAACTGTTGCTGGGAGAGGGTATCAGTCACCTGCTCATGCACATTTAAAGCAGAATTTTGATGCTAGGAAGTAGAGTTTTCCTAAAGAATGAAAATACCTTCCACCAATTTTCTGGAACCTACTGTTTATCTATTTTATGCCATAAGATCTCTGGTTTGTCTAGGAGTTCTGACTGTTATAATAGTGATCTGGCTTTATAGCTTTTGCTAGCATCTGCCTGGTTTAGTTTGGGTTTTAGTTTTAGCAGAGTTAAGATTTGAGTGCAGAACATACTTCTGATAATTTCTCTTCAGATTTTTCTCCACTCCCCACTTCCTGCCACCAGATATGAAACACTCACATATGCCCCCTCTTTCTTCAGCTGCCATATTTGCACTTCAGTGATTTAATATTAATAGCAAAGATTAAGAAGTCTCAGCTCATCAGAGACAAGATATTAATCATCATCAGGCCCAATGAGAAGTTTAATTTTCCGCTTCTCTTTCTTTCACTGAACTCTGGCGGCTGTCATTCGCACCAATGTCTGCAGGACATTTAATAATCTGCCTCTGCAGATGCGTTTCAGCAGTTTCGCTTCTTTTATTTCCTCCATCAGTCTCAGTGAGTTTCATCGTTACAGGCTTTAATTGAAGACCACTGTCAAGAGATGGAGGAAAGAAAATTCTCCCTTGCACAAAGGTAGTTGTGAACCTGTGCTTTTTATTGTATGCCAAAGATGGATGAATTAAATGAAGGCATTGAAATAGCTGGGAATTGTAGTTCTTGTATGTGAAATCCTATCTGGTCCTCTCAGAAATACTCCTTATTTATTTACTTTGTGCTTTAATATGAATCGCTTTACTACGTGCTGAGACTATGCAGGAGGAACCAAAAGTTTTCTGACACGAAGAGCTGGTTTATACAGGAAAATTTGACCAATTTTATTACAGATTAAGAATGGCCTTTTTAGTTTACTTAAAATGGTTTTCTAAGTAATGTACTGGAATAAAAGCAGTCACCTGGGGAGATACACCAGTATAACTATAGCTTTATTAATTTACATCTTTTCTTACCCGTGTATAATTTTCCTATGTGGAAAAGGCTTTTATAAGGGAATAATTTTGTTTATAAAAAGACAATGGACCATAAGGCCATGCAAATATTAACTCTCAGGCCATGCACTGAACATCTGTTGGACACTGAAGCTTCTGGTCTTGGATATTAATGCACAATTTTCACTTACTGGGCTTTTAAATCAGCTGTAACCAGTTGTAAAACTAAAACTTTTCATTAGGGATTCTGTGAATTGCAGTTTTTTAAAATAGGGAAGAACAAATTTCATAGATTTCATAGACATCAGGGCTGGAAGGGACCTCGGAAGATCATCGAGTCCAGCCCCCCGCCCAAAGGGCAGGAAGTCAGCTGGGGTCATAGGATCCCAGCAAGATAAGCATCCAGTTTCATCTTGAAGGTGTTCAATGAAGGCGCTTGAACCACCTCCGGTGGCAGGCTGTTCCAGACCTTGGGGGCTCGGACAGTAAAGAAATTGTTCCTTATGTCCAGCCTGAAACGGTCTTGAAGTAGTTTGTGACCATTCGACCTCGTCATCCCTTGGGGCGCTCTGGTGAACAAACGTTCCCCCAGATGCTGGTGGTCACCCCTGATAAACTTGTAGGTGGCCATCAGATCACCCCTGAGCCTGCGCTTTTTCAGGCTAAAGAGCCCCAGGGCTCTCAGCCTGTCATCGTAGGGTCTACTTCCCTGACCTCTGATCATGCGCGTGGCTCTTCTTTGGACTCTCTCAAGCTTCTCCACATCCTTTTTGAATTGTGGAGCCCCAAACTGGACACAGTACTCCAGCTGCGGCCTCACTAAGGCCGAGTACAGGGGGAGAATGACGTCCCGGGATTTGCTTGAGAAGCATCTATGGATGCAAGCCAGCGTTTTGGTCGCTTTACTAGCCGCCGCATCGCATTGCAGGCTCATGTTCATCTTGTGGTCATCAGCTTACTCGTAACAGCATAAGAAGTTAAAAGGCAGTTCAGCTAGCCACTTCTGTCTTTTGGTATAGATTGTATTTATTAGATAGCAGATTTTCAGACAGAGCGGTGACCCAGTTGATTAACTTTTCCAGCATATGATCAGAAATCATATTATTCCCTACAGACTAAATTTTTAAGCACAGTTTTTTGGGGTTTTGTTTTGTTTTTTGTTTTTTTGGATACCATGTTGTTTGGTTGTTAAGTTTAATTTAAAATTATCATCCTAGTGAATCTGATCTGCCTTTTCAGTGAGTACTCAGTACCCCATCTCCCACAAAATAAGGCCCTTCAAATCTGAGGTATTTTATTTTGGGCATGTGAAAACTAGCACTCTAAAACTAGTTACTTTTGAAAATGTCTTTGTGGTAGAGTGGTTCATAACATGATGTCTGTATGTACACATGGGTCTTTTTTTTTTTTCTTTCTGCAATGAAGACACTTTCACAATTCCAGTTACTCTATCCCTCAAAAGCACTCTGCTATGATCTTTCTGGATGAACCCTGTAAGTGAAGTATGTCTCTAAGTGAAAGTGGCCTTTTTAAAAGAACACAGTTACTATCAATAGCCACTTCTGCACTTTGTGAACTGAAGACACAATATGCAAGTAAATTAGGACAAAATGACATTAGCTCTCAGAACAAAATGCTATTACCCACTGCTATTGCTGCTTGCAAAGTTAGAGGAGGAAAAAAACAAATCTAAATCTATTAGCACAATTTTCCTTTTAATTGGAGTAGTAGTATATTTTGCAGGTTGACTCGAGGGAGCAAGACATATAATAATATTAAATGTCAGCCTGAGGCAAAATATAATAGTGTTTTGTAGGAAAAATGTGTACAGTATATCAAGCTGCAATCTAGAAATGTGAAATTCCATACGAGGGAGGAAAAAACATGCAGTTTTGTTTTGCTTTGTTTTCTTAAAGGTGAGATAATGCCTTTGTAATGCTTGCTTTGGAAAATATTTGTATATATAACAAAGTCTCATATTTCTAATAATTAAAGAGGTTGTTTACCTTTGTATATCGACCAGTAAATAACAAAGAGTAGGAAGATGTCATGCTATGTAGATGTTGGCCAGACATCTTCTGATAAGTTTATAATGGTCTAACCATAGTCTGGCCACATATCAGTGCCAGGAAATCAGACAATTTTCCTATATGATTGTGAAAAGGGAATGCTCCAATAGCAGGTACAGTTTTGTGTTTGAAGATTAGATACGTGGCAGTAACAGGCTTGATTTAAAAGGGTGCATAGATACTGCTCAGTAGCAGACAGGAAATTAAACGTTCACATGGGTGAAAGGGTTATCAATCATAATAATGGTTGGGGTGGTAGCAATAGGAGAGCTGAATTTGGAAGGGGGAGTGAGGGTCAGAGCTATATTAGCAATAGGCATTGGCTTGAACTGATGGGGATATAGAGGGTGTGAGTGCAAAGTGGGTGAAATTTGGTGTAAAATGGGGCACTGAAGATTTATACAAAGGTTGGAGAAGTTGATGAATTTCACTGGGGGGAGGGGCAAGGGCATGGGTAGGGCATTATTGTATTGTCATTTGGTTGTCACTTCATAGACATTAAGGCTGGAAGGGATCTGGCAAGATCATTGGGTCCAGCTCCCTGCCAAGGGTCAGGAAGTCATCTGGGGTCAGATCACCCCAGTAAGATAAACATCCAAGTGTTTCTTAAAGGTATCCAGAATAGGTGCTTACACCACTTCTGGGGGGAGTCTATTCCAGGCTCTGGAGACTGGGACGGTAAAGAAGTTTTTCCTTATGTCCGGTCTAAAACAGTTTTCCAGCTGTTTGTGACCGTTAGACCTTATCTTCCCTTGGGATGCCCTGGTGAACAGATGTTCTCCCAGTTCCTGATGCACCCTCCTTTATATATTTATAGGCTGCCACCATGTCACCCCTGAGCCTTCGGTTCTCCAGACTGAAGAGTCCCATGCCTCCTAGCCTCTTCTCATAAGGCCTGTTCTCTTAACCTCTAATCATGCATGTGGCTCTCCTCTGGACTCTCTCAAGCTTCTCCACATCCTTTCTAAAGTGTGGAGCCCAGATTTGTATACAGTACTCCAGCTACGGCCTCACCAAAGCCAAGTAAAGTGGGAGGATGACTTCTTGGGTGTTACTTGAAATGCATTGGTAGATGCAAGCCAGAGTTTTATTTGCTTTGCCAGCTGCGGCATCACATTGGTGGCTCATGTTCATCTTGTGGTCAATCATGACCCCCACATGTCTTTTGGTTGTGGTGCTAGCAAGTGTAACACTTTCGAGCCTATAAATATGAGGTGGGTTTTTCTCCCAGGATGGAGTACCTTGCATTTCTCAGTGTTGAGTGTCATCAGGTTTTGATCCACCTTGCGTCTCAGTGTTGAGTGTCATCAGGTTTTGATCCCCCTTCCCAGCCTATCCAGGTCGGCCTGAATTGCCAACCTATTCTCTAGCGTGATCGTACTTCCCCATAACTTGGTGTTGTCTGTGAACTTAGCCAGTCTGCTTCTGACACCTGAATCCAGATCATTTATGAATATATTAAAGAGTACTGATCCAAATACTGAGCCCTGGGGGGCACCACTGGTCACCATGCACCATGTTGATCTGGCTCCATTGACTATCACTCTCTGGGTCTGACCACAGAGCCAGTACGCCAGGCATCAGATCATAAGGTTGTCAAGGCTGCAGTTCCCCAATTTTACCATGAGGACATCATGGGAGACCAAGTCAAAGGCTTTTTTGAAATCTAAATATATGACATCAACCTCTTCTCCTTTGCCCAGGTGATGCATCACCTGGTCATAGAACGAAATGAGGTTGGCCAGGCAAGACCTATCTGCAGTGAAGCCATATTGGCTATCTCTCAGAATGTTGCCTTCTTGTTTCTTATTAAACATTTCTTATTTTTTTTAATAATTATTATTTCTTGTTAAAAATAATTCCACTTGTGAGAACACTAAAGAGCTCAGGGATGAGCAAGTGGTTTTGGTGCCAGAGCTGGCATTTTAGTAGTGATGGGGAAGAAAGAATGATGATAAAGGATTGTGTTAGTTGTGAGAATGGGGTTGAGAAAGCAGGAGCTGGGAAGTTGCACTGGAGATGGGGATGGTAGTAAAATCAAAGTTGGGGAGATGGGGGTATCAGTTGTGGTATTGAAAGCAATCTCATTGGACAGATTAAAAAAAAAAAAGGAACTTGTGTGAAGATTAACTTACTTGAATCCCACATATACTTGTATAGACTTTTGATTTTAGAAACTTTAGTTGTTAAGGCTTTGCGTGCACCACAGTGGTAGCATGCTGTGACCTAGATGCCTCCAAACATACCTAGCCCACGCACATGCTCCAGACCTAGAAGTATACCAGTGGAGATGCTCCAGGGTCATCTTTAGAGGTTTTTATTTTTTTAATTTTGTGTGCGTGTGTATATGTGTGTATGTGCATGTATGTATACACACATACATGTATTATACATCCATTCATTCCTGTATCCATACAGGGCTGTCCCTAGGGTGGGGTGAATCGTGGTGACTGCGTGCTTTGAGGGGCTCCATAGAGCCGGGCTGGCTTTGCATCTGGCTGCTTGACTCCTCCTTCCTTGCCCATCACTGCCACTGCCACCGTGTCTGGGCCCCACACAGGCTGATTTGCCCCAGGCCCCGCACCCTGCCACAATCGTCTTTGCATGCATTCAAGCATGCATGCATACATATTATAAATTCTGAATATACTTTGTATGGAAGCTGCTGATCGATATGGCAAATAAATTGGTGGCTGGTGAACCCCAAACTTCTGTGTGTAGCTACCAGAGTCAGCATGTCTACAGCTGAAGGAAGCAACTGAATGAGCCAGAGTATTCAAATATTTTAAAGTAATTATATTTATGGATGAGGTAAACAGTTGTAAGAGTTCTTAAGCAGCAAGGGAGAAAAGATTTGTGCTTAGTTCAAAAAGCATAGAAAATCTGTGTTTCTATATTTCTCAAGATGAAATATGTCATTGAATGAAGTATTTAATGAAGTGGAAGAGAACAATGATTCTGAAAATGGCAGGATAACCCAGGAGGTCCCTTTGAGTCTTGTATTCCTAAGTGGACATTGTTACTAAAACATAGCTTCAGTGATGATTGAAGACCCTGTTCCAGGCTTTCCAAGAGCTCTTCACTGTCATATTCATGTGGGACTAGTCTCTTTCCAGTAAGGTAGAGATCAGCCAGCACAGGTCATAGGAAAACTGTGAAAGGCAGAGACCTGAGGTTGATAAGAAAGTTGCAACTTTCCTCTGTGTTAAAATCATCACTTACAATGTAGCACAAAATGAGCAATTTAAGAAGTGATTAAAGTACTTACTTGGATGTAGTGCTGCACACAGATATAAAGTGACAGTTACACTACTGGATGTAGCAGCTGAAGAAAGCAAGGAAAAATTAAAGAACTGAAAGAATCAAAACTGACGTTATTGCAAGATGGTTGGTTGAACATGAGTAATGACCAGATAATGGTTTACGAGAATCCATACAGGGAAAAATACGTTCCTACTTAATACTATTGATTCTGTGTCTGTAAAGTAAACAGCAGATTGTTGTTTCCAGGTTGCTGGAGATGTCAGCAAAGAATACAAAAAAGAAGTTTATGTTGCAGGTCTCTGCCATTTTCTCAGACAGCAAAAGTAACATGAGAAAGATGAGACCTCAAGTACAGTTACCTTACACTTCCATGTATCATGTGTGGTCTAATGAAGCTTGTTGGGAATATGGTAGTTTTTTATTTCAGTCCTAAAATGCAGTATATACATTGAAAAATGTCTTCAGAGTTGCCATCACCGCTATGGTTGGTGTACTGAAAACAGGGTTGATACCCAGTGAAACTCTCAGGAAGATTATGACAATATATTTGCATCTGTTAACAAAAAGTATATTAAAATTCGTATTGGGTATAATGGAAAGCTTGATCAAAACAGCATGTATTTTACGTAGCAAGGAACTCCACAGAGTCATTAAAATTACTAAGACAACTGGAGGGGCTTAACTAGTTGCAGGTTTATGACACTATGCTTGAAATCTCAGTGGAAATTTAGTTCAGTCTATATCACATAAAGACAAAGTTGAAAAGTAATGTGGCGATATTATGAAACCTTCTCCATTACTGAGTTGCTATGAGAAATCCCAAAGACAAAGGTCAGAGGCTGAACTCAAAACAGGAAGCAAAGGCTGAAATGATGCATGTAGTCCTAAAATCTTTCTCTCCTAACATGTAGATTATACATCCAGATTTATAAAATCCATTTATGAAGGAGGCTGGAGATGCAATTCATTTAAACAAAATGAAAATTGCAGAGACAAAATCACAAAAAATAAGCTAGTTAAAATATTGGACCATTTAAAAATGATCTGTATTCCTATGTAACCAGCTCATCAATTTATTTTTATCCCATTCAAGATAGTTCCCTTAAGGCTAGACACTCAGAAAGCAAATCAGTTTATATATACATTTTTTTGACAATACATATATTCCTACCAGCTTTTGAAATTAATGCTCACAAATACATTTCAAATTATGGGTTTGTTTTATTTAATACAATATTTGTAACTGTTTCTCCCTTTCCCCTAGTGGATGAATTCTCCCCATCTGCCATAAAAGGAAAATAAAAGGCATATTTTAGGGCTGAGGAAAATCAAACCCAGGGGGTCAGTACCCACTAAGGATTTGTGGATGTGGTGGGTGGTCCATTTTTTGGATCTTACGGATTTTTGCAGAATACAAATGCAGTGTCTTGTCCAGGGAAATAAACTATTTGCCTCAAAGGGCAAATTAGGTATAAACTGCCTGTGAATGAATCGAGCCTGGACATTTGAAGCAGGTTTCTAAGCATTATCATAGAATCATAGAAGTAGGGTCAGAAGGGACCTTGCAGATCTTCAGGTCTGACCCCCTGCCTGGGCAGGAAGAAAACTGGGCTCAATGTTTTAGAGCAGTGAGGTTCTGGAACAGCCTTCCAATGGGCATAACTGGGGCAAGAGAACTAAATAGTTTTAGGATGGAACTTGATACATTTTTTAAAGGGAGTATGCGACAGCTGCCTGTGATAATGTGGGGCTTGAACTCAGTAACCCAGGAGGTCCCTTCCAGTTCTGTATTCTTAAGTGGACCTCTGCCATCTTGTCTGCTTCTTGACTTACTAGTCCATTTCAAGGCTCGGCTGAACAGGCATGAATCTCCTTTTTTTGGAGACAAGATTTTAATGGGGATTTAGAATCACAGAATCATAAACAATTAGGGTTGAAAGGGACCTCAGGAGGTCATCTAGTGCAACCCCCTGCTCAAAGCAGGACCAGCCCCAGCTAGATTATCCCGGCCAAGGCTTTTTCTAGCCGGGTCTTAACCTCCAAGGATGAAGATTCCACCACCTCTTTGGGTAACCTGTGCCACTGCTTCACTACCCTCCTAGTGAGAAAGTTCTTCCTAATAACCAACCTAAAGTTCCCTTGATGCAACTTGAGACCATTGCTCCTTGTTCTGTCATCTGCCACCACTGAGAGCAGTCTAGCTCCATCTTCTTTGGAACCAACCACCCTTCAGGTAGTTAAAGGTTGCTATTAAATCAGCCTTCAGTCTTTTCTTCTGCAAACTAAGTAAGCCCAGTTCCCTCAGCCTCTCCTCAGAAGTCATGTGCTTCAGCCCCTCTAACCATTTTCATTGTCCTCTGTTGGACTCTCTTCAGTTTGTCTATATCTTTCTCTAGTGGTGGGTCCAAAAGGGACACAGTACTCCAGATGTGGCTTCACCAAGGGTTAATAGAAGGGAAGAATCACTTCCCTCAGTCTGCCAGCAACACTACTACTAATGTAGCCTGGTATGCCATTAGTGTACTTTACAACAAGAGCACACTGTTGGCTCATATTGAGCTTATTGTCAACTGTAACCCCTGGTCATTTTCTGTTGAGCTGCTGCTTAGCCAGTCAGCCCCCAGCCTGTACTCATGCATGGGTTTGTCCCATCCTCAGTGCAGGACTTTGCACTTGTCCTTATTGCACCTCATGAGATTTCTTTTGGTCCAGTCCTTCAATTTATCTAGGTCTCTCTGAATCCTACCTTCCAGTGTATCAGCTACTCCCCCTAGTTTAGTGTCATCTGCACACATATTTACGGTGCACTCCACTCCATCTTCCAGGTCTTCCCAGCTGGCTGCAGGACTGACTCCTGGGGCACTTGACTTGATACCGGCTGTCAGCAAGACATCAAGCCATTGATTACTACCCTTTGAGCCCAAAGATCCAGCCAGTTTTCTACCCAGCTTACAGTTCATTCATCCAGCCTGTACTTCCTTAGCTTGCTTTTAATAATGTTTCAGGAGACCCTATCAAAAGCCTTGCTAAAGTCAAGATATATCAGGTTCACCGCCCTTCCCACATTCACAGAGGTAGTCATCTCTTCATAGAAGGCAGTCAGGTTGGTCAGGCTTAACTTGTCCTTGGTGAATCCATGCTGACTGTTCCTGATCATCTTCTCCAAGTGTTTAGAAATCGGTTCCTGCTTGATGATCTTTCCAGGGACCAAAGTGAGGCTGACCAGTCTGTAGTTCCCCAGATCCTTCTTCTTTACTTTCTTCAAGATTGGGACTATATTTTCCCTTTTCCAGTCATCTGGGACCTCTCCTGTTTGCCATAAGTTTTGAAAAATAATGGCCAGCAGTTCTGCAATTACATCACCCAACTCTTTCAGCACCCTTAAAGACATTGTGTCTGCCCCCATGGACTTGTACACTTCCATCTTTTCTAAATAGTCCCTAACTTGTTCTTTCACCACTGTTGGCTGCTCACCTTCTCCCTAAACTGTGCTGCCAGGTGTAGTAGTTTGGTAGCTGACCTTACCTGTGAAGACTAAGGTGGAGTATTTCAGTAGAAAAATAGCCTGGAGGTGGTACCGTATAGATGTTCATCCAGCCCCTTGGCAGGGGAGCTTCACAGGCAAACTCCTGCCATTTGGGGAGCCCGTTAATTAGTGGACTGTCCTCTCCCCTGCCTGGAAAGGAATAGGCTGCTGACAAGCAGCTGGTGCTATAGACAACTCTGGGAGGGTTCCCAACTGGGGAGAATGCCCCCTATTTTGGCAATAAACTGATTGGCAGGAGGGGAGCATTCTTCTGTGCCAGGAACCCTTGCACTCCTTTGGGCCCAACCAGTGGAGTGCAGAGAGAAATGGGAATAGTTAGCCACTGAACAGTAGTTCTCCCAGTAGAAACTGAACATCTGTACCCAGCTTCACTGTATGTTATTACCATATTTTACATTGCGCAAGTAGACACTATATATAAGTCAGCCCCATATTTCTGCTCCAAAAAATCAGGATTTTCACAGATCTGGTATATAAGTTGACCCTGCCTTGCCCGAGCCACCTCCATGGGAGGCTCCAGGGGAGACTTGTCCCGTGGGCAGCACGGGGGGCTGGCAGGAGGGTGGGTAGGTGCACTGGTGGTGGGAGAAGCTGGTGGGGACAGTGTGTGAGGTACTGGGGCAACATCTTGCCCACTGGCAGCCCATCTGGCTGGGCCCAGGGGGGAGGAGCTGCCACTGGGGGTGGAAGGACTGGCTCCTCTCGCAGCTCAGGGGCTGCCTGGTGTGCCAGCAGTTTGACTCTTGGCCACAAGAGAGGTGGCCAGGCTCTGTAGAAAGAAAGGATTGGGTCCCTCATTACTTCCACCTTCAGCATGCTCCTGCGGGTGCCGGGATGCCTGGGAATGCCCAAGAAGGGGCTGGCTTGCCCCATGGGCAGCGCAGGAGTATAGCTGGGTGTGCTGGAGGTGAGAGAAGTTGGCAGGGACAGCATGCGAGACTCGAAGCCTGGGCTTAGGGAGAGTTGGATTGGGCCTCCCCGAGCTGGGGCAACACCCAGCCCGCTGGCAGCCCAACCAGGCCCAGGGGGGTGCCAGTGCTTCGGAGGGAAGTTCCAGGCTTCCCCTGCAGCTCAGAAGCTGCCCAGCCTGCTGGCAGCTTGCCAGGCACTTTGTGCCCTGGTGCTGCTGGCGGTGGCCAGAGGTGCTGTGGATCCCACACCATCCGGTGGTGGGTTCACCCTGCTCGCCAAGATCTACCCATAGGGCAGCTGTTGGGCTGGGGGTAAGTATCCCTAGGCCAGACTTGATGGGCGTGGGGTTTGGGCAGCCAGCCTTGCCATGGGGGGTTGGGCAGGGGGGGAGGCAGGAGCCTTTGCCTGGCCTTAGCATCAGGGAAGCCCCTAGATGCTAGCACGCCACCTCCCCTTGCAGCAGGGTGCCAGCGCGGGGTCCGGCTGAAGTACTGATACAGGGTATAAGTCAAGGTGGAAATTTAAGGGTAAATATTTAGGTTTCAAACCTAGTTTTATACACTGTGAAATATAGTAGATAAAGAAAATGACACAACTCCATGAAGTTAAGTGCTTCCAGATCTACTGATGGAAAACAATGCTATATAAAGAGCTAGGTATTATGTTTAGGGATCTACCCTATTCACTATCTTGTGTTTTTTGTGGAAACCGCAAAAAAAAAGTGGTTTCTGTGAACCCCGTGAAAATGGTGACCCCTGCAATTTTTGGTATGGAATCTTCAGGGGAAAAAAGATTTACTAAAAACAAAATGTTGACTCCCCAGTGGGAGCCAGCAGTCCAGTGGCCGAAAGGGTTGCCCATCATGCATCCCTGCCCCTGTCTGCCAATTAGTTGCAGAGGGTAAGGCTACATGATGGGCAGCTCCCCTCCAGCCCCTCTCCAGTCAGCAGCGAGGGGCAGGGCTGCCAGAGCCAGTCAGCAGTGGGGGTGGGGGTTCTGCAAAAAGACTGCAAAAATGAGACTGACAGTCATGAGTGGCTCACGATTTTTCCTTCTCTTCAGCAAGAATTAAGTAGATCTCTGATGATGATGATGATTTAATTGGGAATGTTTAGAAATGTTACAGCTGTCTCAGGAAGCAAAGAAGAAACAGCATGGATGGGGAAGAGGTGGTTGTCATTGCTACCAAGCTCTCTGAAGGTTGCTCAGAATTCTTCCTTGAATGACCATCTTTTTCTGTAACCATAGTTGCACAAATCATTTATGTTGGATGGTGAATTTATTTCAGTGTGGCTGATTTCAGGCAATGTAGTCTGTAAGGAGACACATGACATATATTGAAGAAGCTCTGATCCACATGGTATTTTTCCTGGTGCATTGATTTCTTCCTGCTGTACTTTCTATCCTGAAGTATACAAAAGTATTCTGCAAACTAGATGCTAGAGCCTGAGAGATACCAAGCCCTGCAGCTCCCAACGACTTTGATTTGAGTTGTGGGCAGACAGCATCTGTCATTATGAGGCCACAGAAGAGCACAAAAATAATGCACAAGGGGTTAGGTCAGGAAGCAAAGAATAATACTCTTTCAAACTGAAACAGCAGGGGGAATATTAAGAATATGGAATATAGTTATTATGTTTGAATTTGACCAGGACACTGGGGAAACAGCCCTGCTCCTGCTGCAAAAAGTGCAGCAAAATCTTTAATTATGTGTAGTCAGGATCTCTTGTTACTCTACACAACTGATTCAGCCGGAGAGAATGGGAGTGGTAAGCCCAGCAGGATGGGCTTCTGATGCATCTGTAGCTACATTCAGGTGATTATAATAATAAACATTCTGCTTTGTCCTTGGCTTAAAATATCTCTTCTCTAGTGTGGTTTCCACAAGTTTTGCTGATTATCAAAAGTCAAGTGGCACAAGCTCTTGGCCCAAATAAAAGTTCATCTTTTTTTTTTTTCTTGCCATTTTTATGCATCTACAAAGCTAAATTTCTGACATCAAAATAAACTGTAGCATCATGTTTTTTACTGGGAAAGGATAAAGCTTCTTCAAAGCATAACTGAATGTGATTAGACCAAAATGACATCATCTTACCCTTAGGACCCACTGTGTGTGTATCTAGTCATGTCTTCTTACTTTACTGGCCAAACAAAGCTTTTAGTACATTTATTCCCTCTATAGCTGCAGAGCTTGAAAAAAAGAAAAAGAGAGACAGTAAGCTGGAAGCTGTTCTGGTATGTACATCATTAACAGAGTTGTTAACAATATTCTGATAGATAGCTCTTTAGTTTTGATGTGGCATAAGAGAGAGAACTCCATTTTCTATTCCAGGTTGAGTTTCCATAACTACTAACTTGGGAAACTATATTTTTCTATCTCAGTAGATCAGTAGATCACCAGCCTGCCCCCACCTCCCACTACCTCCCTTTCCCTTCTGCTGCTTTGGTACCTCCAGCCCTGCTCCGCCCAGTTTGGAGCTGCTGCCACTTCTTGATAAGGCTGGGCAGGAGCTTGGCCAGGGCTGTCACTGCTGCTAACTGCCCCAGAGCTGGAGCTGAGATGAAGCAGGGAAGTGGGGTACAGGCAGCAGGGTGCAGGCACAGGCATGGGGGTGGGCACACAGGCATGCGGGTGGGGGGGAGCAGGCATAGGCATGGGGGGCAGGCCTAGGCACAGAGAGGCAGGTGGCAGGGGGTCACATTTTAAAGGGCTTGGCCAGGGCTGTCACTGCTGCTAACTGCCCCAGAGCTGGAGCTGAGATGAAGCAGGGAAGTGGGGTACAGGCAGCAGGGTGCAGGCACAGGCATGGGGGTGGGCACACAGGCATGCGGGTGGGGGGGAGCAGGCATAGGCATGGGGGGCAGGCCTAGGCACAGAGAGGCAGGTGGCAGGGGGTCACATTTTAGAGGGGCAGCCACTAGGAGGTAGGGCAGGCAAAGAGGGCAAGGTTTCCCTGCCATTGATGGTGGGGGAGATAATAGTTTAAGACTGCTTTGCACTAATTAGAATCTATACACAGAAAATGATAACACATTTATAATTATCAATATATTGAATCTAATTATTGGGGGGTCATCTTACATTTGAAATTGTCTTGGATTTGGGTAAATACGGTACATCTAAAGTGGTTTGGGGTCACAGTATAGTTTTTGCCCAGAATTTGAGATGATTCACTTAAGTGGAGTTTGACATTAGGAACTTAGTTCTTAGTCTAGTTTTTTTTCATTTAAAAATATTTTCTAATGCATTTTTGTTGCATCTTGTATTGTAAAACACTCCATATTAAAAAAGACCTTGGCTAGCTCTAGTCTTAAAATTCAATTCTGAGACTAGGAAAGACAAATCTGGAAGTTATTCATTGAACCATTAAGACATAAGACCAAAGAAATGGCCTTCAAAGCATAAGCTAATCTGTAAACCGTAAATCAGTCTTTTATCTTAATTTTTCAGGAGTGGACATAAATAGGGGAAAGTGGCAGCCACTGGAAATCCAGGCGATTTTGTTCAGGTTAAATGAATTCAAAACCATTTTGAAAGTTTGGAAATTCATAGATAAGGCACCCAAACTGCCTAAACTCTGACTCTATGCTCATTCCCTGTAACAAATGAGAACTTTTAAGAAAGCCTTGAAAACATGCAGTTTTTCTTTCCATGGACACTAAAAACTAGAGCGCTGTTAATTGTACAGTGGTTGCTTTGATTTTACTTAGGCTGTGGACTTCTTATATCTCTTAGAAGAAGCCCTTGCTCTAAAAGTCGCATCTTAAAATGCAGACATGAAAGGAACAAAGTAAAGAAGATATGGTAGAGTAAGTACTGAGTCTGTGAGGGCAGACTGAGCAGTTTGGGCACCTTAACTATCAACGATTGCACTTTAAAATGTTTGAGTTTCTTTTAAGTTTAACCTTAGCTGGGAATGGCTTCCTGTGTGTCTAACATTTTTGGAGAACTGCCACATTTCATAAGCATTTTCTTTGCTGATAATTGCTTTCAATCTGAACACTGGTTGGTTGAAAGTTTTTGTTTGTTTGTTTTAATGGGTAAATTATAAATAAGTTTGACATCACTGTAAAATCAGGCAGAAAAAGAATGTAGCATATGAAAGAGTAAGCTTTTAATCAAAAATACTTACCTGCATTTACTTTTGACTTTTGCTCAGGGTTGTTGTAGTATGAAAGGCCCTCTCCAAGGGCACTCTGACCCCTCAAATTTGATATCGTGGACAACAATTACAGAAGAGTCCGAAGACCTCGCGTCTCCAGAGTCCTTACTAGCCACTTTGCTTCTTTTTTTCACCTTAATTCACTTTGCTTAACTTACTGTGTTCTGTTCATGTAGCTGAACTTCTGTTCTGCTAAATGCTGAAGTTATACACACATACACATGCGCGCGTGCGCGCACACACACACACTGAAGTTATATATATATATAAAAAAAAAAAAAGAAATTCATCATTGAAACGCCTTTCTGTCTGGTTTCTCTGCTTTTGCTGTCTCTCAGTATCACAGCCTGTCACTCTGTCATGCTCCGTTGCCCACTCATACACTCATTCGTCTTCCTGCTTTTTCTTTCACACTTACGCTCTGTTACCTTCTGTCACTCTCACTCCAGTTCACTCAAAATGCTCCCCCTATTTTCCCTTTACATTTGCAGTGGTTCACACTCCCCTCACCCTCACACTTTCCTGAATGTGTTCATGCTTGCACCCTTTTAGGCTCTTTTCCTTGCACTCTGTTTTATGCTTCATTTCACTCTGGTGCTGTGTCATACACATTCAACCTTTTATATTTTATCAGCAACTCCTAAGGGTACATTTGCAATGCTGCCATGCTAACCACAGGGAATCAGGTCTCCCTTCTGGTGTTTCGCTAAAGCATTTATGTGCCTAGTTCAATGCAAGCAATGCTGCTATCAGAAATCCTCAGCCCCTACTAGTTTTCCTTCACTTGTCACCATTAATTCTCTCTCCTTTTTTTTTAATGGCCCTCTTTTCTTTTTCCCTTTTCTATTTTAATTGGTTTCCACCAACAAAGTAATTTGGTTTTATATTTCAGAAAACCTCACACAGTTTGATAGTAATGCATTCTACCTGACACTGCCAAGGAACCTAGAAATGGAGCTATAAAATAGAACACTGCTACCCTAATATTTACAACAGGCCAGATGCAAGAAAGGTTAAATCCTCTTCTTTTAAAGTAAGGCAGTCCAACTTCACATCTGTGTCAGGGGCCGATTCCTTTTTCCTTTTCCTGAAATGGAAGTAATTAGTTCTTAACAGAAAACATATATATATTTGGCTTTAATACAAAGATGGAGCATATGTAAATCATTTACATTTTTAAAAGAAGCTGATACAGAAACCTACAAGTAAATATTGAAGTATAATAATTTAACAACTGTTCAATGTGAGCATTGCAAATGATCCATCTTCTGCACAAGAGAATCTATATAAACTAATTCTTCGGTTAAAGCTAGATGAAGCAAGTAAGGGACTCCTCTGTAAGTCACTAACTCTTTCAATGAAAACCAAAAAAAAACCCTCTCACCTAGAAACAATGGTAACCTATACATGTGCCTAATGCCAGCTCCAGAGCAGACTTGATTAATTGAGTCTACTGGAGCATGCTTATGTCATGTGTATTCAGCATCCCTGTCATTCAAAATGGCAGCAGGGGCGCTTTAACTAAAAACCTGTTGAATGAGTTTTAGTTCAAGTGCCCCCAACACCATTTTGAATCATGGGACACTGAATCCACAAGATGCTGTGGGTGCTTTAATTAGAGCGGCTCCAGACAGCCCTGCAGCCTCCCACTGCCTGGCACAAGTATCTCCCCCCACCCCCCCCGGGATCCAGGCAGCATCTACCCATCCTGACTGCATTCAACCCCAGTTCTGCAACCCATTATGCACATCCCAGGGACCCACCACACAGGGACAACCAGAACAACACTGCTATGAGATGGGAGCTATAAGGGAATGGCCCCCACTGAAGAGGGATAAACAGGATCACCCATCTCTGTCCCTACACCCTGTGAACTAGGAGCTCTGAGGGCACAGGTACCCTCTTATCTACTTACATGGGAATGCACAGCTTTTGATCCCTTGTCTGCTCAATGAACAGCAGCATTTACCTAGCCCAGCTTGGCCTGGCCTGGTTGGGCAAAAAGCAGTATGGAGAGCAGCAGAGGAGGCATGCAGCCAGGCACTGGGAAAGCAAAGTGGTCTCCACAGTGAGGCCACAGCAGCTACAAACACCTTGAAGGGGTACCCAGGACCTTGATATTGAGTGCTAGGACCCATAGAAAGTTGAATTCAGGCAGCAGCAGCAGGTGATCATTGTCACTGCTTAAGAAAAAAAGAGAGAGAAAGTTGTGAGGGCATGGCATCAAGGTTCATCTCATCTGGGGCTATAACTGAAACACTTATGGGCCTCCAGTTGGACAGCCCCACTCCAAAGTAGTACCAAAGAGAGGTCAAAAAGCCCATAATTGTCCAATAAACCTCTTCATTGTTGTTGTTTTTTATCCTATTATATTTCTTCCCCCTAAGTGCCTGTCTAGCTCTATTTACCATTAAAAAATACAGATTACAGCTTCTGTTGTTGCCTTGGGAGTCCTTTCCATATGTTAATTAATTATCCTCTTTATGAATAAATTTCTTTGAACTGTCTACTCACTTGTTCTGAGCTTTCTGCTTTGTTTTTTTAGCATATTACCATCTTGCATGGTTGTGTTGCATTTTTTTTTTTTTTTTTGCGCCTTTAGTTTACCAGTACAGCTCACTAATTTAGGAAAACCCATGTGTAGTGTGGTCAATGGGGAAAAAAAAGTGAGGTAATTTAATGCCAAATTGCTAACCTAGATGCTTCAGGGAAGTTCAGTATTTTGAAACGTGTGCAAGGCTAAGTACAGACAGTCAAAAAGCCTGAGGCTGAATTGTTTCAATCTTTGCAGGTTAGTCTAAGCTGTGTAGAGTAAACAAAGAAGCAAGTGAACAGACATTCACTTTTGATTCTGGAAATGCAGCCACATGCCTGCAGTGGCCTGAGTGGGGGGTGGTAGTGCTAGGGCATGCCTCCCTGCTCAGCTGGAGCAGACAACTTGGGCCAAGGCTAGCCTGCCTACCCTGCAAAGGGGGATTTATGGGAGAGGTACAAAGCATCCTGAAAAGCTGGGGGACTGTGACTTAATTTGAATCTGGAGGGGATCTGGGAGAGAAGTTCAATAAACTGATTAAACCTAAATCAGTTAAGTCTGATATTATTACATCCTCCCAGGTTTATCTTAAATGAGTTTAAGCCATTCTGAAAGCAGTTTATGGGCAACGAACTTCTGTTGTGTTACAGATTTGAATTGGTTTCCAATCACTTACGCTGGTTTATACGTAATTTCTGTCCCTAGCCCAGGTATATTTACAAATCCCAACTCTACCAATTTCTGACCGCTATTTAGAATTAAATACGGTAAGATAATGTGTCCCAGCAGTGCTTTTCATATTTGAAGGCATTTGTGACCATAGTTTATGTCAGTTTATGTGAAAGGATAAGAAACCTGTAATTTAAATAAGTATTGGTGTAACTGATGTGATTGGAAAGAAACTGTAGACGAGGACTTTTTTCCCCCCCACACACAAAGGAGAGGTTTTGTCTCTGCAATTCAATACTTTTAGATAGCATCCTTTACAGAGCAGTCTTCAGAAAGCCTTGCAGTGCAAATATTATGAACTCAAAGGAAAAGAGGACATTTGGCTTTAAAGAGGGGAAATGACTCATGGGCTCAGAGATGGGGAAGAAGGTTTAGAGCACATCCACACTGCAGTTAGATATATGATTATTACAGCACACCTAATCATACCTAAGCTAGCTTTATTATCTAGTTTGGATACATTTTAGCTGTAGCAACATGGGCCTTGGCTACTGAGTATGTGTATAGGGTCCCAGATGGACTTGTACAACCTGGACATGGTCTCATGATATTGTAGCTTCACTGCTTTTGGTATAGGAACTAACTAGATTAAAGCAGTCACGTATGCCTATATGCCAGGGGCGGGCAATTATTTTGGGCAGAGGGCCACTTACTGAGTTTCGGCAAGCCATTGAGGACCGCATGACAGGCAGCTCAGGACAGATTAAGATTAACTTCCTAAATTTTTTAGGGGCCCCACGGGTCGGATTGAATGGCCTGGCAGGCCGCATTTTGCCCACCCCTCCTATATGCACTATGATCCCAATAGCAGTGTAGATGTAGCCAGATTAAATACCTGGTATAATGCAAGTATGATAAGACTGGAGGGAAAGGAAGGTCTGAATGTAAATAAGCTGAAGGAGCAGATGGAAGAGAACATGGGGCTCGCCATACTAGATCACACCAGAGATTTTAGTCTTTGGTCTCTAACAATGCCTGACACCCAGTGCTTCAGTGTAAGGAGTAAGAACCCCACTGTAGGCAGAAGCGGGGGTAATCTGTCACCCCATATCTAGCCTCTATAATAGAGATTAATTTACAATTTGAAACGTGAAGTTTAACAAAGAAGCAAGTGAACAGACATTCACTTTTGAATGTAGAACTTCCAGGATGTTTTTAGTAGGACATATTCTTGGTATACATATAAGATTAGATTGGGGTAAGCTTTTATAGATTGGTTTAGCATATGCTTACACAGGAAACTTAATTAAAAAAGATGAATACAGGCAGAAAGCAGGGTAGAGGTACACCTGATTGACTAACTGAATCAGAGATTCATAAGCTTTCATGAGCCGCAGCTCTCTTCATCAGATGCTATGAAACTACATGCAGGGAGCTGGCTATCAAATAGAAGGAATGATTTAAATACAAAAGATAGAGAAGTATTTTTTTCTTGCAGTGACAAAACTAAAATCTGCTCCCTAAATGGTGGGGATTGGAATAGATTATAAAAAATTGAACTTTTTTTCTTTTGGAGCCGGGGATCTGGAGAAAACAACTTTTCTTTGAGCCTTGGGGTGTTTGAATTATAGGTAAGACCTGTGTAATAAATGTATATCCAGAGCTCAAAGTACATTTTACCTGAGGAGTAATGAGCAATTTGGGTTAGAGAACTGGCAAGCAAAGCCATGTACGGTTATGATGCCACAGCTGCAGGTGAAAAGATGTAAGGTGAAAGTGAAAAACAGCCATAAATATATTGCATATAAATTACCAGAAGGAATGTTTCTGTTCCTTACTTGAAATAAGGGAATTTAGTTGATTTTTATTTGTAGTTTTTGTAATAAAATGAAAAATTGGGTGGGAAAGAATATTGCGAGGCCTTACTCTTACTATAAATAGCTCTTCTTTATACAGAGCATTCTTGGCCCTCGATAAAGTTCACTCCCAGGTGTTAAAGCCAATAACCACAAGCATAACATGGCATGTAGATTGGGACTGTTGGGCATTTGTAGATTTAGAGATGGGGCTCTTCTGATAAATATCAGAAACAACAAAATACTCTTCCTCTGTTGATTTTTCTTAACCTGTTGTTTCAAATAAGCCTGGAGCTACTGTTACTATATCTTCTAACAGCTTAGTGGTAAAATACCAGTTTTCTGATGGTGAAAGAGGCAGGACATTTGAGATACTATTTGATTAACATAATAAAATGTAACTCTCATTTGTATTTAAATTTATCAGCAACAAAGTCAGAACTTTATTTTTTAAACCAGCTGCATTCATTTCTTTAATGAGTATTTGAACATCTTTAACCTTCTAGGACAATTATTCTCTAAGCCTTATCCATTTTCTCTATTCTGTAGATATTATTTTCTTTTAAAAAACCCTGATTAATTAGAAGAAGATGGATACTAAACTAGGCTTTTGGGTGAATCCCAGCCTGAAGCTGATGAATGTTATCTCCTTCAATTTAAAAGGTTTTTTTAAATTGGAATTTTTCTAAGATGGGAGCACAGCTTAAAATATTACCTATATAAAGATCAGATAGGACTCATGGAGACAGGTAGTTGTCACAAATTAAATGAAGTCCAGCCGCAGGAAAACTTCCATAACCACTCAGGTAGCAGGACCAAATGCTGCAAAAGGATTGAAGCTGTTTGATTTGTGAGGAGACTACATATACAAAATGCAGCTATTTTTGTGTGCATGGAGAGAGAGAAAGCATTTCATAAAATGAGAAAATGTGGTTGTATAATTACAAAACTATATAGGATGGCATAGGGATGGTGCTTCCAATTTGTTGACTACAATTAAGTCTGACTGTTGTCCCTCTAAACAAAATCATCCTATGCAGTATTCTCATCTCCAGACATCCTCAAATTGTAAGTCCTAGCTCGCACATAATAATAAAACAATCAGGTTCCTGTTACTTGCCTTCTTGTTTGTGAATTATTAGTGTATGTTGAAGGACATTCTTAAGCTTTTTTCTTCAGCCTTGAGAATTAAAAATGTGCTACTTTATAAATAAAAACAAGAGAATCTCTGAAAGGCCCATCATCTATGGTATGTCATTTTGGTGGCAGTTTTATGTTTTGTTTTGTTTTTTCCTTGAATCTGTCATGTAATATTAGGAGGGGTAAGTTTTGGTTAAAGACTCCCTCTCAGTATTCAGGATGTCCTGGTTTTTCATTCTTTCTACAACCTAGAGAGTAGAAACATCAAACATCCTCTCAGCCCCCCTCTAAACTGTGTGGGAATTGTTACCATCTAGGTAAAAAAAAAAAAATAAATAAAGGGGAGGAGCGGGGAGATCCTCAGCTGATTAAGTGGTAAAACCATTCTCTCTCGTTTAGCTTCCTTTGTATAGCATCACAATAGGAACTAAGGTACAGTCTCTTGTCCACCATGACCGCTGCAACCTTTTCATAGTCCGTGTTTTCTAAGATGCAACCCCTTATTCCATAGTTATGCCCTGCGTTCCTTGTTCCCAGAGGCATACATTTGTAATTGTCTGTTTGAAATGCCTTTTGTTTGAATGAGCTCTGTTTACCAGGACATTCAGATTGCTTTCTCTCTGTGTCTATCTGTACTTTTTTTTTAATTTACACTCCTCCAGTCTTTGTGCCATGTGCAGATTTTGTCAGAAATTAATTCTCTATTTAATTCTGGATCATGAATCAAAGTGCTGAATACCACTGAGTCCAGTATTGATCCCTATAGAATCCTCCTAGAAACACCCCCATTTGATGCTAATTGCCCACTGTTGCATTCATTTTAATATTTGCCAAGTGGCCTGTTCCTAATCCACTTAACAAGTACTTTAACAATGCATGCATTTGTATGTATGTTTGCATATTCAATTTATAACCACTCTCCCCAACAAAGCTTCCTTGGAGCAGCTGAGGAATGTAGTTTAATACATTGATCTTGTTTTAAATTATATGGTGCTCGTTCAGATACCTTTAAAAACTCTAAATATCGTGCATCTGTGCAGTTACCTTTATCAACCAGACTTGTAAAATTATGGGTTCATTACTGAACGTTTCCTCTAGCAAATATTCTGAATGTTGTTTTTTTTCTCCTGTTCCTTTGAACAGAGGAGATAATATCTTGTGCTTAACCTTTTTATTTATCAAGGGCAGAAATCTGCCACCTGTCTGCAGTGGAACTATTTGTAGTATTAGGTGCTAGTTAACATGAGTAAAGATTGCCTTAGCCTGGCTTGTGTGGAGCTGGTGTTCAGCTAGACTTTGGGTTCACTTGATATGGGAATCACTGGATATTTTACAGCATTTTAGTCTAGGAACAGAACCTCCAGCATTCTGCAAACACAAGAGTGTCCACTGCCTTTCAGAAGAACCTTGCAGATCTGTTACTTCTGTTTTAATGTCTGGTTCCAAGCCCCTTTTTCAAGTCTTGCAGTGGCCCCATGTTGGGACATTATAAATTGGGTTTACACTAATGGAGTATCATGCTACAAAGAGCTGAACAAATTTATCTGTGTGTAACAATTGTACTTCAGTGAGACTAAATGGCATTTCTAACTATGCATCAGTCAGGCTTCACTGGGAACTCCTTTTATTTTCTCTCTGTCTTTGCAGCCATCCATTTTTCTGTTTCTAAAGTATGTATTCGTTTCCTTGCTGGCTATCATCAAGACTTCAGTGGCTGGCTTATAATTTTTTATAGCTCTGAAAACGAACAAGCACGGACATAGAGAAGAAATCTAATAAAGCTATAAGCTATACTACACAGGGAGTGTTTCCTCTGAGGATATAGAAAGGTGGCCTTCTACTCCTGATTCCCTTTTGCATCGTGCTCTGCGATATCCTCTTCAGAATTGAAACATAAGCTTCTTTTTCGACAAAGATGAAGTCTGCTTTGAAGTTGGTTCACTCTTCCAAAACACTGTTACTATTAGGTCTATCCCAAGTCCATTTTCCTATGGGTTTAGTTTTTCAATTTTAGCTCATCAGACCCCTGTTCTTGTTATTCCCAGTAGACAGGCACCATCTGGACATCTTTATGCTGTGATTGAGGAAAGCCTAATATTTTTGTTTGTTAGGATTATGGGATTAGTCTGACTTTTTAAATAAAGTGAAACAGACAGCTTCTCATTAACATTTATATTGCTTTTTTCTTTGTTTGGTTGTGGCCAAAAAATTAAGGCACAAGGTTTGTTTGGGTTAGTAAATTTCTTAAACAAAGAACGGTCCTTTTGGTGGTGGAGTGGGTTAATGAAAGGTTCAACTTCTGCTTGGTTCACAAAGGAAAGTTAAATATAGTGGAAGCATATTAGTTCACAAGCCCGAAACCTTTGGATAATCACTCACTGTTTAATGCTTCTGTTTTATAGATCCCTGCCCCGTAATTAATAAGAAGGGGCTATGGATTAGGTCTGAGATGCAGCTGTTATAACTGTTTGTCACAGTTTTCACCTAATGTCACTATATGCCCAGTTCTAGTTAATGCCATCAGACTCTCACTGTCATGAGTGCCATTATTACACAAATAACAAAGAATGGAATAGTCTCAGAGATTGTGACCCTGGCAATAATTTAAGCCATCCTCTTGTAGAGTATAGACTATTTGACTCCCCTAAATTAATTCCCATTTCAACTGAAGAATAACTTTTAGGGGGAGAAAAACAAAACAAAAAATCCAGACTTGATTTTAAACATTTCTAATTATTGAAAATCCTTCAAGACCCTAAGTAGTTCCATTGGTTTATTACTATCTCTGTTTAGAAATATGTGCCTTATTTCTCATCTGAATTGATCTAGCTTCACCTTTATAGATACTGGACCTTGTGAATACCTTTGCCTGCTAGATTGAAGAGGTCTCTACTAAAAAAATTCAGGTCTTCATGAGGGATTTACAGATTATGATCAGGCCATCCCTTAATCTTTCTCTTTATTAATCTAAACAGATTTAAATCCTCAGGACTTTTTCCTATTAAAGCATGTTTTCTGATCTTTAATCATTCTTATAGCTCTCTTATGAATCCTCTCTAAATTATAAGCAACCTTTGTGAATTGTGAG
The DNA here is from genome assembly GCF_000455745.1 of Alligator sinensis. Classification (NCBI taxonomy): domain Eukaryota; kingdom Metazoa; phylum Chordata; order Crocodylia; family Alligatoridae; genus Alligator; species Alligator sinensis. Next base: position 906,441 of record NW_005842284.1, on the reverse strand, counting down.
TGCCAGAATTGGACACAGCATTCCAATAACACCACTACTAAATACAGAAGTATATAATCTTCCTACTGCTATTTGAAACTTCTCTGTTTATACCTCAGAGTGTGCGCCATCCTTTAATAATGGCCTCCATTTTTTTGTTCTTAAATGTATAACTTCACATTTGGCTGTTTTGAACCACACCTTAGTTTACCACATGATGCAAACTACTATATTCATGACTTTCCCTCTGCATTATTTATAGCTCCCCTGATATTTGTGTCATCTGCAAATTTTATCAAGAATGATTTCATGGTTAAATTCCAGGTTAGTGCAAAGTATGTTAAATAGTGCAGGACCAAGCAGTACTCTCTGTAGGAAACCAATAGAACCGCACCTGATTCTCTGTTTGCAATTACATTTTGTGACCTATTAATTACTCAGTTTCCACTCAATTTAAAGTATGCCATGTTGATTTTTTTTTTATTGTTCTAGTTTCCTAATGAAAACATTATGTGATACTAAGTATATTACACTAACTTTCACTGTAACAAACAGCAGCCCTGTGGCCATGGACACTGCTGCTGCTGTAAGAGCAACTGCTGTGGTGGTGAAGGCTCTAAAAGTACCAGTCAGGGGCCTGTGCCCCTCCGTTGTTCTTGCCTCCCCCACTTTCCTGCATGATTTACCCAGGGCATCAATCCTGCTCATGCACCTGTGTTAACGATGTCTGGCTTTAGTAGTTGTTGCTTAATGTACTTCTCAGAGAGAGGTAGACCTCATTTTTAGGGTATTTTGGCCTAAAATCCCCCAGAACCTCTGATGAATGCTGGGTTGGGCACACCAAAATTATTTCAGTTTTGAAACGCTAAAATTTTCCATTGTTATTATGCATTTATTACCCACTCACAGAATCTCTGCATCTATTCATAATAAAGCCATGGTAGAAGCATTATTATGAGGAGGGTTGTATGGTCTCAGCCCCTCTTTTCTAGTCAGTTTTGTGTTTCCTGAACAAATTGCCCATTGAGTTTGTAGTACTTGTTCTTTACACAAAGATTAATTTCATTGGTGGGTATTGGTATGGAAGAATTGGATAAAATACTATTTATTTTGTCGTGGAAACACACGCAGCATACTTTTGGGTCAGGTCAGCAGAAGCTTTTATTCAAAAGAAACTACCGCTGTAGGGGGAATTCCAAAGTGACATGGATTTCCCAAGCACTTGGAAGGGGTCCCCCCCAAGAGCAAAATCAGGAGGCTTATATACTTTTTAACAGTTGCTTACAACTCACGTGATCATATAGTGAAATTAGCATGAAAAGTGGCTATAATATTACTTCATTATTTCTTTGCTGTAATCAGGATGGGAACTAATGGGGGAGGCGAGGTTAGTTCACAAACCTCCTTCTTGCACCTGGAAATCAGATTTGTACATACTTTTTTGCTATCTTCAAGGCCGCGGTGAGCGAAGCAGTTGCAGAGGAGTTACAAAGAACAAACACTTTCTCTTATCTGTTCTACTATACAGAGCCAGCAATTCTCCACAAAGCGGTTATGTCATCTTATAACTAAAATAATCAAAGTTTAAGGCATATATTTTTTCTGATTCCACAATTTGGATTGGGAAGGGGATAAGTGAATTAGGTACGGAACAGTGGGCTTCACACGCTAATTTTTCAGATGCTGTCTTGTGTGTGGATAGTCGCACTTGTCGTGGTCTCACATAAATACAATTGCTCTTGACATCTTGAAAAATACCCAGGTTTAGAAAATTCTACCCTGGAAAAATCAGATGTTACACATGAACATTAATAAATAACCTTCCACTATTTTTACCCTATATTAACAGGCAGAGCTATTCTGATGTGAGATCCATCTGGATTTTTGTTTTGATTACTTACTTAAGTAAAAAATATAAAATTGAATTTCAGTGCAAAAAAATAACTTCAGTGTATTGTAATGATTTGTTATTTAAAATGCACAAAAGCCAAGAACTTCCAAGTTACAGCTGCTCTGGGAAACATAAGTTGGTAATGTTTTACAGATACTTTAGGGCATAAATTTACCAGCATAAACAGTAATGCAAAATACTACATACGTACAAAAGGAAAGAGTAATGGGTGTTGTGGGAACAAAGTATGACTTTGAATTTTCTGACTTAAAACTCAGAAGCCTAATATTGTATTTATGCAGAATTATGTGGTTCCTCCCTATTGAATGTATAATTTATAGAATGAATTATAGGATGTTTCATAATATAAGGCCCTGATTCTGTAAACAGTTAAATGCTTAATGAAATTTGAGCATATAAGTAATTGCATTGACTTCAGTGGGGATAACTTACGCAGTTAAAGTGAAGCATGTACAGAAGTTTTGCAAGTCAGAATATAAGGCTGCTTATTTTTAAGGATCTTTAGGAACAACTTAAATCAAGAAAAGAATGGAAGAGCAGTTCATTCCAAAAAGAAGCAGAAGATTCCCATTTACTCTAGTGGGATCAGATTGGACTGATTTTCAGCACTTTGAAAATCCAACCCACACATATATGAAAATAAACGTATAATGTTGGGTATGCACATATTCAACATGCCTGCAGCATGTATGCCTTTATGGGTAACTAGCTTAAATTTATACCTGTGAGCTTCATCTGTCCTCTATGAAGGTATATAAGCTGCCTTCCCTTTTGACATTAAGAAACAGTGTAGACCTTCTAAAGACAGCAGTCTTCCTTCCTCCTCCTCCTCTTCCTCCCCTTACTTTTCAAAGCATGTTTTATATCTCAGACGGATGGATCAAGGGTTCTGACTGATGTGTCAGGCTGATTACACTTTGTTGCTCTGTAGAGGAGATACAGAAGTCTCAGGGAAAGGCTACTTTGATTCCAATTAATACTGATTGAAAATCTGCATAGTTAACAGACTGCCTAATTGTTGGCAAGCCTTTCTGTGACCCTTCTTTCGTTCAAGCGAGAAGGTTGGCTGCTGTGGAGGTTTTCTGGTCCCAGTAGCTTGTAGGAAATTATATTGGTTTTTTTGTCTTCTTCCCAAAATCCCATTTGTTCCTTTTGTTTTCAAACAGCTTGGGTTACCAAATCAACTGTGCTCTCCCTGATTGACTTATTGTACACTGGGCATCATGGTCTGTGGATATAATAGAAAGATCTCCATTCATTTCCAGTATGTTCAGTATTGTCACATGTATTAAAAATCCTGAATCAACACCTCCTCCCCACAAAGCCTTCATATTGGCCTAAGAAATGAGTGGGAATTAACAAAAAATATATAGGATTAAGGGAGCATTCCTTTAAGTATTTTATAAACCTTGAGTTGGTGCCTGCTGTGTTGTTCATTTGTGAAGCTTCCAGAAATTAGCCAGAGCAGCAGTAGGACAGTACCTAGTTCGGGTCTGTTTGTATATACTGGTATTTGGGAAACATACTTATTTAGGATCCAGCTGTGTCCATGTGGTTTCTTCATCTCATTTTTGTGAATTGAAGAGCAAAAGAGAATGCTTTCCTGTTGCCTCCAATGAAGACAGGATTTTCCTCAGTACGTTTTGGTTTCTTTTTAATTTTCCTTCTTGTTTTTAAGCCTTTAGGGGATCATATCTTCAAACTTTAATCCACAACCTATGAGGGCTAGAAATATTATAGATGAAAGCTGAGACTTTCATGTTCACTTTGGTAGCTGGGGCTTTGAGATAACACTAAATATTGTGAGACACTTAATTAAGTCACAAGTCACCAGTTGATCAGCACGTTACCGTCATGTTATTTCATTGTTCTGTTTTGTGGCAATTCAGTATAATCTAACCTTCCTGGGTGAGTAACAATTATAGTTACTTGGGTAGAAATGCATATCTTCCCTTTCCTCACTGCTTCCCAAGTGAGAACATTACCAACCATCCCCTTAAGGCTCTGACAAGGATATTTTCTAATAATCACCCTTGCATTCCTGTATAGAACTGTAGTGGGAATATAGTTCCTGTTCTTTCCAAATATACCAATAAGGAGCAGATGGGGCGGGGTCATGGCTTTGCTCCTCCTACCATATTATCTAAACAGGCTGGATGCAGCTGGGAGAAATATGCTGTACCTACATCCATTCAGCCAGCATACCTTCTGGGAACTCCAGCTGCTATATGGCCTCTTGTCTCTTCCTCTGACATGCCTGACAGCAAATAGGCCATAATCTAGCCTTAAGTGATTTGGAAGGAAGATGCAATGGGGGAGAGGCAGTGAAGCTAGCTAGCTGCCTATATTATCGCAACTGTAACAGCTGGGCTGCATGTGCTCTTCTTTGGCAGCTGCCAGTAGCAATGCTACCAGTTGCCAAGACAATTGGCAGCAGATGGCTGTGTCCAATAGTGCCATGAAATTCGTTTTTAAAAAAAGGAGCAGCAGCGGTATTGTTTTTATCGCTGATTCATTAAAAGAAAATATAATTCCTGGTACTTTGGTTTTATATGTAATATGTTTCACAATTATAGCTGAGACTCTAAATGCCCATGTCTGATTGGTGCTGGGGTCCTTTAAGCAGAAGCTCTGTGTGTGTGTGAGAATTTGCAGAAATGGTGAGCCTTTTGGTTTGCTGCTCAGTGATAGCAAATGGGAATATTCTTTTTTCTTAAAAAGAAAAAAACCCCACTACCATAGCTATTTAGACTTCAGGGAACTTCCAGCAGCAGGTTGTAGCAAAGAAAATTCTGAACCAAAACTACTCAATATGGTTTCCTCTCTAGCCCCTCTTCAGAAGGTTTGCTAATATTAGCCCATCTCCTCATCTACTGATTCAAGTTGCATCACTGTCCTTCGGCATCCCAGCCTCCTTTGTGGCCCCTGCTACCCTTCCTTTACAGAGTTATACTAGCACTTGGCCTGCACTCAGATTCCCCATCTGAGCATCCAGCAGGTCCCACCCCTGGTCTCTCCCAGCACTGACCAAGCAGAGCCACTCTCCGCAGCCCCACCTTCTGCCTCCAGCCATCTGCCAGCTGCAGGCAGGCAGTGGTGGGGAAGGGAGGCATCTATGTCCCCCAAACAAGCCCTAGGACCTGAGTTTCTGGGGCCTGCCCTTGCACTGCCAACACCTTGTCACAAAGCACACCATGATGTACATGCAGACTCCAGCCCAGGAGAACCCCCCATGCTTGAGCACAGTCCCATAGTACCTGACCCTGGCACCCGCACACCCAGCCAGGGGTCACCATGCTCAGGCACCAGCCCATGGATCCTACCATCTTGACCCCAGTATAGCCCCAAGCAGGGGTTAGTGCAGGTGGATCACCTGTGGTGGGTTGGGATGATGGGGGACAGAACATAAGGGTGGACCTGCACAGAGGTGACCTCTGCGGCCCAGCCACAGTTGGCAGGTACCTGGGCAATGTGCACGTGGGGTTGTTGCAAGAGTTTTTTTGTCTTGCAGCTACAGGATCCTGGAATACTAGAGCCATGGGAGGGTCTGGGCACTGAGCAGCCAAGCTAGGGCAAGCAGCTGGATGCTTTTAGAAACTTTGGGAGTAGGTGGGGGATGGCCAGCTGCCTTGGTGTTGTACATAGAGGACACTAAAAATTTCCAGGCTGGAGTGTAGGGTGTTCCCAGACTCACAAGGTGTCTTCTGGAAGCCCCTGGAAAGTTTGAGATCATGGGGATGGCCTGGCCAGTAGAGCCCTGGTCACTCAGCTGCAGTGAGACAGAGAGGCACACAGAGGGACTGGTACCTATGCACACCCACTGTTCCTTCCATCCATCCATCCATCCATCCCCCTCACAGATGAAACCTCACTTGCCCTTGGACACCAAGACCCCACAGGCACTTCCCTGGACAATGGAGAAACATGGCCCATCTTCCTCCACTACCCAACCCTGGTTACACAACTGGGGGTACGGGTAGATGAGGTATCTCATTGCCATCTGGGGTGAGCAGGAGATCCAGCACCAGCTTCATCCAGGTCATGGGTCCAGGATCTTGACAATAGTTATCACCATCATAAACTCATCCACGGATGTCTGCTCATCATACCAGAGGCACAGGTAGCAAGTGAGCCAGACTTTCTTTCATGTTGAATGGGAACCTGAGCTTCCCATGTCTGCCCTCAAAGCAGATGGTCCCCTCCAGCTGTTGAACACTTCCTGGGGACCATGTTTTGCAAGAGAAGCAGGATGCTTTAGTTGCTGTTCCGCTGGGAATGGTGGTAAAGCTCATCCTTCTGGGCCTAGCTGACTTTCATCAGGGAAACAGCAGGAGCAAAGTACTGCTCCTGCATGGGCACACCACTGAAATGTCTCTCCTGTAAGGGAAGGAGCTGGGGGAGGGAGCAGTGTAAGAACTCTGCCAGCATTCCCCAGAATGGTCAGTCCCTGCTCGCCTTGGGTCTCACCCCAAGTCCCTGGACCCTCTGAGGGAGTGGAGCAGGTGCTTGCTGCAGTTCATGGAGAGGGACATGGCTCCTCTCTCCCTGGCAACCCTTCTCAGTACCACAGCAGGGCTTGCTGCCCACCCACAGCATAGGTAAGTACTAGGAGGGTCCCATGTGCCTGCTCTTGATCTTCATTTTATCAGCAAAAGTTGTAACTTCACACACAAGCCTCTGTGTCTCCCTTGTCAAACTGCAATAACATCCCCTGTGCAAGGGAGGACAGTGCAGAGGACATGGTGCTGGCTCAAGGATGGGCTGTCTCAAGAAGTCTTTAGGAGACATCAAAGAAGTGAAGAGGAGATGCTGCAGGCCTTGGTCTCTGTCCCTCAACACCCACCGCACACAGCTAACTCCTGGTGCCAAGAGCTGCAGGAGCAGCACAAAGAGAGACTCCAGATGTGGAGGGGGAACATCCTCAGCCTGGGAACTGCCTACACCCAGGTTGCTGAGGTGCAGGAATGGGGGGCTCAAGATGGCCACCTGCTGTTTTGAGGAGGCAACCTTTGCCTCTACAGAATGGGCTGAGTCACAGCACTTGGAGTGGGAGTTGATCAACAGCATCCTAGACCACTTTGTGGTCCCTTTTTACACCCGTGACTAGAGTCAGTACTGCCTCCCACAAATAGCTATAGCCACCTGGGCCAGGAGAGGCTGTTGTCCAGCCCCTGTGGGCATGCTATGCCCTGCTCTGAGACCTCTTCCTAGGGGCGAGAGGAATGGGGTCCCATAAGATGACCCTTGGATGCCAGGTGGCAGGAATAATCTCCACTGTGCCTTGACTAGGAGCTACTGGAGTGGGGGGATAGGAGGAATGGTGCAAGGAAGCTGATGACCTGTGGTTCAGGAAAGCAGAAAGGCCTCCAGTGGGGTCTGCTCCAGCGGGTGACGGTGGGTGAGGGGAGCAGGACCAGGGTGCCTGGGTCTCGATGCCAGGGCTGTCCATGAAACTACCTCCCCTCTCTGAGCTGATCTGTCCTGGCAGTCCCCTTGTGTACAGAGGCCACTCAAACAGTTGCAGGACAGTCCTGGCAGGGTACAGGATCACTTGGAACCAGGTGGGGTGCACAGCCTGCTTTGCTAGCTGTTGCTGGGACAGTGGTTGGCATGGGAGCCTGCCTGCCCAGCTCATCCACCTGTCAGATAGAGGGCCTGGAGGGGGGGCGGGAAACATTCCACTCCCTGGGGGCCCTGTCCTGGTTCTGGGATCAGCCACCTGTTCAGCTCCTACACGAAGTCCCTGGTCTTCACTCCTGACTCTGGGAATTAGTGTGCCAGGTCTAAAGCTCCCCTTCCCATGCCTCCCCTCCAAGTTTCTGTGCTGAGTTCAGCCCCTGCGGCTTTCCCCCAACCCCAACTTCCTTCACATTCCCCATCCTAACAACCCTCCAGGTTATTTCACCCCTTTCACAAGCCTCTCCCCTCCCTGATCTCACCCCTGCCCCGCTTCCTCCTAAGGTTTGCTTGTTTGTGTCAATGGGAAGAGGGGGCAGGTTGAGACATGGGCAACGTTCAACAGGTTTTCTTTATTAAAAACAAGATAAGTTTGGCAACTATAGTATTTTAAGCAGAGGCATCTCTCTTCTTTGTGCCGCATTGCCCCACATCTTGGTGTGTGCCCCTGGGGGGAACAGGCGGGAATGGTATGAGGTCCAGACAGCAAGGGTTGTGGGTGGCGCTATCCATGACGCAGGGCCAGAGGAGCCTGGGACAGGAGATCCATCACCTGGTGTCAGGGCATGGGCTGTCAGGGACTCAAAGTCCTCCAGCCCTACTCATCTGAGGAGTACTCCTGGTCCCCAAGGGCAAGGTGGTAGTCGGCTGGGATTTCACGGACTTAGATTCCCTGCCACTGTGCAGGGCCAGTGCCTTCAGTATCAGTGGGGGGTTCACCCTCCAACATCCTTGCACTGTCCATATCTGGTCCACATGCCATGCATCCTCTGCCCAAGCTTCGCAGAAGACCTCCCCCCTGGTCTCACAGATGTTGTGCAGGGTGCATGTGATGATGATGACTGCAAGATGTAGGTGGAAGGTGGCTGTGGGCGTGAGGTGGGGAGAAGTCTGTGGGGTGAGAGGCATCATCACAGCAAGGGTTGTGGACTCCTGGTGCTTCCTCACAGGACCCCCACCTCTCTGTCTCCCACCTCTGGGGCCCAGTCTCCTGCAAGGGCCCTGATCCCATGACCCTCAGCCACACCTGGGGCCCGCCTGAAGTGGCAAGACTGAGGCCGGGGGGCTGCCCATCCCCACCATGGCTGCAGTGCTTCCCTAGGGACTCCAGGAAGCATAGCATCTACTTTCCATCATCTGGGGGAGGAGGGAGTTGCAGAGATGTGGGCATCATGGACACTCCCTGCCCAGCCAGCAGACCTACAGATGAAGTAGCCCTGGTGTTTGACAACGGCCTGCAGGATGACAGAGAAATAGCTTTTGTGGTTGATGAACGCCCAGGCACCCTGGGGCAGGCAGAGGATGGGGGATATGGGTGCTCTCCTTGGCCCCCATGTAGCTGCCCAGAATGGGACAGCTGGCAGCTGGTTTAGGGGCACGAAGCTGTGCCCCATTAGAAACTAGCTGCTGCATCATGACCACGTAGGTGCTCATGATGTCCCACAGCTTTTTTCAAGAATCACACAGGGCATCAAGCAGGGCATGCTACAGTTCCTGGGTCTCCAAGCTTGAGTACAGGCAATGGGATGCCAGGGTGGGGTGTGGACAGGCCAGGATGCAGAGGCATATATAATTCATGAGAGAGGGGACTTGTTCTTGGGATCTTCTGGAACCTGGGTGGGGCACAGGGAAAGGTCCAGTGACATGGCTAGGGGTTGGGGTGTGCTTGCCCATGCATGGTTGTCAGTCATGGGTGGTCCAGGTGCTTGGCTGTGCTTGGCAGTCTCTGGCAACCCAGGGAGCCCGCAGGGTATGCTGGGGGAGACATGCAGGAGCATCTGCCTGTGGGCCTCAGCCTGCACAGGCTGTCTGCACCCTCCCCCTCTCCCTCCCACCCACCAAAAGGGCAAACGTGTACTGTTTGCTCCTGATCTAAACTAAGCCTCTTGGGGAAAACTGTGCAACTTAGATTGATTCTTCCTTGCGTTATGTGAAAGTCTGTACATTGCCCTAGAGTACTACCATATTACTTCACACTGGTTACTGGTTTTTAAAGATAAGTTTTTTATTTTTGAGACAACTCGTTAACAACAGAATTTTTAGCAGGCTGAAGCATATGCTTGGTACAATTCATCTTCTAGCTTTTGTATTCTATAATGACCAAGCAATTATTTTTCATGCTCAGTAATGAACTTCTAAGTTCATGGGGTACTTAAAGAGACAAGGAAGGGGAAGAAGGCATCTAGCTTATGTCATTTCTAATGCTAGACCAACCCCCAGGGAATCTGCTGTGCCTTCACAGTTCTTGGGGTTTTGTTCTTAAAGTCAAATTTTATCTTATGTAAGAAAAAAAGCACATGGTTTATCTCTGGGGAAGGAAGTACAATAATATTATGTAAAAAGAAAGCATACCATTTGTCTTTGGAGAAGGAAGTACAATGACATTATTTTGGCCTATATGCCGATAGCTGCCAAATTCAGCTGGAGCTGCGGCACGCTGCTAAATTTTGTGTTTGGTGTTTTTAAAGAAAAGCCCATGTGTTTATGATACAATCGCAGCTTGATAGGAAAAAAAAGAAGTCTCAGTGTTTCTAGCTCTCTTGGTTTTCTTGGTTTCGGTAGCACAGCTTGAAAAAGTGAATCCTAAAAGTCCAAAAACCAGAGGGCTAGGGAAGCTTCCAAAAAGTATCATTAAAAAAAAAAAAGTCCTACGATTTTTTTGAAGTATCACTCAGGACTTTTGAAGGCTTTTTGGAGATAGCAATACTGCAGTTGGAGAAATATCACTGAAAATATTTAGAAAATTTTGAACCTTTTGTGAAGAGATCTTCTTCTCCAGTTAACTTAAAAAAAATACTAGGTCTACTTACTCATGGAAAATGCCTGTATATTTTAGAATTGCTTGTTGCTTTTGTAGCATATTCATGAGATACATATACATTCCTTTCTTAACTTTGCACATTTTATGGGAGAGAGACAAAATCCACTAAGATACAGAGATAAAAAAGCATTAAGGGAATCTTTACACTTGCTCCAGCGTCAGAGGTGGAAGCACTTTAATTAGAGCAGCTCTTGGGAGCCCCTGTAGTTAAAGTGCCCGCAGCATCTCATTTATTTAGCGTCCCATGATTTTAAATTGTAGCAGGGGTGTTTTAACTAAAGCTTGTTAGATGAGCTTTAGTTAAAGCATACCTGCCACCATTTTGAAGCATGGGGACGCTAAATGCACATGATGCTGAGGCTGCTGGTGCTTGCTTATTAGAGTCTGCTCTGACGCATTCTAATTAGAATGCATCAGAGGCATCAGGCACGTGTATAGATGCTTTAAGATTAGACATGATAGGAGTCCAACTACCAATAACTAATACTAGGTCAAAGTAATCTTATGAATACCGTTATTTTGGTTCTTTGGTTACAGTTACAAAAGAGTACAGGGGTAATCAAGGATGTCTGGATTTTTATTTCAAGAGTCTCAACTTTTATTGCCCTCTGCGTCATACAGACTTATTCACTATCCCACTTGATGTTGAATTTCACAAACAGTTACTGGTATCTAGGGCTGCTGAATGCTTTGAGGTTATGGCCATTTCATTTTTGTACTTAAGTACTGATCTTAATTTGGGCAACTAGTTTTGAAAATCTTGGACATAAAGTTTTTCAGTTAGGGGTGGGGTTGAACCTCAGTGGATTAAGCCCTCTGGGCAGAATTTTTAAAAGTGCCTGATTGAATTAGGAACATAAACTGATCAACTCTAAATGGGATTGTTTCTAATTTGACCTTCTGAAAATCCCACTAACTCCCAAATGAGTATATCCTATACAACACAAACTATACTTCAAAATGTCATTTATTTATAGTCGCAAAATAAAAAGGAAGGTAATGGTAGAGAACCTTCACAATGCACCTTGATCTGAGACTGTCTGCATTAGGAACATTATATCAGTATAGGGATGCCGGTATCCAATATTGGTAAAAAGCAGAGTTCTTGTGTGGATATAATGGACAATCAAAGCTGTGCTTGATACTGATGTAATAAAACTACTACGCACCAAGTCAAACTACTAGTGAAATTACAATTTTGCTGGTATAATTGTGTCTGTACCAGGGGCTTCTGGCAGCACTGGTGTATCAATCAGAGGCCTTTTCTCATTACGAGACTGACATAGCTACACTGTCCTGGGTCTCTAGTATAGATATGGCCTAAAATAATTTCCAGTCAGTCTTACATTATTTCAGCACAATCTTCTGTGAAATCTTGGTGTGCTCCTTAGAAAACTTGGAAAATCTTTAGTTTCTTGCCACAGTAATGGGATTTTTAATATTTGCCTATAAAGTTGCTTTTAAAGCTCCCTCCTCTACTGGAGAGGTGGGGGGGGATATATTTTAAAGGCCATATCATTATATAGAGAGATGGTAGAGCAAATGGGGAAAATGTTTATTTTAATTAACAAGATGTTACCTAATAAAAAGTAAATGAGCCATTCTTTTGAGATCCATATTATTAGTATTCTACATTAAGGAAAATGTTCAGTTTATATAATTTTGATAAATAGTCTTCAGGGAAGACAAGAAGAGCTGGGGAACCAATATTAAGGACTGGACAGGGCTTCAACTGACAGAGTGCACAAAGCTGGCCAAACACAGGGCAGAGTGAAGGAGAGTTGTTACAGCATCTAAGGTGTCCCAGTGCTCACAGTGGCCTTGAGACTGACTTCATATATTCTTTTGGTACTTTGATCCCCAAATAGCTTAACTGCTGTTTGGGACTTGAAAAACAACACCATGATCATATCAACTGAGAATCTGAAATCACCAGGCATGACCTCAGAGTTAATGGAATTATGCGAGTAAGTTGTGATAATACACAAAGGCAACACACAAAGTTATTCTTATGCCATATTATAGGACAAGGCAGTACCCAGTGGCATAACTGTGGGGAGGGGCACACAATAGGGGCAACTGCCCTGGGTGCCGGGGCCAGAGGGAGAGGGGGCAGGAGGTACAGAAAATAGCATCTAATTTATGTCATTTCTAATACTGCTGGTAGCTACACATTTGTGTACATGGCTGCAACTAGAAGTCAGTGCTTCCACTTTGTCTCAGGCACTCAGCAACAGCTGGCAGTACTTTTCCCCATTTTTTAATAAGAGGGTATATGCTATACTTTCTACTACAGCCTCTATATCCACTTCAGGTATGAAGTCTGTAAGGGTACATACAGGCATTACATTTAGATCCAACTAACCAAGGGCTTAAATTGCCCCCAAAATGGCACATCTGGTCTAAGTTAGTGCACCTGAGGAGGTGGCACAACTTAGATCTAGAATGGGTTAACCTGATCTAGGAAAGTGCTAACCCACTCTCCCCAATAGATGCACACATATGCAGCACAGCCCTGGGGCTGGGAAAGCCCATCTGCTCCCCCCAGCCGCAGGGCTGTGCTGTTCCCACCCCCCTGACCCTTACTGGCCATTTTTTAACCCCCACCTCACCAAACTCCCTCACGATCCTGCCAACCCCTGTGTGGACCCACTAGCCCTTCCAGACTCCACCTTAAGTTGCTTACAGTAGGGACCCCAGGCAGCTCCCAGGAAGGGTGAATGGCTTCACATGCTGCTCTCAGTCTACATTTAGGCAGTTTAAAGTAAGCCCCATGAACATAGACCAGGTGCAGTGAATGGCTGTATGCATTTTAAGTGATAGTCTCCCTGCTTCATGCCCTGGGATAGCTGAAATGTTTATATTCACCATCTCTTCATTATCACTATAATAAATGTAAAGCAGGGCTCAATTCAAGTCCTTTAAAGCCAAATTAGTTCAGTTCCTTGTACAAAAATTACCATTTGATATGATCAGATCCATTGGTAGCAACTATCAGCATACAAATCATGCTCTGGGTTTCTGTTTCCCTGTTTTTTTGTTCTTCCTCCTTTTAAACTTTCCTTATGTTTCAGGAGGCTTGTCTGTATGCAGCATCTGGGAAACGACGTTTTAATGTCAGAACTGATTAATGATTAGTTATTTAGGGGTACAGTTTCAAGTACCATTTTCAAAAGTGATGTATTCATTTAGGGCCCATTTCTAAAGATGTGTGAGCACCTAAAGATGCAAATACATGTCTAGTGGGGCTTTCAAAACACTTGGGTACCTGCCTCCCATTAATTTTATTCAAGCTCCTTTAACTTCCCCTTTGAAAAGATGTCCCTGTAGGACCTAAGTTTCATAAGGGTATTTCTACCACTCTTGTCAAGACAAATGCTTGCCCTTTGCCACATGAGCTGCACTCCTTCTCTGTGTAACCCTGATGCCGCAGCACAGGAGACAAGTAGGTTGGGTCCACATGAGCAGTGGCATGCCCACAAATAGTAGCGGCACAAATTTGTGTTGCTACTTTGTGCTGCAGTGCACGCCCCTGCCTGTGTGCTTTGCAGTAGGACATATTTTCTCTGTGCTCCATGTGCTGCAACGGGGGCTGGCTGGGGCACAGGGTGCCTCAGCGGGGCTAGCTATCCCCTGCTGTGGCACTGAGCCTCAGTGCAGAAGCTCCCATGTGCCTCAGTGTGGGGGTTCCTCAGTAAGGCACACAGAGACAGGGGAGCAGCGAGCCCAGGGCCACCTGCTCCCTTGTCTTGAGACACCCTGTGCCCCTGCCAGCCAGGGCAGCATGGGGTGTCTCATGATTAATGTGCAACTCGTGTGGTTTGTGGCATTGCAGAGAGGTTTGCAGCGCCACAAACCACACGTGCTTGCAAGTCTGGATCCAGCGGTAGTGGGCAGACAGGATCCAAAAACAGGAATAGAAAATACAGATGTCATCTTACTAAGAATCATACCTTGTTTCTCCTTCTGTGTTTTGGCTTTTATTCTGGTCAGTAGAGACAGGAAGCAGAGTGCAAAGTACAGGACTTCCTATGCTTACATCTTTGCCCACTCAGGTAAATTGTGAATACAGTGGCAGGTTAGGTTAGACCTCAGGCCCTGATGCCCAGGATTGCTTGGGGGTGGTTTGGACTGCCACTGGGGAGTGAACTATGGTGTTTACAAAGGAATTAGCTTATTTGAGCTGAAGAGCAGGCCCACCTAGGGCAGGATTGAGTAGCAGTATAGACCGATCCTTAGGATCAAGTCCCCAACTTTTTGAAAATGAAACTTAAGCTTAGGCTAACTTGACATGTGTGCTGTTGAAAAGATCTGCCCTACTCAAACGATAGTTACTGGGGGGAAAAAACTACGAACTAACAAAAAACCTATTTGTTTGAGAATTAATCACTTTAATTTCTTTTTCATTCCAACCTTTTCTTTTTTTTCCAACTAAACCAAAATAAAAAAGTTCCCCTGCGTTGCTTTCTCTTCCTACCTCCACCATTTTTTAACAAGTGAAAAAGGGAGGAAGATGTAAAGAAAACCAAACACTAAAACAATTTAGTATTTTGTTGAAAATCTTAAAAAAAATAATCCAAACAACAGAAACAGCTATTTTTGCTGAAAACTGTTATGACAAAAACAAAACCAAACAAAAAAACCCACCAAAAACTGTTAATGATTCTAGCCTGCTGGATGAGAACTAGTTAGTGTCCTTACCAACATTGTCATGAAAAGAAGCCATCATTGTTCCTTTAATTAAGCTGGTAATATTTTTCTTTCAAGAGAATTGTTAAAAACATTAATATATGTTTATGGTGCTGGGGAGTTACTCCCACATAGGTATTGCCGTCTTGTACTGGTATAGGTTTTCTTTGTATTTTTGTGAATCATTTAGAAATTATAGGTGATATGCTGTAAATATAGCTGGATAGAGTACTTGTTCA
>NW_005842284.1:880768-891094 GCF_000455745.1 Alligator sinensis | reverse complement strand
TCAGCAGGGTGCAGGAAAAGTGACCCCATTTAACAAGGAGTAGTGTATGAATTCTTTTGAAACTTAGAAAACACTGCTAAGCTATAGTATGTTTCATCTGAGCATTTATATTGAGTTCTCTTAGTGAGTTAACTAAAAGCCTACCAGATTTCTTTCCCCTTTTGTAAAACTTGAATTAACATTAAATTATCTTTGCTTATCTGAAACTGAGTGGATTATTTTACCATCTTCACCTTGCTTAACAGCCCCATTGTTGTGGACTGATTATACTTTGTTTCTCAGACATACGATTTTTATTCTAAATTGGCTTGTACCTCTCTTGCTATTCTATTTTTATGAGGTATATATGAAATAGTAACCATATGTCATGATTGTAATGCTTCTCATAGCAATGCTTCACTGTTCTCTGCCTTTTTGCCTTCCTTAAAATAGTTTGAGATACATTACCTAAACATTTGTATAAGTCTGTCACTTTAGATTTGTATTCAGGAACCTTCATATACAGGGGCCCTGTCATGAATATATGGGTGTGTAATTTGCCATGTCAGCAGATTTAAATTGATACAGTGGTGGACAATAAACCACTTTTAGCAATGTGTGTTGATGCAGGTGAACTGTTGGTAGAATCTGTGTGTAGTATACACAGGGCCTAAAGCAATATTACAGTATGAAAAGTCTTGTTCCACACATGCAGAAGTGTACTAAGTTTGTCTTTCCCAGTTTTTTCATTATGTGTTTTAGCTTAGATCTTTGGATATATCAACCTTCAAAAGGTTGGGATTCTAAATTATAGTCCATAAATTCTTCCAGTAGCACAGTATTGCTTAGTGTTTGGTGTTAAATTCGTATTTACATAGTTGAACCTATATTATAAAGGCAAGCCAAACTTTTACTCCTCAGCTTTCAACTACATTTAACTATACAGAGTATTTCTTGTGACCTCTAATATGCTTTGTTGCATTTTACCAAGCCACTGTACTATGCTCAGTCACTTATAGGAAGTGGGCAGGACATGCAACTACTTCATTGAATTATAGAGATCTTACATGCCCTCAACATCTTTATTTTTGCTGTTGTTCCCCTTGTCTCTTGGGCTGCTTACAGATATTAAAAAAAACAATCCCCCCCCCCCCCGGCGCTTTACCAGAAGAAACAGCATGTTACTTGAACCTAGCTCTGCAGTGTCTGTATAGATTGGGTGCTTCAGCCGGGTTTTGGGCACTTTTATCTAATAGCTGTCAATTGGCTATTAGATAAAAACGCTGAAAAAATGCCACTAAAGTGCCCAATCTATACAGACGTTGGGCAAGGTGAGTACAGCTAATGCACTCCCTCTTTTGGGCATGTGCTGGCTCAGCTTGTGAGCGCATGGCATTTAACATAAAACATGGGTTGTTGTTTTTTTGGGGTTGGGGGGTTATTGTCGGCAAACAGCCTTCATGACTCTCATCTGCTTGTCTTAAGAGGGGGCTGGACTAGATGACTTTGTAAGGTCCCTTCCAGCCCTACTTTCCTATGATCTTGTATTATGTTTAATTTAGAGTGTAAACTCTTTGGGGCAATTACTATGTCTTCTCTCGTTTCTAACATACAAGCCTTTGAACTTGGAAATCCACTGACGTAGCATGCCTGCAGGGGCTGGGCAAGCCTTTGAAAAATCAGTTTGCACATGCTCAAGAAAAATACTTAAGAAGTTCGCAGCTAAAACCTCTAACAGTTTTATTCACACTGAGCACATGCCACGCATGGGCCAAGCAGTACTTTCTCTGCAATTGCAGATCTGCACTGCTGCAGACCAGATGCCAGAACTGAGAACAGGGAGCCAGTTTATCTTTTACTCTCTGCTGATACTTAGGCATCATGGAGAGGAAAGGTATTTGATTTGAATTTATGTGAGGGGTAAGAAGATGATCATATTAGGGGAAAAAAGCTTGGGATGGAGGAAATCTAGAAAGGAGGGTGGTCTTTGGGGGTCAGTTTTGTAAGGAACAGGCAGAAGAATATGAGCTCAACAGGGAACGTGCCTCAGCAGCAGGTGGAACAGAATCTATGGCTTCTTGAGTCTTGTGGTTCCTCTGCCCTCTGACATGGTCTCATCCCTGTAGTCCTAGTCTAATTAGGGCATGTCTGTACAGTACAAAGCAGTACAGTGTAGAGATGCCCAAAATGACTCTGAATGCATTAGTTCAGGGAAGCAGTATAGCCATGGTAGGGCCTTGTTACACGTTGCACTTTGAGCTGCTCAAATGTTGACGGGTGTTAGTGCTAACTCAAGTTTGGAGCAGTCACACATTCAAACCAGCAGCAGCCATGAGGATTGAAATGTAAGAATCCCCTTCCCTTCCTTCCCTTCCCATGCCAGGCTTCCATTCTTTCCACTGCCCCTGGAGCTCCACTGCTGCCCTTCCACCCCCAGCTCTCATGGCTCACCCATGCCCCCCATCACCTGGCTTACTTGTGGCTGCCTACCCAGCCCAGAAAGTGGCAGTAGTGGTGGTGGGGCCTGGTCAAGCAGGTTCCCCTTCCTGACTACTCCCCAGGGACAGTGCCGGCAGACAAAAATAGGGCCAGGGGGGTGACTGGGGATCTGGGATGCTAGGGGATGGGGGTGGGGGGGCAACATGATCTAGAGGTCAGGGGCAGGCGGACCAGATCTCGCGGGGTTGGGAGAGACGGCGGGCCTATCCAGGCTGGTGGCTCCCCCTTGCCAGGCTTTCCCCATGATGACAGGAGCCAGGGGCAGTAGGATCCAGGGGAAGCCAAGGCAGGTTCCTGCAACAGCAGGGCACACCCAGGACTGCCCTCACCAGCCAGAAGTCCCTGCCAGGGACCCCTAGCAGGGGCTTCTGGTCTGGGACTGTGGGGCTGTTTGTGGTTGCGTTGGTGCGGGAAATTCAGGTAAGATGGTGGGGAGGACCACGGGGATTGCCCCAGTCCTTGGGGCCAGGCTGGCTCTTGCTGAGCCCCACAGTCCAGCCATGCAGCCGGGAGCCATCAGGCAAGCAGGAAAGTGGTGGCAGGGGCAGGAGGGGGTAGAAGTGAGTGGCGTGGAGAAGCGTGGGGCCTGTGCCAGTGTCCGAGGGACAGCGCTGGAGGGGCCCAGAGCAGGGTGGTAGGAGCGCGGGGTGTGGGCTGGCAGGGGTCTGTGGAGCTGGGCTGGGCTTCACCAACAGAGAATGGAGGGAGCTGACCCAGCTCCACAGAGCCCTTGCCAGCCGGGACCCCGCACTCCTGCTGCCCTGCTCTGGGCCCTGCTGGCACTGGCCCCAGGGCACCAGCATGGGCCCCGTGCCCCCACCTGGCTGTTACTGGCTCCCATGCGCCTGCTTACTCCCAGTGCCCCTTTCCCAGCCCTGTGGTACAGGCAGGGTTGAGCGCGCAACCCCAACCCCACGCTCGCCTGTCTGGACTGAGCAGCAGTGGCAGGGATGGTGCTCAGCACAGGGGAAGATCACCCCCTTTCCCCTCCCCCAACTGCTGGCACTTCCTGCTGCAGCTGGTCAGAGCCCACGCAAGGCTGTCCTCCCTCTCCGCCACATCACCAGTGCTATAGCCAACATTACCAGGGCACTCCTTGGGGTTGCTAGGAACAACGGCCATAAACTGATGGCGAGCAGATTTAGATTAGACATTAAGAAAAAGTTCTTTATGGTGAGGGTTGCCAAAATCTGGAATGGGTTTCCAAGGGAGGTGGTGCTCTCCTTTACATTGGAGGTCTTTAAGAGGAGATTAGACAAGCACCTAGCTAGGGTCATCTCACCCCAGCGCTCTTTCCTGCCCAGGCAGGGGGTTGGACTCAATGATCTACTAAGGTCCCTTCCGACCCTAAAAATCTATGTAATATATGAACTGCATCCAGTCATCTAGAGTAGTTACCACTATTTTTTGTTTTGATTAGATGATTCAGGCTCTTCACATTTAAACAAACAAATAACATTAACTTAATTTCCTTTTCCATCCCACTTCACCTAAACATGTGTAACAGTTCTTAATGACTTATCCTTTCTTTCAAGAGAGGAAATAAGTGGACAGCAGAACTCATAAATTATCCTAAACTGTGTGCATCTAGAAGTGTATGATTCCAGCCAAGACAGGGCTTTCAAGAGCTTTCATAGATTTCATAGACTTTAGGGGCTGGAAGGGACTTCGAGAGATCATTGGGTCCAGCCCCCTGCCATAGGTGGGAAGTCAGCTGGGATCAAGTGGCCCCAGCAAGAAATATATCCACCTGTTTTTTTGAAGGAGTCCAGAGTAGGTGCTTGCACCACCTCTGGGGGGAGTTTGTTTCAGACCCTGGACACATGCACCTTAAATAACTTTTTTTCTTATATCCAGTCTAAATTGGACTTCTTGGAGTTTATGGCCGTTAGACCTTGTTACCCCTTGGAGCTCTGGTGAATATATGTTCTCCCAGGTCCTGATGTACCCCTCTTATGAAGTTGAAAGCTGCCACCGAGTCCTCCCAGAGCCCTCTCATCTCCAGACTGAAGAGTCCCAAGTCCTTCAGCCTCTCCTTGTATGGCCTTTCCTCCAGGCCTTGGATCATACAAGTGGCTCTCCTCTGGACTCTCTCACGCTTCCCCACATCCTTCCTGAAGTGGAGGGTCCAATACTAGACGCAGTACTCCAGCTGCGGTCTCGAGGACCAAGTAAAGTGGGAGGATGACTTCCCTGGGTTTGCTTGAGATGCATCAGTGGTTGCACACCAGAGTTTGGTTAGCTTTGCCAGCCACCACATCATATTGATGGCTCATTTTCATCTTGTGGTCAATCAAGACCCCCAAGTCCCTTTCAGTCGTGGTGCTAGCAGGTGTAGCACTGCTGAGCCTGTAAGTGTGCTGGGGTTCTTCCTACCGAGGTGCAGCACCTTTAAACTTCTCTGCATTGAAGGCCATCAGGTTTTGGTCGGCCCACCTTGAGAGCGTGTCCAAGTCGGCCTGTATCCCCAGCCTGTCCTGCGGTGTGACCGCCCTCCCCCATAATTTGGTATCGTCCAAGAACTTGGCGAGTTCACATCTGATTCCCAAATCCAAATCATTAATGAAGATGTTAAAGAGCACCGGCCCAAGTACTGAGCCCTAAGGGACTCCACTTGTCACCTGACGCCACATTGACTTGCTCCCTTCAACTTGTACTTTTTGAGTCTGACCCCATAGCCAGTTGCCTAGCCATCAGACCATATGATGATCAAGGCCACTCTTCCCCAGCTTAGGCCTTCTTGAAGTCCAGGTATACGATGTCCACATCATCTCCATTGTCCGGGGCACATGTTACTTGGTCATAGAAGGAGATGAAGTTGGTTAGGCATGACCTGCCAGTCACAAAGCCATGTTGGCTGGCATTTAGAAGCTTGCCTTCTATCAGTCTGGCATTGATGGATCCCTTGACAATTTTCTCAAGGATTTTTCCAGAGACAGACATAAGACTGATTGGCCTATCATTCCCTGGGTCATCCCTTTTCCCTTTCTTGTAGATAGGGACCACGTTGGCTTTTTTCCAGTTGTCCGGGACCTCACCCCAAGTGCCACGATTTTTCAAATATCTCTGCCAAAGGGGATGCAATGATGTCTGCCAGCTCTTTCAAGACTTTTGGGTGCATTCCGTCTGGGCCCACGGACTTGTGAATGTCCAGTTTCTCAAGGTTCTCTCACCTGTGTGTTTAAAAATAAAACAGGATTTTTTTTCAGTTGGTTTTCATAGACATTTCTCTTTCAAGCATATTTTAGTTTATAGTTTTGTTGTAAATTTAAACTGTTACCTGCATGTATATGGAACCTTACCTAACTTGTAGATTTATCTGGCTGGCATGCCAGTTCAGTGGCAACTTGTCTAGAATTATTTGGCAACTACAAACCTTAAAAGCTAACAGCACAGTTTTGTGCACTTTGTTTCCCAATGCTTATTTTCATAATTTCTTTAAAGTTACCCATTTTATGCCAGGTCTGTCTGTCTGTCTCTCCTGTTTGGGGTTTAGGCAAGGAACAAACTTTCCTGTGTCGTGCCAAGGCTTAGAAGAACTGTATTGCAACTAAGTGAGAAAAACTATCTGAAATAGTGCCATCTGGCGACTCCCACTGATAGTACACTGATACCTGTAATATTGATAAGTGATGGTCATTCATTCAGATTACTAATTCATGGGAGTTGTACCACTTAAACCAGTACTGAGTTTGGCATAATGTCTTAAAATATATACACTTAGTTGCTGTTTAACTCCAGCTTGTTTCAAAATGTTTCAAACATACTTTTTATATTATTTCCCACCTTAGATATATCTCTCATATTAGATGTTTTATGCCCTGAATTCTTCTGCCACCTCATTCCCTGCTTAATTAACTTCACTCATCCGTAATTAAGTTTAGGGTAATAACTTAGATAACTTGAACACCATCTGGCATGCAAATATACATTTTTCTAGGAAGCAGGCAACTAAAATACTCTAAAGCTTAGCTAAATGTTTTTTTCCAAAAATAGTCATGAGTAGGGTTTAGAATCTTACCTACTAACAATAGTAAGTGTTCAAGTATGTCATTTGCAATCATATGACAAGTCAAATTTAGGAGCCATATGCCAAAGAATGTGCCTTGAGAATTCTTCATAAACAACCTCCCTTTTTAAAAACAATAAATACATTTAATATAGTGGGAGATGTGTGACTGTCAGAAACTTGGATCGAGGCTTGATTTCACATCTCTCATGTGTGACATAAAACTCTGGTTGCTTAACTTAACTTATCTTATCTGTATAGGGACTTTGAAGAGTAAGTTTAAGAGGGGAAAAATGACAATTCATTACCTAAGTATTTTGTGTTGGCTAATCCATGGAGGAAGATCAGCACCATCAGCCTATTATGAAGGATTACTGTATACACAGCCACGCAAAGAAGATGGGTACAGAGTTTTCAGGAATCTAGATACTGGAAAAAGGTATTGGGGACTGGTGGACTCTGAAAGGATGGCATTCAAGATCATCAGGGCCTGGTTAAGAAATAAATCCAAAATTCATGAACAAGTAGTGCAGGAAGGAGTGACTGTATGTAAAAAGGAGCAATTCCTAAATGAAATAAACTCTAATTGAAATCTAAGGGGTTGAGGTGTGCAGTACTGGCATTGTTAAACTCTGTCTGCCTGCCTGCCCTGCTGGAGGTTTTCCAGGGTAACAAAACTGAACTTGTTTCACCTCATGTTTGGTGTGAGGGTGGGCAGATGGCAGCAACTGGGAAAAATCCCATTATGCATATCGGGGAGGTATCTTTGCACAAAAAGTGGCTGGTTTTCAATATACTGTTTTCTTTGCATCAGAAATGGGAAAAATCCCATTATGCGTATTGGGGAGGTATCTTTGCACAGAAAGTGGCTGTTTTTCAGTATAGCGTTTTCTTTGCATCAGAGCTTGAGTTATGTCCCTAGCAACAATAATCCAAAAGGTAGTCAACTAAACGAACAATGAAATCTCTTCCCTTAACTACCTAGCCTCCCTCCATGGTATGTATCTTCCATCTGGTCCCATGGTTCATAGAGCAAAGACATAAAAATCATGTTTAAGATTACCACGTACAAGGTGTAGATGGAGTAGTCTTTAAAAAAAAAAGATCCAGCAGAGTAACGTGTTTATTTAGCCGATTAAGTGCACTTCAGGATTTGTGGCTGGATATACTGAATCTATCTGACCACAAATATTTTATAGTTTATTTTATTTGTTCAATTTGTACGCCACCCTGTCCAAGAGAAGCTTAGGGTGGCTTACAAGAAAAGACAATGTCTAAAAGCAGATAAAGTATTAAAATAAAATGTATAACAAAACTTCCTTAGGATATTCCAGGTTAGCCTTGTTTGCTGAATGTTTTCCTAAGTGTCCAGAAGCTGTCTAGGCTCGGGGTCTGGCAGACCACAAAATGGGGGGGTTCCAAATAAATGACAGGAATTAAAAAGCAAAGTTAGTACATCTAATGCCTCAAATACGTCTGATACCTCCAGGCATGAGAGCCAGAGCTCTCCAGAAAATGGACCTTCTTTGATGACAGTTTGCACTCCACCGGTATCCATGCTTATGAGCCGCCTTCCCTTCTCACCTGCCACATCTTGTTAGTGGTTGACCAGAAGGCTCCTGATGTTCTTAGGGCTACACATGCAGCACTGAAGGTCACCTTTGTGAGGTTCCTGCTTCCGCCTTACCCTGTCTACTTGCCACCCAGATGTTCACGAGCATAAACAAAATGGAAACGCAAGAAAACCAAAATAAGTCCTCTGTTACCTGACAAACAGTCAGGTCTGCCCAAGGACCTTGGGCCAATATTTAAACAAGATCAGTCAGGTTTTCAAACAGTCCAATAAGCTCTGTGATAAAATAATAATAAGGAACATAAAGTATTTGGAACCTCAGTGTTCCTGGACTCACAGTTTGATGACCTCAAGTGCCGTAACCTCAGTCTGCATCTTAGGGTCTTCCTCCTTTCCTATGCCGCCTCCTGCTGTGGGTCTCTGTCCTGGGATCCCACTCCTAGGCACCTGATGCTGGGCACTCCTTCAAGTGTCTGGGCTTCTAATAGTCTCCTCCAGCTCTCACCACTGGGCCAGCTTTCTCTGGTGCTCTCTCCCCTGGCCAGTGTGGGGCTTCTAGTTATACTGGAAGCCGCAGCATGGCCACCAATACGCACCGAGCACATGCACCTAAAGAGTGGCTGAGGCTGTGCCGGGCGTGATTGCTGCGCCCCCGCTGCCATTGGGGTTCCTCCTGGAAGGTAGGAGATTCTACTGGCCCTTACCGGGCTGGCTGCTTCCCCAGTCTTTCGCCATCCTGCGTTCTTCAGGATGCTGGGAGGCAGGCTCCCAGTTAGTAAAACAGTGCATTAACTGTATACAAGAGTGCATCAGTACCAGAAACCTCTGTCTTTATAAAGGTTTAGCCATTTAAATGGTCAAGCTAAGAAAGACATGACACTGCCAACCACTAGTGTTTAAAAAAAACGGAGTCAAGTTTCCCAAACTCATGAGTTTTGGATGGAAAAAAACCCAGGTTCTTTATATTTCCATTATGGTTTGGAGTCTTTACCGATTACATTTTCCAGCTTTTCTTAACTGGGGGTGGAGGGAAAGGGAGGGGACGGATGGACAGTTTCTCACACAACTCCAAGAACTGGAGCTTTAAGATTTAACATGATTTATTATGAGACTTGCAATAAAATTGGGTGAGTTAGCAGTGGTGGTGATATTCAGCTAACTAGCAGCTTCTCCTCCGTAGATTTTAAATCCTGCATGTGACACTCCTAAATTGAAAAGAGAGAGAATAATTGTTGTACCTAACGATGTGTACTCCCTTTAAGAAAGTCAAGGATTTTGCTCTCTTGTTGATTGAATAGAGTCAGATTATTCCAGTAAATGCGGGAAGAATTCTACGTAAGGGGTCATTGCAAATGATATAAATGCTGAAGTCAGAACCAGTGTCACCTATGCTTTCATGATGTCAATGATGACTGACAGAGCTTTCAAATGTTTAACAACAAGAAATAACAAGTACTGATGCTGCTGCAATATAGCCTGTTTCTGTTCCTGTTCTCTCCCTCTCTCTCTCGTAATTGATTTCTTTGAGGGCTGGGGCGATGCGGGCACTTTAGGCATATGGTTGACAGCCCAGAGTGTGCAAGTTTGAGGCCATAGCAGAAGTGCTCATGGCATTGCCCTGTCAGATTCTAATGAATCTTCTAAATACCTTGCCATAAGGATACACAAAAAAGGAAAGGAAGGATTGCTTTTTATCTTTGGCTTTAGAGATGTATCACTGCATAGTGACCTGCAATATGTATAGCTACCTTAAACTTTCTATGGAAGCTTAACACTTTAGAGCATGGAGCTTTGCTACGTCTTTAACTGTGTTTGATTACCTGGCAAGCTGATTTTCCAGGAAACACTTACCTGCTGCACTGAACCACCTCTTGCCTGTTACCGCAGCTGGTAACCGGAAATGAAAATTCTTATTTTTTCTTGTAAAATTTGACCTTTAGAAAGGTTTTTTTAGAAATGCATTAGTTTTTTTTTATGGTTAATTATCATGTTTCCATTGGGGAGGGGAGGGGGGATAATGTTTGTGATCCGGTGTCTGTTCTTCAGAAGAGTAGTAAAGTGAGCTAATCTATAATCCCATGGACAAAGGAAGGGTGATAGAAATTTTAATAAATGCACACCAACAAGAATTAAGGAATATTCCAAGGGTATAATCAGCTGCCAGGCACAAAAACCCCTTTTAATTCAGAACGCAACACCTCAGTTGGTCTAATAAAAGATATCACATCTACCCAAAGAACCTTTCCTGCCTATGGAAGCATGCACC
>NW_005842284.1:844086-880750 GCF_000455745.1 Alligator sinensis | reverse complement strand
CCCCCCCCCCCCCCCCCCATTAATCTTGCCATCAAACTCAGACAATTAGTGTGCAATGTGTGTGCTATACAGAGCCCTTGCTTGCAACATCTAGCCTCAAGCTACTATTCCATTGTTTTATTGAAAATTGTATCTAAACACGTTTCCTTTAAAAACAGTCTTTCAACAAAAATATTCTGCATTTAAGGAACATATGTGAAGATAATTAAGTGTTGGAAAAGTAGAGATCCATTTAACAAAAGAGAAAAAGATACAGAATATATTTTTTTTAAATTATTTTTTACACAAATGTAACTCCTGCAAGGATAGTGTTGTATTGCCCTGGTTCAGGAAAGGATTCCTGGTTAGAATTGCACATCAAAAGGCTTTAAATGCTTGTTTACATTCAGATGTATTCAGATATTTTTATCATAAGTGATTCTGTGAATAAGTTTGAACTAGTATATAAGATGTACTTTATCGGCTAGTACTAAATCTTATTGGGCAGGGCATTCAAATCCAGTTTTCTTTGTTGAGTGGCCTCAACCTAATAAATGTATGGCCTTCTAGAAAAGAGGGTTTTTCTTTTGCTTGCTTTACAAAAAAATCCCGTTGGTTTATAATGGGGCACTGGGGATCTGGTCCACATACAGATCTAACACAGTACAGCCCTGTGTACGTTTATGGTGCTACATAAAAATGACTAATAACAAACATCATGCCCTATGCATTCAAAATTTCATGAAATATTGGACTCATTCCAGCTTCCACTGAAGTCTTTGAGCTTTGCCTTTTACTTCTTTGGGAATAGGATTATGTTCCTAATATTCTGTTTTTGTTTCCAATAAGAAAAATAAATAAGTAAACTTTGACTCTCTTCATTGCCATAAATTGGAAACAAGTCCAATGATACTTTGTTATGTTATTTGTAAATGGAATAAAAATCAGGGTGACTTCAGAGGAGAAGGATCAAGCCATAAGTTAGTACAAAATTGTAAAAATTATTGCAGTTCTTTAAATTACATTGGAAACACTGCAGAATCCAACATGTTTGACAAGTGCACCTTAATAGGGATGGATCTCTCTCTCTTTCTGAGACGTGGCAAAATATCTATTTTAAAACCATATTTATGCAAAAGATGGTCTCTACTAATGCATTTGAGTGGACCCTAATGACAAAATGAAGAGAACAAAGCCTTGGGATAAAAATCTGACTTCATCGAAATGAACTGTAAAACTGCCTTTGACTTCAGTGGGGTCAAGATTTTACCCTTCATGGTGTGTGATTTCATCAGAACTAGGCAGGCATAGTCTCTCTCAGCTTTCATTGCTCTCTTTTTATGTGTAATGGATACGGTTTTTAATAAGAAAAGTGTGCTTTTATCAGAATCACACAATATGTTTTCCATCTCTGACTTTGTCTAGAACACATGAGAAAAGATAGAAATGGGGACAGCTGTTAGGTCTTGTAAATCTTATTTTAATTTCAAGACGGTGTGTCAACAACAACTCCTTGCTCTTTAAAGTATTTGCAACATAAGATGCAATTAGTCAATCACCATCCCATTCATTTCCAGTTAATATGTATATTGCTGTTTTGGGGTTTTGTTTTGTTTTCTCAGGAGGAGGGGTGTGTTTGTGTAACAGCTTATTTTTATTAATCTGTCATTTAAAAAGGGGTCATACATTTAGCTTCTCTAATGTCATGGCCATGATATTTAGCTTATTGTTTGTATCATAGCTGTGAAACAACTTAATTTTTTTTTTTTTTTAGCTAGTAGTGAGCCTTTTTGCTGTATCTGGTAGATGATGATCTGTTATGACATTTTTTTTCATAACAGGGTGGGGGAGCTCACTCAGGAGTTTTGTCCCTCCTCACAAGTGAAGATAAATGTCATAACAGAGATCAGCCATCATGTATTCTGAATGTGCCATTTGCATTTTTGTCTCACTATTCTTCAGGACTGAAATGGTTTTAATGACAGGTGCAGCAAATGAAAAGTGCTAGGAATGAATAGGGAGAATAGGAGAGTCTGCATATTGCCAACCTATTAATAACTTATGCATGACTGCGTCATCATTGAAATAACTAACACGCATGCATGTAAAACTAGAAAAATAAACTTGAGAGACTTACAAGTGCAGAATATTGTATGTTTATACAGAAGCGCGTTCACATTGCTAAAGAAATCTTTATTATTGGTATTTATTTTTCTTCGTATTTTTATAGTCATTTATCTGAATCGGGACCTTCTAGGTTAGTCTCCAAATGGAGAGAAATCAATGGTTTAGAGGTTATTTTAGGGTTTGTTGTGTGTATTGTGTGGATAAAGCCATACCTTGAACAGACATGGTCAAGCAACATTCATATCTCCACCAAAATCAACCTTTTCAACTATCGGATCTGCCCTAGAAACTGACTTTAGATAGAGAGATGAAGACATGCAGCTTATTCTCTTTGATACTTGTACCAACTGTCCTCAAAACAAAAGGTATCTCGGAACTAAAAACAACTCAGCATTGCTTCAAAGAGTGAACAATGCTTTCTGGCTGTGAAAAAGAACCTGTAAGACTGTAACAGTGCCATCTTGTGACTCTTACATAATGACATATGATTTGTGCATATTCCTAAGTCCCCTTGTACATGTATAGGTAAAGGCATGATTGCATCTAATGCATGATCCACTCAATCACTTCTCCTGCCATGCCACACATGCATGACAGGAGGCATGATTATGGGATCATACATTAGATCCAATCACGCCTTATTACCAGTGTAGGGGGAGGCCAATCCTGAGCACTGGCAAGTAGCAGGTTCCTGTGGCTGGTAGCCCCCTTTGCTGAGGGGCCTCCCAGCCATGGGGGCCATGTGCAGCTGGGTCTGAGTCTCACAACTAACTGATGGGACTCTCACTCCTGGATGTCCCTCACATGGAGCTGGGATCAAGAATCCCTCAACGGATGGTGCAGCTGAGGCTGAGAGTCCTGCAACTAATGGGGCTCTTGACCCCATATGAGCTGGGGGTTTATAGCAGCCTTGATCCCCAGGACTTGGGGGTTTCATGCTAGGCATGATGCACTCCTGTGCCTGGGAGCCCTGTCAGCTGATGGTGCTCCCAGGCATAGGGAAGACCTTGCTACACGTGCAAATTATAGCTCAGTAGCAACCAGCTATAAAATTAGTACACATTTTCAGGTTATAACTTCACAAGTAGTTGGAGCTTTTATCATATGATAGCTAATATGGACATATAGCTAGTCTTAAGGTAATTGTGCAACTAACCAGTTAATTGTGTGATACCTATAATGTGTAGAGGGGGGCCTATGTTCATGTCTACATGTGCTATTAGTGCTCATGGGAAAAACTCTGGAGCTTATTGCTCTGGTGTTTTTTGCTCCTGTTTGAATGTGTGCCCAGGAGCAATTAACTCCAGAGGAGTAAGCTCCAGAGTTTATTTATGCACAGCATGTGGAGCTGGGTTGGAGCAGCCCCAGCTGGCAGAGGGTCTGGGGAATCAGCCTGCCAGCCCAGGGCTGCTTCCACTTGCTCAACGTGCTGCGGAGGGGCTGGCTGGGGAATGAGGGAGCTTGAGCGTGGGGCTAGCTGACAGGCAGCCCCCACATTGAAGCACCCTTGTGCCCCTGCCAGTCCCCCCAGTGTCTAAGCATGCACTGCTGCAGTTATTTACTCCAGAGCAGAGTAGTATTTTTTATGTACAGGTACTATCTTGCTGTGGAGTGTGGCAGAAGGCCACCTCTGTTTCTCCCCAAAAACTCTGCTCTGTGATAATTTAGTTAAGATAGGCCCTGCAGAGGGTACACACCTTACCCTATCTCTTTAGGTAACCTGAGCTGGATACATTCCTGAGGGAGGGGGTAAACCTGCTTCCTCTGCCTATGTGACTGGCATCACATACCTGGGTGAGGGGTTTGGGCTCTCTTGGGAGCTAGGAACTGCCAGTCTGCCCAGCAGCTAGTGATGTATTTCAAATCGGTTGGTTGGCTGACAGCCAACAGGTGCTGGCCTCCATTGGACCAGGTAAATGAGGTCATAAGGGCTATATAAGTTAAGGACTGCCCAGGAGGAGAGGGCAGCAGCCATGAGGAAGACTCAGAGAGAGAGAGAAGAGCTGGAACATCTGAAACTTGCTCTCTGTCTCAAAACTCATGATCAAGGAACTGCCTGCCTCCGGCGGGAATCTCCACCTGCCTCTGGATAATACCTGTGAGTAAGCTACTTGAGATCAAACTAGATATATAGTTTGCAGTAACTCAGATGTGTGATCAAAGGCTACCCAGCCATGCCAGTTTGCTCTATGGGATTTCTCTGATATTGCTCTACTCTGTACCCTATTCCAACCCTATCCCTTGTAACCAATAAAGTACCCCTTTGTACCTAGCATGGGAGACTTATTGGGAGTGGGTCTAGATTATGCCTTGGGGTCCCCTTGGTTCGGATGACTAAGGGAGACCACTACTGGCGCTTCCAACTGAGGGAAGCATCCCAAGTTCTTGAAGTGAATCAGGTACCCTTGAGGGCTACTAGGCCTGTGTTTCCCAGGGTGCGCAGAGCCAGAATCAAGCCCATCCCTGGGTGGTGGCAGTGTTACCCCCAGCCTAGCGGGTGCGCTCCAGAAAAGGGGGTCAGCCAAACGTGAGGCGCCCCCAGGGAGACACTCGGAGCCTGGAAGGTGGTTGGGTGCAGTGAGGTGGGTGGCTCAATGCAGGAGCATCCCCTGCTGGCCCACCAGATGGTGTAATCGAATTTACTCCAGCATAGTAGGGGCACACATGCAGACAGCAAGATGCTTCTGTGCAGTAGGCCTGTGCGAAGTAGCTAGTATTTGCTTTGGGTTCGGATTCGACTGATTTGAGGGACAGTGATTTGATTCGGTGAAATCGATTCACCTGAATCTGATTCGGAGATTCAGCCACCGCCAAATAGGCTGAATCTCTGAATCAAAAAGGCCCCATCCCCCTGGCTCTTCCAGGCCTGTCAGTGGCTCCCCCTACCCTCTACTTACCAGTATGGAGTCCGGGTCCAGCTCCCTGTGGCAGCGAGCGGGGACTGCCCGAATCTCCAAATCTTTTCTGAATCAATTTGCGAGCTTCAAATCAATCTGGACCTTTTCATTGGTCTCCTGATTCGATTCGGATTCAGAAATTTGGCCATTGAATCAGTCTGAATCTCCTCCGAATCGAATTGGCACCCGTACCTTCGCACAGCCCTACTGCTCAGCTGATTAATCTACTGTGCAGTAAATGTCTCATATTGACACATCCAGGTATTCTCAAACTAACTCCCAAGTATAGACTTGAGACCCAGTTTTCAGAGAGAGTGTCCATCAATAGCTCTCACTGAGCCACTTATAGTGTTATACGGGACTAGGTATAGCCTCTTATCATTATGGCTGAGGAGGTATTTTCCAGAATTTCCATTTGGCGATTTGACTAAATGATAGCTGTTAGAGAAAGTGTCTGCTTTGCTTGAAAAAAGTCTTCAAAAAGTCTGGAAATAAAATAAAAACAAAACCAAAAGCCAACAACATTAACAAAAAAAACCCAGTTTTAAGATTAAATATTTTTATTTCTTTGACGTGCAAGATGAAATTTTCCACAGAATAATAACCTAATTTTCAGTCAGGTCAACCTGTTATGTTAACTGAAAGTTCTGTGACTTGACTACAAAAATATGAATTATCATACAGGGGAAAGATATGCGTGCAAAAGCACCATGGCTATTAGGCCTGTGTGAAGCAGCTAGTATTTGCTAGTATTTGCTTCGGATTCAGATTCAGCCTATTTGGGGGACAGTGATTCAATTCGGTGATTTGAATCACTGTCCTGAATCAATTTGACTGAATCACACAAGCCCCATCCCCTGTCTGCTCTCCCAGTCCTGCCCAACTCCTGGCTCTTTGGGAAGAGAAAAAAAAAAAAGCCTGCACTCACTGGCTGCTGCCAGGCAGGGGGGTGATCCCCACTGCACCCCACTGCCCCACGCTGCATGGGGGGCTCTGTCATGAGCCCCCCCAATCCCTACCCGCTCTCCCAGCTGCCCCCATGGCTGCCTCCCCCGCCCCAGCCCCCCGCCCCTCTAACCCGCCCCCAGCCCCCACCCCTTAAAAAAAAAAAAAAAAAAAAGCCCCGACTCACCGTCTCTTGCCAGTAGGGAGCTGTCCCTGCTGCCCCACACTGTGCCCCCAGAAGTCCCGAGGCTGCTGCAGCAGCCAGTGAGTGCGGGGTTTTTTGCATTGTTTTTTTTTAAAGGGCCGGGAGCTGGGGCAGGCGGGGCAGCCATGTGGGGTTGGTGGGGCTGGGAGAGTGGGCAGGGGCCAGGGAGCACTCAGGGGGGCTGGGAAGGCAGGCAGGGGATGGGGCCTGGTGGGGGTCCCCCCCCGTGGTCCCATCCCTCCTTCAGCTCCCCCTTCCCCGCCCTGTACTTACCAGCATGGAGTCTGGGTCCAGCTCCTTGCTGCAGTAGGCAGGGACTGCCTGAATCACTGAAGCTCTCTGAATCTTTCCTGAATCGATTAGGAGAGCTTCGAATTGATTTGGACCTTTTAGTTGGGTCCCTGATTCAATTCAGATTCGGAGATTTGGCCGCCGAATCTCCTCCGCACCTAATCAGCACCCAAAGCTTCACAGAGCCCTAATGGCTATGTATGGAGGTGTGGCTGTTGATAGTCCTATTTAAGGGCAGGGGTAGGTGGTTCTTGCCTGTAGGAAGGAAGTGAAAATGGAAAACTGTATGGAGAACAAGAGGTTTGCTATGATGAATGGGGAGGAGGAAGGTACGTGTGGAGGTCAGAGGCTGTCTGGGAAGTAATGGGCTGCATCTTTGCTAAGCTTGTTGATGTCCCCTGGAATTTCTGCATGGCTTGCTAGGTTTGTAGAACCTCTTGTCACAGAGTAATTCTTATACGTTTTTCAAAACATAAGGAAGTTCTCAGGCAAGCCATCTGACTGACACTAAAAAACTCTATCCTTCGCTTCAGCCAAAAAATAAAATAAAATTGGAGAATGTTGGCATTTTCTGAATATATAACATTGGCTGAGTTCCTGGTCAGTCTCCTAGTGGTACTGTGACAGACAGCAGAGTTAAGGCTATTTTTGTATCTTAACTATATTTGCATATTTTCGAATATTTGGAGTTTGTAAAGTTCAGCCTTAACATGGAACTTCCAGGTTTTCTAACATTTAGGTTTCTTGAGCAAATAGCAGTGCTTCCATTAAGGAGGGATTATGTGAACTTTAAGAGTCTTTAACAATTAACAATAGAATAACAGTATTCTGTTTTTTTGCTCCTCTGTATGTGTGCATGTGTGTGTGCGCGCGCGCGCGCATATATATATATATATATAATATAATATACAGATCTATAATATTATATATTATACAATATATAGATCCTACATATACCATAGAATATGTATAATATATACACATACGTACATACATACACACTTGTGTACGTGTGTGTGTGTGTGTGTGTGTGTGTGTATACACACACACACACACACACGAGCAAAAAATGAAATACTATTAATCTATTATTAACTGTTAAAGATTTTTATAATTCACATAACCCATCTTTAATGGGAGCATTGCTATTTACTCAAGAAACCTAGATGTTAGAAAGCCTGGAAATTCCAAGTTAAGGGTGAACTTTATAGACAAACTCCAAACATTTGGAAATATGCAAATACAGTTAAGATACCAAAATAGCTTTTACTCTGCTGTTTGTCACAGTACCACTAAGAAAATGACCAGGAACTCATATATGCCTGCATGTGTAAATGCATATATTTATTTTTTCTCAAGGAGTTGGCATAATTAAGATAAGGAAGCATATGCAAAACAGATCTTTTCATCCAGGTTCCCCAAGTCCAAATGGTATACAATCAGGAAGTGTATTATAGCCTTCATTGTTGCTTCAGCGGGGAAAGTGTGCTTTACATATGCAAATACTGTTCAGAAGTTTAACTTAATAATTATCAGCTGGAGTCTTTATTGATGAGCAGCTGAGGCAATTCATCAGCAGGAGAATCTGAATTAGTTACTAGTAGGCTCTGAGTTAGCATTTTTGTCTGTTGGTCGCCGTTCCTGTGGCAGTTATAGGAACTTATTGGTATCTGTAACATCCTTTTATAGGCCTGCAAATACAAGTCCTTTTATAAATACTGTCATTTAAAGCATATTGAAAATACAGTGTTTGAGTCTTTTGTTCCTTCTGCATTTACCTCTGTTTCTTACTGAGCAGAAACCAGCTTGGAAAAGCTATATTCTTTTGTCCTCCCATGTTTTTAATGGTAGAGCAGTGTTGTGTACAGCTGTGTGGGGAAAAAAAAAGGCCTGTAGGCATATTTAGGCAAATGTTTAACTTGTGTGGATTTATCTCGTGGCTTACCAAATAAGGATGGACTGCTGAGTCATACCTTGGCAGGGTCATTTGTATAAACAGTGAGGTGTCTGGACACAACATATCCAAACCATTGCATCAAAAAAGTGGCACCTCCTCCATGGTAAATCTTCAAATTAGGAGCTGCTATTGTCTTCCCTTCTGTTCCTAGCAAACATCAGTAAAGTTCAGATGGGTAAAATGCTTACCTGGCAGGTATCTTGCAGTGACCTTTTTGTTTAGATTCTTTCACTGTTCGCATTGTATTCCAACATCTCTTCCACAATGCTCCTCCTAGTTCCAAAACTATTATCCTCTATTTGCCTATTCCAGTGAATAATGGGTGACATCCATCCACTGCTTGAGGCAGTGACTAGGTTAGTAGCCTATACTATGAATTGTTTCTTATGGTCAGGAACTGCCTGAAATAATGTCACTAAATCTGATGGGTGGCTAAAAGGATTAATGATGCGTTATGGAACCTTTCAGCTCTGATTGACCATTTCTTATTCTGAAATGGTTGGCAGTGACAAAAAGCCATTATCATCTGACAGCTCTTCTTTAAATCTGCATCCTAGTTGGCAAGGGCTAATGTTTCTAAAAACATCATCGTTTCATAGTTGGTAGGGTCAGAAGGGACCTGAGCAGGTCGTCAAGTCCAACCCCCTGCCATGGGCAGGAAAGAAAGAAAGCTGGAGTCAAACAACCCCAGCCAGGTGATTATCTAGCCTCCTTTTGAAGACCCCCAGGGTAGGAGCGAACACCACTTCCCTTGGAACTTGGTTCCAGATCCTAGCCGCCCTGACTGTGAAGTAGTGCCTCCTGATATCTAGCCTGAATCTACTCTCAGTCAATTTATGGCCCTTATTCCTTGTTACTCCGGTAGTGCTCAGGGGAACAAGGACTCTCCCATAGCCTGCTGGTCCCCCTTGGCCAGTTTGTAGACGGCCACCAGAACACCTCTCAGCCTCCTCTTGTGAAGGCTTAAAAGGTTCAGGTCCCGTAGCCTCCGCTCATAGAGCCTGCCTTGCTGCCCCCCGATCATGCGAGTGGCCCTCCTCTGGACCCTCTCCATGCTATCCACATCCCTCCTGAAGTGCGGCACCCAGAACTGGATGCAGTACTCCAACTGCGGCCTGACCAATGTCGCATAGAGGGGGAGGATCGCCTCCTTGGACCTCATCACAGTAGAAGCAGACAGTTCAACCTGAACAGCAGGAAGTCAAGGACAGGCTGGCTATTGGGGGCCTGAATTATTCTGTTACCTTCTATATCAGAGTCAAAGGTCTGCCCAACCCAAAAGGCCCATTGGTCTAGTATACTTGAGATGACTATTGCCATAGTCAGTGACACAGCGGAATGATGTGACTAACTTTATGGCCAGCCACCTTTGACTCTCCAGCCTGAGTGACAACTCTACCCATTTGCAGCTGTGTCACCTGTGGACAGCCTTTGGCACAAGTCTGAAGGAGGAATTCATAGTAAAACACAGGAACAGGTTCCCCAGAGAGGTGGTGGAAGCTTCCTCCTTGGAGGCTTTTAATACCTGGCTAGACAAAGCTCTGGCTGGGATCATCTTGTTGGGGCTGGTCCTGCTTTGAGCATGACGTTGGACTAGATGACCTTCTGAGGTCCCTTCCAACCTTCATTTTCTATTGTTTTATGATTCCTTTCAACCCTGGGGGAGTGGGGAGGGCATGGCATGGTGCTGCGCCGTGGGTGACTGTCAGGGCCAGGATGGTGTCCAGGACACAGCGGTCCTCCTCCATCCTTCCACAGGTGGCCGCCGGCCAAGCCCTCCCTTCCTACTTCCACAGCGGGAACAGGCGGGCTGCTTGCCTCAGGCAGCCTGCCTTCCCCATACCCTACCCAGTGTTCGCTGGCACATGTCTGCTGGTGTGGGGCATGGTGTCTGGGAGGCAGACCCAGCCATGTGGAGTCCTGGGCAGCAGAGCCCAGGTCCACAGGTCTGCAGGGCCCAGGATATACCTGCAGCAGTGAGGCACGTAGCTTATGGGGCAGGCAGCTGCTGGTACAGGCCCCAGAGGTCAGGCCAGGGGTCTGGAGGCCAGCTTGGGACAGCCAAGAAGCTGTCCCTGCTGCCACATGGCTGCAGAAACTGCCAGCCATGTGGCTCTGCATCAAGCAGGAGGCTGACCCCCTGCTTGTGCGATTGACTGGGCACAGCTTGCAGCTGGCATCAGTTTCTATGTGTGCTAGTACCTTTATGTATTAGTACTAGCAAATGGCACATTAGACTAATCTAATGTACAGTAATTGTTGCGTACATGTAGATGGTGGTGCTTTACTGCACATTAGATTAGTCTAATGTACAGTGAGGCATCTCATGTAGACACGCCCACTCTGTCCTTTCCATGTAATTCCATCCCCTCCCACAACAAATACTTGTAAAGATATGGTAAGGTAGTTTGCTCTGCTTTACCTCTAATTGTGTATAAATCAGTCTCCTGGGCTGTCATGCTGGTATCCTTTGCTAATACTTAAATTCTGTTTTTTGTTTTTTAAGAGAAAACCCCTTTTACCTACACCTCGAGAAAGAGTTTCCTTTTCTTTTTTCTCTCCTCCACCCCAACTGTTATTGGAAACCCTGTAGTTTGCCAAAAAATCAACATCTTTGTAGGAATGGGGCTTGGAGAAAATAACAATTCATCAAGAGCACAGATGGTTGATTTAGAACCTAATAGGTATTAACGCATTATTTTCCCCAAGCTTCACTCCTGATATTGATAATGTGTTATCCTTGCCAAGTTCCCCTCTTGATAACATGTTATCTTTGTCAAGCCAAGTCCCTGATAAAATCTTACTTTCACTCGGTGCTTATCCTGATAAAACCTTATTTTCTTTCATCTTTATTCCAATAGAAGGATGAAAATGTTATTTTTAGTCTTTTTTTTCTTGGGGACACATGAATTTTGCCAAAAGATAGAAGGAGTCAGGGGGTGGGGACAGAGGCTTTGTTCTAGGTAAAGAAACAAGCAAGGCATGTTAACCCATGTTGGCACTTGCTTTTAGTTTACTAATAAACTGGGGATTTAAATATATTATTTAGGAAGATGGCATATCTGTAGCAAGCCAGTACTACTGAAGTAACCAGGTTCACATGTAAGAGAGGCAAAATATGTTTAGGGAGTTTCATCTTCCCCTGTTAAATTGCTGCATACCCTTTCTGCATTTAATTTCTTTCCCAACAATCTTTCTTTGTTTAAAATCCCAACCATACTTCTGAGGAATGCCAGAATTAAGTTTGCTCAGGCAACATTAAATCAGCTCCTTGTGCATAAGCATTACCATACAGTTATTAAATATATGATTACATGCTATTTTTAACACAGGCCCCCTGCCTCAGTAGTGCATAGGTGGAGTGGCCCTCTAGGCCTGACACTTAGCTGGTGTGGTGTGATGTTGTTGACAGGGCATCAGCCTTACTGATTGCAAAAGCCAGAAGATGTACCGTGAATGAGGATGGGGGTTTCAGGAGGAAAAGGATGGTCTTACATGAGAGCAATTGAGCTCTACTTTGGAGAACTGGATTCTGTCCCTTCCCCTGCCATAGAGGTCCTGCGTGATGCTGGGCAAGTAAATTAACCCACACATTGTCCAAGTGGCCACTAACTCTGTTTTATTAGGCTAGGTACAGACATTCAAAAAGCCCGAAGTAGAATTGATCAAACCTTTGCTGCTTTCTCTAAGCTGTGTAGAGTAGACTGGGAGTGAATGGAACACATGTTCTCCATTTAGTAGGGGGGGAGGGGGCAAAGGGATGCCTTCATTGGCCAAGGCCAGCAGGCTGGTGGTGTTCCCTTACACCTCCCAACATGCCAGACACTGCCACGGGCAGCTGAATTGGCTGCTGGGCACCCCCAACCCCTTGCTCTCAGCCACAGGGAGGGGGAGGTGGGGAGAGCCAGCACAGAATCTTTCCTCATCCCCCCCCAGCTACTGGCTGCAGCAAGGAGGGGAAGGTGGGAAAGTGGAGACCCTTGCTTCTGACCCCCAGACCCAGCCAGAGCAGCTGGGAGGTGGGATGTGCGGCAAGGGCTTTCCACCTTCCCCTACTGACTGGCCCAGCGCTGCTGCTTTCCCCAGCCCTGCTCCCTGCCAGGTGTTAGTAGCTGGGGTGGGGGGCAAGGAGTGAGAGGCCGCCATCCTGGCCCCCCCAGACCCAGCTAAGACAGCTGGGGTGGGGCATCCGAGAAGGGCTTTCCCCTGTCCCTTGCCAACTGGCCCAGTGAGACTGGGGAAGGAAGCCCTGCTGAGTCTGTCAGTTGGGGAGGAGGGAAAGCCCCCACTGCCCAACCCTAGCTGTACTGGCTGGGTCTGGGCGGGTCTGGGGCAGCAATGGGGGCTTCTAGTCCCACCCCCCTGCTGCATGGCCTGGCTGACAGGTGCAGGCAGGACACAGGGCTGGGGAGCAGAGGCTTTGCTGCCTCAGCTCTGTGAGAGCCGAGGGGCAGGGCTGACCCAGCACTCAGCCAAAGCAGGCAAGCATGGGCTGAGGCTAGCCTACCCACCCTGTGAGGGGAGTATACTGGAAGAGCTGCAATCATCCTGGGATGCCAGGAGACTGTGATCTAGCTTGAGTCAGGAGGGGATCTGGCACAAGTTCAATACACCCATCTAACATAGACCATTTAAATCTGATACTACATGCATCCAGGTCTGTCTTTGACTGGGTTCTGCCATTTTTAAACCGGTCTATGTGCACTGATCTTCTGTTCTGTTACAGGTTTATACTAATTCCTGATTACTTATACTGGATTATGTGTAATTTCTTTACCTATCCATAGTTTACTGGCTTTCCAACTTGAGACCCTGGGTCACATGTGCAGAAATGCTCAGTACTCGCTGTTGTGGCTGTAACTGCTGAAGCCTGTGCTTTAAAATACCAGTAGACTTCTACTTTAGTAGAAAAGTGTGATTGTAGCCACCTCAGATTGGATATCCAAAGCTCGTGTATGCTTTTGACATTAATGTCCCTATGCCTCTTATTTCCCACATGCAAAGTATACTCACAAGTATGTTTTAATGATCAGTTCATTATTGTTTTTGAAATTTGATGCTATAGAGGTGAACATCACAGAAAAGCCTGTGAGTAAATTAACAGTTGTGCTCTGTCTTCAGAGGAGGGTTTGTATGATGTTTATAAAGGTACTTTAGATACGGGGCCACAAATTGGATCATGAGGATAAAAGCAACATATAGAATAGGTGCTCATTTGTGAGAGCTTTGCCCATAGAATCATAGAAAATGAGGGTTGGAAGGGACCTCAACAAATCATCTAGTCCAACCCCCTGCTTAAAGCAGGACCATCCCCTACTAGATCATCCCAGCCAGGGCTTTGTTGAGCTGGGCCTTAAAAACCTCCAAGGATGGAGATTCCACCACCTCTCTGGGGACCTGTTCCAGTGCTTTACTACCCTCCTAGTGGGAAGTGTTTTCCTAATATCTAACCTAAACTTCCCTGCTGCAACTTGAGACCATTGCTCCATGTTCTATCATGTGCCACCACTGAGAACAGTTTAGCTCTGTCCTCTTTGGAATCACCCTTCTGGTAGGTAAAGGCTGCCGTCAGATCCCCCCGTCAGTCTTCTCTTCTGCAGACTAAATAAGCCCAGTTCCCTCAGCTGTGCCTCATAAATCATGTGCCCCAGCCTTGTAACCATTGTTATTGCTCTCTGCTGGACTCTCTCGAATTTGTCCACATCCTTTCTGTAGTGGGACGCCCATAACTGGACCCAGTACTCTAGATGTGGCCTCACCAGTGCCGAAGAGAGGGGAATAATCACTTCCCTCAATCTGTTGGCAGTGCTCCTACTAATGCAGCCCAGTATGCTGTTAGCCTTTTTGGCATCAAGGGCACACTGTTTGCTCATATCCAGTTTATTGTCCACAGTAACTCCCAAGTCTTTTTCTGCAGGGCTGCTGCTTAGCCAGTTGGTCCCAAGCTTGTAATGGTGCATGGCATCCAACCTGTACTCTGATTGACACAGGGGTCTTTGGAATTAAAAACAGTGATCCTGTAATTAAAGACTGTCTTATAATGTACAAGAGCCATATTAAAATTGCACTGGCAACCATAATTCTGATATCTCTGAATTTAGGATTATTTGACTTTGCAACCTGAATTTACTTTTGATGAAGGTTTTGTGCATGGATAATTTTCAAACCCACCAATTGTGAATGCTTATTTTGTTCAAGATAAAGACATTTTGTAATAATGGATTGCCATGTGGGAGGATCAGGGAATAATTCTGAGCCTTGCAGTTGAGGCGGGGCGGTAGTGGCACTAAATTGGTTCAAATCTTAGGCATCAATTCGCTGAAGTATTTCAGTATTTACTAAAGTCCTATTAACTTCAGTGGAATTTAGCATAGGCTTAATGCTAAACACATGCTGAAATGATTTGCTAAATCGGGACCTGAATTCTGGCCAAGGTAGTAGGAATTACATGATGGTTGATTGGTTCCCCTAGTGAAAACAGTTACTGCTTTCAATCCGCTTACTCTGAACATGCTATTTAGCACCTTTCTTGGCAGTGACAGCACTGAGTCTTGATTAGGCCAAGAAAACTTGAGTTAACATTTGTACAGGAGGTTTTTCCATGTCAGGGGTGAGAAAACTTACCCGTATGATGTGGAAGAGGTTGGTGGTTATTGCCTGTGCCACAGCTCTCCTATGGATAGCCTGAGGACTTCAGTTTTCAAAGTTCTCATTGTGACATCTTTTAAAAGTATACATTTCAGTTACCCTTTCCTAGCTGGTTTTTTTTAAAGATTTTTGGAATCCTAAATTTCATAACTGTCTCTTGAGGTTCGCTTGTATTGGAATGAGAAGATGCTTTGTGTATAGTTCAGACATCTGGAGTAAATTGTTCAGCTTCACTTAGCATTCCTATAGCCTGTTATCAAAGCAGCTCGTCAGGCAGCATTCTGTAATTCTAGCTGATGTTATCCTAGAGCAGTTTATAATAGGACACAGGGGAGAAAAAATTCTTGGGGGGTGTGAGAATGAGAGTCTTAACATGCCCTGGGACCTGCATATGAAAGCAACCACTCTAAAACTGCACATCGCTGAAAAAAATGACATCATCCTAGTAGCCTGGTAACCGACATCAGCCGTAACACTTAGTGATGTCAGAAGTCCATAGGCTGCTAAGGTAATTGTTCATTGAAGACAAATCAGTAGGAGGTTTTTTTGTTTTTTGTTTTGGAACAGTCTACCCACCTACACAGAGCATTTATATCTCTGTATTCCTGACTGCAGTTTTCCTGTTTCTCTTTTCATTCAGAGTTCCTGTTGTTCTCTACAAGACTTGCCATCAAAAAAAATTGCTTTTGAATGCTTCAAGTGACCTTGCTCGTGACAGATACAGGGGAAGAGTAGTGAAGGTGGCTACCTCTCACCCCCATTGCTTTCTGCCAAATGTCATCTTTTGTTTTAACAATATTACAGTCCTAGCCCTTAAAGTTACAAAGAAAGGCTTTTCAAATGTGTCCTGAATATAAACTGAAGGATTATTGTTTGCCTGGGTCTGCAGTCAGACAGGCTAAAACAAAATCAGTAAGCAGTATTAATTGCAGCATTCATCTCATTTCAGAGTCAGCTAATAACATTCTTCAGGGGGTAAAACTTCATCTGTATTATACTACTGTTGGCCCTATGTTAGAAAACATGCTAACACATTTTCGTCTGTTTCACACATGATCAGAGTGGTTATAAGCACAGTAAAATGTGACAGTGTAAACACGGTTTTTAAGCGATTACTATTTCATTCCCAGTCTCTTGACCAGAGACTTCTGAACACTCAGCATTAGGAATTCTAGGGTTCTGCTCCGACTTTGCCATTGAGCTGCTGATTTACAGAGTGACTGTGAGGAAATAAATTAACCTCTTTTTCCTTTCAGTTTCCTCACCTGAAAAATAGGGATAATACTATGTAATTGTTGCTGCTGCAATGGTTAATATTTTACTGTATCTCTATTTTGTATGAATTTATTAAGGAATAAGTGGAAAACTGTTTGTGCTCTACTGTTCCTGCTGTTACACAGTCTTGAAATAATTGAACTTCCCCAGCTAGACTGTCACCAGGCTGTTGTGGTTTCGTCCACCACTGTAGAGCCACATGCTGATATGTTTCACTTTGTTTGAGTAAGCTGCTGCACATTTTTATATCTTGTTCTTTCTGTTATCCCTTTGCAAAAACGGGACCTTATAACTTAGCTGGTCTAGATCTCAAGATCAGATGGCTCTGCTCCCAACTCCCCTGTAACTTAATAACGTCATTCTCCAGGGCTCCAACTGTGTAGTAGTCTGGGTTACCTTTCCCTGTTCAGGAACATTTGAAAGTTGACACAGACAGGCACACACACTTTGTAAGGGGTCCAAAAAACGATCCCGTTACTTAGCATAAGAAAAAGACAGATCTTGATACAATGATAAGACATACATATGCACTCCTTTACCTCAGTTTTCTGGTTCTTCACTGCAGCTGAGAATTTATTAAACTCAAGGGAGAGTCCTGTAAGGAGTGGAGGTGTGAAAACAGACATTACCTTTATGCTGGCATAAAACTTTTTATGGTGACACAAAGTGAATGCAAACAGATGTCACTGCCTTCTGCTGTGCCACAATTGATTAAATTTGTGGCCGCAACAGAGAGTAATGATAAATTGAGCCGCTTTATTGTGGCCCACACTTCTTCATTTCTGGAGGGAGAATGTGGGCAGTCCAAACCTGCCCAGACTCTCCAGCTACCCCAGGTTGGGGCTCTGCCGGGTTGAGGAGCCCAGTCTTGTACATCCTGGGAATTCCTGGGCAGAATCAAAATTCTTAAGCCTTGGGAGCACTTGCCTCGCTTTCTCTACTTACGCAGACGTATCTCAGAGATCTCCAGGGACATATCTTGGTAAATGGGGAGTGTCGGGGGCTTCACCTTGACATGGAGTGTCTGCAAGTGGAGGATTTCCCTGATTTCATCTGCAAGAGAGGGGTTCCCTGATTTCAGGAGGCCTGGAAGGTTAGATAGCCCTGCAAACACAAGCTACAAACATTGAGGGGGAGAGCTGTGGGAAGTTCCCCCCTCCATGTTTGCAGATGCATGCCAGGGAAATCCTCTGTGAAGGGATTCCCCTGGTGCCTGTATCTGCAAACAGGATGGGGGGAACTCTTATGGGAGCTCCTCTCTCCCTACTTGCAGATTCATGGGGAAATCTTCTGAAGGGGATTCCCCTGTTCCCCAACGTGGGGTGTCTGCAAGCAGGGATTTCCTCTGTTTGAAGACGTGCCCCAAGTCAGGGCATGGTACCCAGCTTGCACATTCCATCTGTGGAATATGATCAGCTGTGCTGTGACATATCATGTCTGTTTCCACCCTGTGCTCCTTTCTTCTCTCCTCCGAATTACAGGATCTCTCTCTCTTCCTCCCCCCAATCCCTCATTCTCTGCAGTAGTCTTCCTTATTTTTTTCCGGTTATACAGGTTGCCTCATGCAGTGAAATCATGCTCCTCTGTTTCTCTCCCTTCCCCAAACTTCCTGGCTAAGTACAGAAAGTCAAAAAGCCTGAGGCTGAATTGATTTAATCTTTGTAGTTTAGTTTAAGCTGCATAGATTGAACCAATAAGTAAATGAACAGACATTCACTTTTGATTCTGGAAATACAGCCACATGCCTGCAGTGG
Organism: Alligator sinensis; assembly: GCF_000455745.1. Taxonomy (NCBI): domain Eukaryota; kingdom Metazoa; phylum Chordata; order Crocodylia; family Alligatoridae; genus Alligator; species Alligator sinensis. The sequence goes on along the minus strand of NW_005842284.1, from coordinate 862,672 downwards.
CCCAGGCCAGAATCCAGGGGGCAGTAGAGCATGACTCCCTGCTGGCTGGAGCAGACAGCTTGGGCCAAGGCTAACATGCCAGTCTGGGGGGGGGATTTCAGGGGAGGTGCAAAGCATCTTGGGATGCTGGGGACTGAGAGTTACCTTGAATCTGAAGGGGATCTGGGACAGAAGTTCAATAAACCAATTTAACCTAAATCAGTTAAGTCTGATACTACATCCATCCAGGTTTATCTTAAACTGATTTTGGCCATTTTGAAAGCAGTTTATGTGCACTGAACTTCTGTTGTGTTACGGATTTGTACCCATTTCCAATCACTTATACCAGTTTATATGTAATTTCTCTCCCTAGTCCCCATGTCTTTACAAGTCCATCATCACCTCTAACTCACAAAGTGTCTCAGACTCTGATTTTGAAGCCCTGCATTAACATCTTTTCTCTTGCTTCTGCCTCTGAAGAGGTTTTGCTGCTTCAGGCCTCTTTCCAGAGACAAACGTAGCTGGACTGATTTCCTTAGATCTCAGCTATCCCATAGTCCTACAGTGTCTTACAGCTATCAGGTTTTAACAATCCTACATGTCCCTTCCCTGAGAGATACCTATGACAACCCAGATACTATACATCTGACTCCACATACACTGGAGCATTCAAATGATACAGCAATTTTATAACCTCCATCAGAATTCGTAAGTTGTACAGGGACAGATTCCTTGAATTGTTAGACCTGCTGTGATGATGAGGCATTGCCTTCTGTCTACCGTGAAATAATTACTGTGGTTTCAGTGTTTAGTTTGTGGTCTGTGGGCAGTGAAATTTAGCAAGTGATTTTTATTTCCTTGGTACAATTTTATTAGCACAGAAGGATTGAGCTAAAAGGCTTGACACTGATATAAAAAAATATTAAGTTTGAAACTGCCAAGTTCTGAACATAAAGTAACAGCCCCAAATGAAGGATAAAAATAATAGCTTTATTATTATTATTTATTGCAGCATTCAAAAGTAAACTAGTTGCCTCACAGCACACTGTCTGTTCCCTATTCTCTTGTCAATGAAAGCTCTTAGCCCAAAGTCACATAGTCCTCGTTATGTGTTATTTTATTTTGTTTTGATTTAGATTGGATGAAAAGCATGCAGACATTGCCTCTAAGCACCCTGCCAGTTATTTAAAACTACAAAACCAAAGTGCAATACAATCAGCTCAACCTGTCTATCAAGCAACATATGCAATCAATCAAATACTATTGCTCCCTTCTATCAACCTATACCTCAATCCACCTACCTTTTTTCAAAGGCCAGGTGAAAACATTGTTCCTGTGTTGTTCTAAAAATGGTGCATGAACTAATTCAAATGAACAAGGGGGTAAAGCTGTTGTGTTTAGTTACTCTGAAATATTAAGGGTGTGGACAAACTGTTCATACCAAGTTAAAGGGGGGCTGGGGTCTTTCCACATGTCAGGTGATCCCACTATATTGATATGATGCATCGTCTCTATCCCACAGTCAGGGAAGGCTAAACCTGGGCAGTTTACTTTCAAATGAAACAACTGCTAAATTACAGTGTTTACAAGCAAACAAAATACTTGCCATGGACAAGCTGGTATGTAGTATTTTTCCCGGCATTTAACTTGGTCCAATTTGTTTACTTGTACATACCTGAAGGAATTACTTACAGCAATGGGGCCCGACCTTTTTGGCCTGCAGGCTAGATGCAGTCCAGGAGCTGGATGCAGCCATGTGGGTTTTAGGAAGTTGGTGGCGGAGGAGCGGTGGAAGTGTTAAGTACCACCAGTCCACCACTATCACATTTCTGGATCCATGGGGAGACCTGCAGGGTGGATTACGTGGCTCAACCTCCATGGCCAATTCTGGCCTATGGGCTGGGGAGCCGAGCACTCCTGATTTCTTTTCCACAGGAGCCAATGTCTCTGCAAATCTTCATCCAGACAAGAATGCTTAGCTTACCTGATAGTGAAATTGCCAACACTAAGTGCTAACAATCATGAGTCAGGCCCCCCCAAATCATTGCGTTGTGTTAAAAATGATGAGAGGTGGGTTTTTTGTTTTTTGGGTTTTTTGGGGGGGGGGGGGGTCTTTTTGTTCAATTTCTAGTCCTTTAGGTCAGACTCACTTTACATTTTCAGGCTTGTTTTTTTCATCATCCTTAAGGCTACAAACTTACTTTGATTATAAATACAAGCTAAGATCTTCACATAGTCACTTGCCTACAAGCAATAGGGCTTTGAATATACACCATATATTTCAAGGCTCAGGATAGAATCATCAGAGTTGGCAACAAAGCAATGTTGTGCAATTGTGGTTGCTCTAGGAGCCCTTGTTGAGATCTTTTGGGTGGGGGGAGCTCTCTGCCTTTAACACTTCTATTTCAAGTAGTTATATTTAGTAAGAATTCATTATATGATTTCACTGTCATTTTTTTTTACAGCAAAGTAAGCACATGCTAGTCAAAGGCCAGTAGAGATCATAGGGACATCTGTAGCTAAGGTTGCCTAATACTAACCATTTCTTTTTTCAGTTGACAAACTAAGCAAATTGATTAAATAGGTTTTTGTCTGAAGTTGAATTACTTTTGTTAAACTTGTGTAGAAATGGCTCAACTGTTTTGAAGAAGAAAGTAAACGAAAGTAGGTTGAATATTTAAACATATATTTTCAATTTTTTTGCCGATTTGGAATTTTGGCAAAAAGAGGGAAATGTTGATGACATTTATTTTTGCTGTTAGACTGACTATAGAGCTAGTTCTTTTTATTTTTTATACAGCAATTTCAATGCAATGAGGGGTTTTCGGGTTTTTTACATGCTTAACCAGCCCTAAGATAAGTAACTAAATGTTTGTTCTGACAAGATGAATGGTATATAAAAAGAACAGGACGTGATCAGTACCTACTAGGCATGTCTACACAAGATGCTATGGCGCTGTAGAGTCTATTGGCAAAAACTGTTATAGTGCAATGCTATGGCAACGTAGCAGCCAAAAATAAACGTGCGCATCTAGCACAGTGTAGTATGAGCTGTTACTGCAGCATCTTTTAGTGCTTCCAAAAGGAAGTACTAAATGACAGCTCAGTAACGAAGGCGCCGTACAGCCACATGTAGATGCGCCCACTGGGTCATAATCTAAATTCACAAGGAAATAGGTTGAGGTTGCGTCAGAAACCTTAGGCTGTGTCTGCACAGTAACTGGAAATATACTTACAACACAGATACCTGAAGTCTAGCCAGCTCAGGTACCAGTAAGACAGAAGCTGGGGTGGATCAGGATTCAGCACAGGATGGCCACCCTGCTAAGTACCCACAGTCCAGGTAGGTTTATACAGCCTATGCTGAAAACAGTATTTCTGTGGTTTTGCTGCTGTTGGGTCCAAGACTAGCTAATTACAATTAGTTTGAATAGGCCATCCTGTGCTGCCATTACATCTCTGACTACAGTATTTCTGGTACCAGAATTAATGACATGTTTAACTTGTGCATGGTGGACTTTTCAACTTTAACAAAACAATACTTTTAAAAATCTTAAATATCTGTTTACTTCAACTGTGTAACAGTGTATAAATAGCAATAAACAAGCATCAGGCATATTTATGAAATCAGGTATATGTATCAAAATTATTAATATTTTAAAATATACATTTTGTGGCTAAGTGTATTCTGTCTGTGTGTGGAATAAGTAAATAATCAAATTATATACCTATATATATTAGATACCATATTTACCCAAATCTCATTCAACTTTAAATTTAGGATGCTTCCCCCCCCCAGTAATTAGATTCTATATATAGACCATTTAAAATTGGCTATAATTTTCCATGTATAAAATCTAATTACTGGAGGGTCACCTTAAATTAATCCCCTCACCTCTCCCACTGCTGCAGCAGGGATAGTGGTGGCAGGGAAGCCAGGTGGTGGGAGGGTAGGTGGTGGGGTAATCAAGTAACATGATCCCTGCCCCTTGCCTCACTCCATACCTTGTTCCTGCTGCCTCTTCCCCAACAACACTTTCTACTTCAGTGTCCCCCCTATAGTGATTCCCCCCACCCCCTCCGCCCCATGGTACCCTCTGTGGTGCCTTCCACCCCTGCTGCCTGCCCCCCCAGTGCCTGCACCCCCAGCACATGCTGCAGTCTGCCTTTGTGATGCCTATGACCCTTGGCACCTGCCCCCTCTTGCCACTAGTGCTTCCTTACCACCCCCTACTGCCTGCCCCTTCCCCCACTGTCACTTACCCTCTGTCATAGCTCCTGGGGCACAGAGCATATGCTGGCTCTGGCCTCTGCCTGGTCACACAGCAGCGATTGCAGAAGTGGCAGCGTGGGGTGGGGGTGGAGGGGGAGGCAGAGGCAGCACAGGGCAGAAGTAGTGTGGAGCAGGTGGCCGGGGGGCAGCGGCTTCAGCTCTGACTCTGACCCTGAGCCTGGGTTGGAGCTGGAGCTGGAGCAGCAGCAGTTGCATCTACCCCCACAATCTCAGTATTTGAATTCAAGACAAAAGGCTTCTTTCCCCACCTCGAATGGGGAAAGAAACCTTGTCCTGGACTTGAGTAAATACAGTATATATGTGTGTGTGTGCGCGTGTGTGTGTGTATACATGTGTGTGTGTGTGTGTGTACGTGTGTGTCTGTGTGTGTACTTGTGTGTGTACGTGTGTGTGTATACATGTATGTTTATATGCGTGTATGTATATACGTGTATGTGTGTACGTGTCTGCACATGTGTGTGTGTGTGTGCATGTGTACGTGTGTATGTGTATATACGTGTGTGTATACATGTATGTTTATATATGTGTGGATGTATATACGTGTATGTGTGCACATGTGTATGTGTGTGTACGTGTGTATATGTGTCTACGTGTGTGCACGTGTGTATGTGTGTGCATGTGTATGTGTATATGTGTGTGCGTGTGTGTATACATCTGTGTACGTGTGTGCGTGTGTGTGTATATACATGTGTGTATACGTGCGTGTACGTATGTATATACGTGTGCACGTGTGTGTCTGTATATACGTGTGTACGTGTGTGTGTATACGTGTGTACATGTATGTTTATATACGTGTGTATATGTGTGTGTATATACGTGTGTATGTGTGTGCACGTGTGTATGTGTGCATATATGTGTGCGCATATGTGTACGTGTGTGTATATGTGTGTATACATGTGTGTATACATGTGTATATACGTGTGTATACATGTGTGCGCGTATGTGTATACGCGTGTATGTAGAAGTGTGTATACGTGTGCATGTGTGTACATGTATGTAGATGTGCGTGTGTATACGTGTGTATGTAGAAGTGCGTGTGTATACGTGTGCATGTGTGTACATTTATGTAGATGTCTGTGTGTATACGTGTGTGTGCGTGTCAATGCGTGTATGTATATGTAGATGTGTCTGTGTGCGTGTATGTAGATGTGCATGTGTGTATACATGTGTGCGTGTGTGCATGCGTGTGTATCTAGATGTGCGTGCATGTATGCGTGTGGTGGTTATGTAGATGTGTGTGTATGCATGTGCATGCGTGTGTGTGTATGTAGATGTGCGTGTGTATACGTGTGCGTGTGTATGTAGATGTGCGTGTGTATATGTGTGTGCGTGTGTGTATACGTGTGTATGAGTGTGCATGCGTTTGTATGTGTATATAGATGTGCGTGTGTGTATATGTGTGTATGTGTGTTTGTATGTGTATGTAGATGTGCATGTGTGTATATGTGTGTGTATGTGTGTGTGCCTGCGTATGTGTATGTAGATGTGCATGTGTGTATACGGGCATGTATATGTATATAGGTGTGTGTGCGTGCGTGTGTGTATACGGGCGTGTATATGTATATACATGTGTGTGTGCATGCGTGTGTGTATATGTATGTAGATGTGCGTGTGTGTATACAGGCATGTATATGTATATACATGTGTGCATGCGTGTGTATGTAGATGTCTGTGTGTGTATACGGGTGTGTATATGTACATGCATGTGTGTGTGTATGTAGATGTGCGTGCGTGTGTGTATGTGTATGTAGATGTGCGTGTGTATACGGGTGTGTATATGTATATACATGTGTGTGCGTGCATGTGTGTATGCAGATGTGCGTGTGTGTGTGTAGATGTGCGTGTGTGTATACGTGTGTGTATATGTATACACATGTGTGTGCATGTGCATGTGTGTATACGTGTGTGTATATGTATACACATGTGTGTGCATGTGTGTAGATGTGCATGTGTGTATACGTGTGTGTATATGTATATACATGTGTGCACGTGTGTGTATGTAGATGTGCGTGTGTATATGTGTGTGTATATGTATATACATGTGTGCACGTGTGTGCATGTAGATGTGCGTGTGTGTATATGTGTGTGCATATGTATATTCATGTGTGTGCGTGTGTATGTGCATGTAGATGTGCGTGTGTGTATATGTGTGTGCATATGTATATTCATGTCTGTGCATGTGTATGTGCATGTAGATGTGCGTGTGTGTATATGTGTGTGCATATGTATATTCATGTCTGTGCATGTGTATGTGCATGTAGATGTGCGTGTGTGTATATGTGTGTGCATATGTATATTCATGTGTGTGCGTGTGTATGTGCATGTAGATGTGCGTGTGTGTATATGTGTGTGCATATGTATATTCATGTCTGTGCATGTGTATGTGCATGTAGATGTGCGTGTGTGTATATGTGTGTGCATATGTATATTCATGTGTGTGCGTGTGTGTGTGCATGTAGATGTGTGCTTGTGTATGTAGATGTGCGGGTGTGTATATGTGTGTGTGTATGTCTAGTCGTGTGGGTGTGTATACGTGTGTATGTCTATACATGTGCATGTGTGTATGTAGATGTGCGTGTGTGTATGCGTGTGTATGTGTACGTAGATGTGCGTGTGTATGCGTGTGTATGTCTATACATGTGTGTGTATACATGTGTATGTAGATGTGCATGTGTGTATACATGTGTATGTAGATGTGCGTGTGTATACGTGTGTATATGTATGTAGATGTGCATGTGTATGCGTCTGTATGTCTATACATGTGCGCGTGTGTATACGTGTGTGTTTATGTAGATATGCGTGTGTATGTCTATACATGTGTGTATGCATGTGTATGTTGTATGTAGATGTGCGTGTATGTATACGTGTGTATGTCTATACATGTGCGTGTGTATACATGTGTGTATGTTTATGTAGATGTGCGTGTGTATACGTGTGTGTGTATGTAGATGTGTGTGTATACGTGTGTGTATGTGTATGTAGATGTGCGTGTGTGTATACATGTGTATGTAGATGTGCATGTGTATAGGTGTGTATGTCTATACATGTGTGTGTGCGTGTGTGTATACATGTGTATGTAGATGTGCGTGTGTATACGTGTGTATGTGTATACGTGTGTGTGTATGTGTATGTAGATGTGCGTGTGTATACGTGTATGTCTATACATGTGTGTGTATACGTGTGTATGTAGATGTGCGTGTGTGTATACGTGTGTATGTAGATGTGCGTGTGTATGTAGATGTGCGTGTATGTATACGTGTGTATGTCTATACATGTGCGTGTGTATACATGTGTGTATGTGTATGTAGATGTGCGTGTGTGTATACGTGTCTATACATGTGTGCGTGTGTGTATACGTGTGTGTATGTGTATGTAGATGTGCGTGTGTGTATACGTGTCTATACATGTGTGCGTGTGTGTATACGTGTGTGTATGTGTATGTAGATGTGCGTTTGTGTATACGTGTCTATACATGTGTGCGTGTGTGTATACGTGTGTGTATGTGTATGTAGATGTGCGTGTGTATACGTGTGTGCATGTAGATGTGCGTGTGTGTGTATGTAGATGTGCGTGTGCGTGCGCGTGTGTATATGTACATGTGTTTATATGTGTGTGTATGTGTATGTACGTGTGCATGCGCGTGTGTGTATGTGTATGTAGATGTGTGTGTATGTGTATGTAGATGTGTCTGTGTATATGTTTGTGTATGTGTATGTAGATGTGCGTGTATATATGTGTGTGTGTGCTTGTGTGTATACGTGTGTGTAAGTGTATGTGCGTGTATATGTGTGTATGTGTATGTAGGTGTGCGTGTATACGTGTGTGTATGTGTATGTACGTGTCTATACGTGTGTGTACGTGTGCATGTGTGTATATGTATGTAGATGTGCGTGTATACGTGTGTGTATGTATGTGTGTATGTGTATGTAGATGTGCGTGTGTATACGTGTTTGTATGTATATGTGCGTGTGCGTGCGCGTGTATGTGTATGTAGATGTGCGTGTGTGTATACGTGTGTATGTGTATGTACATGTGCGTGTATATGTGTGTATGTGTATGTAGATGTGCATGTGTGAATGTGCGTGCGCGTGTGTATGTACATGTGCGTGTATATGTGTGTGTATGTGTATGTAGGTGTGCATGTGTGTATTTGTATGTAGATGTGCGTGTATGTGCATGTGCGTGTGTGTATGTGTATGTAGGTGTGCGTGTATGTGTGTATGTGTATGTAGGTGTGCGTGTGTATACATGTGTGTATGTGTATGTACATGTGCATGTGTGTATGTGTGTGTATGTGTATGTACGTGTGCATGTGTGTATGTGTGTGTACGTGTGCATGTGTATACGTGAGTGTATGTGTATGTATGTGTGCATGTGTGTATGTGTATGTAGATGTGCGTGTGTATACGTGTGTGTATGTGTATGTAGATGTGCATGTGTATACGTGTATGTAGATGTGCGTGTGTATACGTGTGTGTATGTGTATGTAGATGTATACGTGTGTATGTAGATGTGCGTGTGTGTATACGTGTCTATACATGTGTGCGTGTGTGTATACGTGTGTGTATGTGTATGTAGATGTGCGTGTGTGTATGTGTGTATGTGTATGTAGATGTATGTGTGTATGTAGATGTGCGTGTATGTATGTGTGTGCGTGTATGTGTATGTAGATGTGCATGTGCGTGTTTATGTGTGTATGTGTATGTAGATGTGCGTGTGTATACGTGTGTGTATGTGTATGTACGTGTGCATGTGTGTATGTGTATGTACGTGTGCGTGTGTGTATGTTTATGTAGATGTGCGTGTGTGTATACCTGTGTGTATGTATATGTACATGTGTTTATGCATGTGTGTATGTGTATGTACATGTGCGTGCGCATGTGTGTATGTAGATGTGCGTGTATATATGTGTGTTTATGTGTATTTAGATGTGCGTGTGTGTATGTGTGTGTGTGTATGTGTATGTAGATGTGTGTATGTAGATGTGCGTGTGTGTATGTGTGTATGTGTATGTAGATGTATGTGTGTATGTAGATGTGCGTGTATGTATGTGTGTGTGTGTATGTGTATGTAGATGTGTGTATGTAGATGTGCGTGTGTGTATGTGTGTATGTGTATGTAGATGTATGTGTGTATGTAGATGTGCGTGTATGTATGTGTGTGCGTGTATGTGTATGTAGATGTGCATGTGCGTGTTTATGTGTGTATGTGTATGTAGATGTGCGTGTGTATACGTGTGTATGTAGATGTGCGTGTGTATACGTGTGTGTATGTGTTTGTACGTGTGCATGTGTGTATACATGTGTATGTGTTTGTACGTGTGCATGTGTGTATACATGTGTATGTGTTTGTACGTGTGCATGTGTGTATACATGTGTATGTGTTTGTACGTGTGCATGTGTGTATACATGTGTATGTGTTTGTACGTGTGCATGTGTGTATACATGTGTATGTGTTTGTACGTGTGCATGTGTGTATACATGTGTATGTGTTTGTACGTGTGCATGTGTGTATACATGTGTATGTGTTTGTACGTGTGCATGTGTGTATACATGTGTATGTGTTTGTACGTGTGCATGTGTGTATACATGTGTATGTGTTTGTACGTGTGCATGTGTGTATACATGTGTATGTGTTTGTACGTGTGCATGTGTGTATACATGTGTATGTGTTTGTACGTGTGCATGTGTGTATACATGTGTATGTGTTTGTACGTGTGCATGTGTGTATACATGTGTATGTGTTTGTACGTGTGCATGTGTGTATACATGTGTATGTGTTTGTACGTGTGCATGTGTGTATACATGTGTATGTGTTTGTACGTGTGCATGTGTGTATACATGTGTATGTGTTTGTACGTGTGCATGTGTGTATACATGTGTATGTGTTTGTACGTGTGCATGTGTGTATACATGTGTATGTGTTTGTACGTGTGCATGTGTGTATACATGTGTATGTGTTTGTACGTGTGCATGTGTGTATACATGTGTATGTGTTTGTACGTGTGCATGTGTGTATACATGTGTATGTGTTTGTACGTGTGCATGTGTGTATACATGTGTATGTGTATGTACGTGTGTATGTGTATGGATGTGTGCGTGTGTATACGTGTGTGTATGTGTATGTACATGTGTTTATGCATGTGTGTATGTACATGTGCGTGCGCGTGTGTGTATGTAGATGTGCGTGTGTATGTGTATGTAGATGTGCGTGTGTATACGTGTGTATGTGTATGTACGTGTGCATGTGTGTATGTACATGTGCGTGTGTATACGTGTGTGCATGTGTGTATGTACGTGTGCGTGTGTATGCGTGTGTGTATGTGTATGTAGATGTGCATGTGTATACATGTGTGTGTATGTAGATGTGCATGTGTATACGTGTGTGTATGTGTATGTACGTGTGCATGTGTGTATACGTGTGTATGTACGTGTGCATGTGTGTATACGTGTGTATGTACGTGTGCATGTGTGTGTATGTACGTGTGCGTGTGTGTATGTTTATGTAGATGTGCGTGTGTGTATACTTGTGTGTATGTGTATGTACATGTGTTTATGCATGTGTGTATGTGTATGTACATGTGCGTGCGCGCGTGTGTATGTAGATGTGCGTGTGTATGTGCGTGTGCATGTGTGTATGTGTATGTAGATGTGCATGTGCGTGTGCATACGTTTGTATGTGTATGTACGTGTGCATGTGTGTATGTGTATGTAGATGTGCGTGTGTATACGTGAGCGTATGTGTATGTACATGTGCATGTGTTTGTGTATGTAGATGTGCGTGTGTATACGTGTGTGTATGTGTATGTACGTGTGCATTTGTGTATACGTGTATGTGTATGTACTTGTGTGTGTATGTAGATGTGCGTGTGCGTGTGTATATGTGTGTACGTGTATGTGTGTATACATGTGTGTATGTGTATGTAGATGTGTGCATGTGTATACGTGTGTGTATATATGTTTGCGTAGACGTGTGTGTATATACGTTTGTGTATACGTGTGTATGTATACATGTGTATATACGTGTGTGTATGTGTGTATGTATACGTGTGTATGTGTATACATGTGTGTGTACGTGTGTATGCGTATATGTGTATGTGCATACGTGTATACGTGTGTGTATACATGTGTGTATGTGTATATACGTGTGTGTATATGTGTATATGTATATACGTGTGTGTGTGTCTGTGTCTGTGTATATGTATATATGTGTGTGTAGTTTGAAATGAGATTTTCATTTTTAAAGTAGTTTGGCATAACCTTGGTTTAAGGAGTTTAGCACTGTTCGTTTAAGTAAGATACTGTAGAAGAAAGCAGGTATTGAACATTTCTTTAGCAGGAAAATAGATATGAGTCAGCAACTGAGGAAAATAAGGAAGGGGTAATAAGGGAGAGATCTGAGAAGTAACTGCATGATTTTTGATATCCAAGCTACTCACAATCTGGTGAACATGTGGTAAAGGCAACGTGACTGAACAGTGAGAAGGATTGGAAACAGTGCAGCCTTTGTAATACACAGCTATGGAAAGTTATTTTTGAGAAGTCTCTTAGTGCAAGATGCGGCACATGACTTATGGGTAGGCTTGGCGGAATTCGATTTTTATTTTTTAATAATTTAGATGGACGATATCGTTTATTTTTACGCATTTATTTCAATATTTTATTGATTTAAATTTTCAAGATTGTGCAAAATTAGGAGTGTTGGAGGCAGACAATTTATTAATCACAGTATATTATTATTATAGTGCAGTTTACCCCCCCGCCATGACAAACATAACTACTTAGGACTGCGGCCAGCCAAGCAGCAGAGCTGTCATCTGTCCCAGCTCCACTCATCCACATCTCTCTTTGTCCACTTTGTCACTTTCTCTTCCTTTGTCCCCAGTCCCCTGGGGTTTCTGGGAGTTGCAGTCCAAACTACAGTCAACACGGTTCTGTAGGACTGCTCCCTCTGTCATTGTACACTCCATCAGTCAAAATTTTTCTTACGTCCCCTTTCCATAAATTTCAGTTATTAACAATGAAAATATTTTTTCGTCGGTCTGTGAGCGTGAGGTGAAATTGACGTTTATCAATGTTTACCAATAAAAATTGAATCCTGCCATTCCTACTTACGAGGAGAGGCTGAGGGAACTAGGCTAATTTAGTTTGGAGAAAAAAAGACTCAGAGGTGATTTAATAACAACTTTCACCTCCCTGAAGCAGGGTTCCAAAGAGGATGGAGTGAGACTGTTCTCAGGAGTGACAGATGACAGAACAAGGAACACTGTTCTGAAGCTGCAATAAGGAAAGTTTAGGTTAGAGATTAAGAAAAACTTTCTCACTAGGAAGGTAGTAAAGCAGTGGAACAGGTTCCCCAGAGAGGTGGTAGACTCTCCATCCTTGGAGGTTTTTAAGACCCGGCTAGACAAAGTCTTGGCTGGGATGATCTAGTTGGGGATGGTCTTGCTTTGAGCAGGCGGTTTGACTAGAAAGGAGGTGGGCAATTATTTTGGCTCAAGGGCCATTTAACAAGTTTTGGTGAGCTGTCAAGGGCTGCAAGGGTAGCCTTGCCCGTTGACAGGTGCCCCGCCCCCTGTTTCCCATCTTGGACCTGGAAGTCCTGCTGTCTGCCCTCTGACTTCTGCGAGTGGAAGTCCTTCCCCTTGCCCCCAGAAGTACACCTTTTGGCAAGTGGGTTTGCCATCTTGGAACTGAAAAAACCCCAAATTATATTCTAAAAATCAAACATCTGCTACAACATAAATTATTTTGATTTCAAAAAATATTTTTGTCCTGATTTATATGTATTTGCATAGTGTACATAGAGGTGATTGCATAATAGTTTAAAATTAAATCATACTTTTTTATATTGTGAGGGGTATGGTATGTGTGGGTAGGTACAGGATTTTGGCGGGGCTATGTGTGTGGATGTATGTGTGGGGTTTGTCAGGGTAGATAGGTGTGGGGGTGTGGGTGGGTGTGTATGGGGCTTGTGGAAATGTGTGTGTGTGTGTGGATGGGTGTGGGGTTTGTGGGGGCTGTAAGTGTGCGAGGGGGAGGGTGGCTGGGGGGGTTGTGGCATGTGTGGAGGAAGAGAGTGGTTGTGGTGTGTGAGGGGGTGTGAGTGTGGGGTGTGGATGTGTGTATATGGGGGTGTGGGTGCATGTGTATGGTGGGGTGTGTGTGTGGGACCCCTACTACAAACATGTTCCCCCACACATGGCCCCCTCCCTCATTGTGCACAGCCCCTGCCACCAGCAGCAGGTGGTGAGGCCTCAGGGTGCTTGTGGCAGGCAGACACCCCTGGTGGTGTGCAGTCCCAGTGAGCCCCTGGACAGCATGTGGCCAGGCCACTGGCCGGGACACGGGCAGAATTGGCTATATATATATCCAAACTCTATTCCTGAGTGATAGAAATTACGTTTATGAATGGAATAATTTGGGGATATTGCTCAACATGATATGACATTAGAAATTGTGTGATTATTGAGGGGTGGAACATTGGGATAATGGGAAATCTACTTTGTCTTATGCAGCCTTTAAAAAAAAAAATTTCCTTACTAACTGTAATTCTATTAAATCTTTCTATTCTTGACTGTCTTCCCAGACCAGGGCTTCATCCTGGCAAGCATCCCTACCTGCAACAACATATTAAGCATAAGATCATCTTTTAAGTATGGGTCTAAGTTCCCCTGAAGTTAATGGGACTTGAAGTCAGTATGACTTCAGTATGTGTGTAGAGCTAAATGCATGATTATGTGCTTTCTTGACTCGGAACCTCAGTCTGTGTAATAAAATTTTGCATCATGTTATTGATCTAAAACAAAATGCTAACTCTGCTATAATACATAAATCATCCCTTTCTGCCCTGCAGATGGAAAGCCAGTGTCATTGTCTCCGCTCGAGTCCCAACCCCATAGTCCTCGTTACACGGCCTCGAGCCAGCGGGAGCGGGAGAGCTTGGAAGTACGCATGCGGGAAGTGGAGGAGGAGAACCGAGCACTTCGCAAACAGCTCAGCTTGGCACAGAGTCGGAGCCCATCACATCGTCGCGGGAATCACTCAAAAACCTACTCCATGGAGGAAGGGACTGGTGACAGTGAAAGCCTGCGGGCTGGCATCGTGGCAGGAAACAGTTCAGAGTGTGGGCAGCAGCCAGCAGTGGAAAAGTGTGAGGTAAAGCCAACCAAAATGTCTTACCCACAGCAAAAGCATGGTGGCTAGGATTGGCTTACCCAGGGCCTTTGCTGGTTAAAAAAATAAAGTGCAATTCTCTTAAAGGAACATGTGCACTAATTTTAAATAGCTTTAAAGTAATCTTTGTTTTTGTCCCCCTTTTGATATGCTTGGAATTAATTTTGTTTTGTAGGGTAAATGTCAGTTGTTATTTGACTGGGAGCTGTCCAACTTCTGAGTCACCTCTGGGTACTCCATTTCTTCTCCCATGCAGGCAACACAGCCCCCTTCTGCTATGCTGCCCTCCCCTGAAGATCCCAGGCCCCACAGCAACAGGAGCCTGTGGGCTGCTTGCTAAGCCCTCATGGGCTGGATGTAGCCTGTAGGCTACCAGTTGGACAGCTCCGATTAGATTGATGGTGGTGTTACAGGTTAACTTTAAACCATTGTAAAGGCACTTAAAACAGGAGCGTTCACACATAAAGGTGTTACATTATTCTTAGCAATCTCTAAGCATCTTAAAATTACTCCACTTCAGGACAGGATTATCTTTGAGCCCTTCTACCCAGTGCAAGATAGGGAATTGTTATTATACTTCACGGAGATAAAGCAACAAATTTGCAGTCATTCAGCATCCCAGGATGCACAGCTCCCCTCCCCTCTACCCTCAACAAACTTTCCATCTTCCCAAGTGCCACTGCCTAGGGGATGGTACTGGCTCCAAGCCAACACCCCCACTCACCCACAATGGGTATGAGCCCAGCTCACATGGAACCTGCTACCAGCTGCAAGGACCCTGGGGGATCCAATCCAGGCACAGGGCCCTCTTCTCAGAGGATTAAGCCTTTGCCCCATATCTGGTCAGCTCTCCCCTAGCCAGGAGAATCTGGGGAAAGGGGAAGAGGCCATGCCCCCCCCCCTTCCCCCCCCCCCCAGCCTCTTGTTCCTGGTGGGGAAGGGAAGGGATAGGGCAGGGAAGGACTGCTTAGCATGGCAAGAGCATGCTTTCCCAGGGTCCGTGTTGTCACTACAGTTAATCCCCAGTGGCTCCTCACTGGGAGTGGAGCCACCAGCCAATGAGAGCATAGAGGTCAGGGAGGCATGCTTTCATGGGCTCCAGGCTCTTGCTGTGCTTAACCCCCTGGGCCTGCTCCCAGAGGAGGGATAGAGTATTTTCTATCAGTAAAGTGCCAAATATCTAATTCAGAACCATATGCTCTATATTATTCACCCATAAGTTTTCAGCCACAAAATGTACAGCTAGATTGTGCCTATGTTCAAAATGTGGCGATCTGAACTGAGGGAGGTGTCAAAAATAGACCTCCCCAGTTCAAGAAATTGATATTTTTGACATGATACCTGTTAGCCATTTTTTATCTTATTTTTCCTTATCAGAAAGATATAAGTTGAGAAAATAGCATTGAGGAATTAAAAATAGGTCTAATTATCTCTTCAAATTAAATTAGACCTGCTCTCAATTCAGTTGACATATGTGATATATCCCTTTAAAGTAAAATATAGTTTTCTAGTGCTCGGTTTTTTTCTGGTTAGCTGAGTCCTAGTTCTAGGGTATTCAATGTGCCAACCAATTTAGGGCAAGAAAACAGCTGCTGAAAAGGAGAATAGTTTAAGTGGCCTTCCAGATTATAATGTCTTTTACCAATAAATTTGCTTGCTTAGTGAGGTTTAGCATCTTACTGGAGGCAATGGTTATATAAAACATACAACCTTGCTGTGTTTGTCATGCCCATATCTCACCACACACTATTTTGAAAATGAAATAGCTTTTCCTTCCTCATTGTAAGGAATTCACATAGTGATTCAGTGAGAGCAATGGAAGTTTAATTTTAACTTCCTTATTATCAGATTTGCCAGGAGGGCTCATCATTTATCCTATTACTGTAGATGCCAGTTCTGTGTTTGCCTGTAAGGGCAATATTTTTTTTCTGAGCCTGTACCTGCGCGCGCGCGCGCGCGCACACACAGTTTCCCACAGTTTGGAGGCATTGACAGACTCCTTATGTTTCTCTTTTTATGTTGCTGGTGTCTAGACATAGAGAAAGGACAAACATCTTGGAAATACATACAAAAGAATGAGGCAAATTTATGGCCCTGTGAGATGTTAAAAGCGCTAAGACTCAGTTGTTGATCATAGTCATGAAATTACAGTTTTAGTGATGATGAAATATTTGAAAATGCAATTAAATTTGATTTATATTAAATCCCAGCTATAGCATACGATCTACGTGATGATATTTATTTGATCATAGTTAATATTTTGTGACGATGCCAACATAATCCAGACCAGATACCACTTTATGTTAGGCCCTGTGATAGCTGTTCAGTTGATAATGTAAGCAGAAATCTTACAATACAGGTGAGAGATAAAAAGGTGGGAGTTACAAATAAAGACCTTCCTTTTGGAGACAGCAATTTCCTTATGCATCTTCCCCTTAAGAGCCATCTTAGATGAAGGTATTTGTGTGTTGGATTTGAGGGGTATACTGGAAAGGCAAGCTCAGCAGTTTATGGAGATAAACAGCTCTGTGACTGGTGGTTGTAATGACATCAAGGCATCTCTCCATTTTTTGCCATTACAGACTGAGAGGCAGAGAATGTTTCCCCACACATCAATGATGGTGTAATCAGCCTTTACGCTACTGTAAGAAAGGATTGGATAGACAGCTTAATTTATCCCAGACAGGTATGGAATTACTATGGGGGAAATGTAAGTAAACCTCCTCCAATGTAAATTCCACTAGTATATGTGTTGGCTATTAAGGCTGTGTGAAGCTTCAGTCCCTGATTTGATTTGGCAGAGATTTGGCCTGATTTGGTGGCTGAATCTCTGAATCTGAATCGAATCAGAGGGCCCTTTAATCTCTCTGTACCGAATCAGAACTCTCCGAATCAATTTGGAGACATTCGGAAAGATTCTGAGATTTGGATATAGACACAGCTTTAAATGTTTTTTCTACATACCTGAAAGTAGCAGGTGGCTCATGAATGCTGCGATGCTGGGGCAGGTGGCGCAACTCACAGGAGCATGGGGGGTGTCCCCAGCGCACTCAGCAGCACACCCAGAAGTGGACCAGAAGCACTTCCAGTCCACTTCTGCGTCTGCCGAGGGGTGTGCGGGGGGCCCTCTCCGCACTCCCCTGGTTTGGTGACTGGTGCCTCCTGGGTCTGGGGGTGCCCCCAAGGCCCCTCTACGGCTGATCACCGCACAGACCAGGAAGTGGACCAGACCAGCGCACGCACCAGTAGACCAGGAAGTGGACCGGAAGTACTTCTGGTCCACTTCCAGATTCGCCACCAAGCACATGGGGAGCCCTCCCGCAATCCCGTGAAACACTCCATCCGCTCCAGCATCGCAGCCTTCAGGAGCCACACCTGGTATCTTGAGGTATGTGGAAAAAATATCGACTGAATCGAATCGGGGACAGTGATCCAAATCAACGAATCGAATCGCTGTCCCTGATTCAGGCTGAATCTAAATCGAATACGGCCTGGTTCACGTACCCCTATTGGCTATCCTGAGAGAACCCATGGACAGATATTTTCTCCAGGTAAACAGCCTATCAATTGCTCCCCTGCCACTAATGGTGAAGCACTGTAATAGCTACCTACTCAAACAGCTATCCCAGGATAGTTGCGCATCTGTTTGCTCCAGATCTCAGTGTAATGTGCATTAATGTACAACACTGATGTGTATTATGTTGATATAAATGTATTTTCTATCTAGACCCAGAGACCAACATTAGAAAAGAATTAATTTTCAGGTTTTCCTGACCGTCCTTTATATTAAGGGGAGGTGTTTAAATAGTTACGATGGATTCAACTATTAATAGACTAGCCAATTGCCCATCAGGAATGATGGCGGGGGGGAGGGTAGGTGGGGTTGGAGCCCCGTCCCCCCCCTCCTGTCCGGGCCTGCTCCCCCTTCTCTCCTGCTGTTTGGGGTTTGGGCCTGCTCCCCCTCTCCCTGCTGCAGTGGCGGGGGTAAGGGAGGGGGAGGACCAGGACTGAGGGTTGGGGGGAACAGCGGGCCTCAGGGAACCTGGCGGCAGCAGGGGGACGGAAAGAGCGGGCTTGGGGCCGACATGGGATAGTGGGGGTGGGGGTGGAGTGGGCTCAGGCCCTACGGGGGGAGGAG
>NW_005842284.1:831119-844033 GCF_000455745.1 Alligator sinensis | reverse complement strand
ACTCTCCCCTGGCCCCACCATCACTGCCAATCCCATGACACGCCCATACCTTCTTCCCCACCCCCACCCCCCGGTGTTGGGCCCGCTCAGGGACAGGAGGAGCAGGCTCAGGGCCAATGAGCAGGGGGGGAGGAGTGGGCCCGGGCCTGAAGGAGGGAGGAGGCCCGCTCCTTCCCTCCCCCAGCTGCTGCTGTGGCCGCATCAGACCAGGCCCGCGGTTTCCCCTACAACCTGCTGCAGTGGGCCAGCTTGTCCCCCACTCCCCGCTTCCCATGTTGGGCCTGGTCCCGCTCCCCCCATCCCTCTGCATTGGGCCAGGCCTGCTCCTCTCCCCCGCCCCCCCGTCGCATTACCTGCAGGGAGCAGGGCAGGTGGGGGGCAAGGCCAGCCCTCCTGACCTCACCCCCCCCCACTCCATTCCTTGAGTCCTGACCATCATGGCGGTGGGCTGCCTTCTGTCAGAATGCTTTTTCGCGCTCTGATTGGCTGTATGTCAGACAGATAGACAGATAGACTTAGGCTTTTATAATATTAGAATGGTTTAATAATTATAGCATCAAGCAGGTTAGTTGGTTACTTTTATAAGCATCTCTAACATCATCTACAGGTATATTTATATCATTATTTATCTTAATAATCATATTATAGAGTAATGTGGGCAGACTAGTCAAGAAAGGGGCCTTTCAGCATTTGGGAACTGTACAAGCACACAAGTTATTAAATACTCCTTGTTTGGAAAAGAAAGTTTATAATATATACTATATTCGTGTTTGTAATATGCTTATACTATTTGTTAATCATTTACAACCCCTTACCAACAGGAACACACATAAAAAGTGTGGCCAGTATTATTTAAACATTGTTATAATATGAAATTAATTATAGAATAATATTGTAATACTATAAAACCCAATAGAAGTTTTGCTAAACCTAATCTTGTGGGGTTTTTTAATCCAAATGTTGTCTGAAGGTGAAAAACAGTCAACTTGTTTGTTTAGATACCATTATATTACTCATCAGCACTGTACATATATATCTTTCTGGGCCTCAGGTACTGAGCACCCATCCAGATAATTCTAGTCTGGGTTTAGATGGAATATTGCTTTCAAGCATGATTTTGCCTGTTCTGTGTTGTACTGAAAAAATATTTCTAAATTGTGCTAACATGAATTTGCTCCCTTTTTAATTGCCCATTCCTAACCAAGTTAAATATATTAAATGAAGATAAGACTTAAGGGTTTTTTTGTGATATCTGTTATTGGACCAGCTTTATAATTGGGAGAGATTTTGGACAAATTTGGGGGCATAAAGTGCCCTTTTTCAGGTCACCTTTGACAACTGTGACCTAAATGCCTCCCATGTATTTAAAAACCAGAAATAATTATCTTTCTGATCCGTTTCCCAGCCTTTAGGGCTAGGGACAGACATTACACATAATCTGGTTTAAGTGATCATAAACTGGTTTAAACCTGTAACAGAACAGATATTCAGTGCATATAAACCACTTTGAAAATGGTTGAAACTGGTTTGAGATAAACGTGGTTGAATCAGACTTTATTGATTTGGCTCAAAACAGTTTATGCAATGTCTGTCCCAGACTCCTTGCTGGTTTAAGTTAAATTGGTTAAGTTAAATATAAGTTAAATTGGAGTCCCTCAGCATCCCGGCATGCTCTCTGGGCTGGGCAGGGCTTTCTGCTCCACAGCAGGGCTGGCCCTTCCCCTCTGCTCCCTGGCTAGAACTCGGCACAGATGTGCAGGCACAGCAGGCTCTGCTGGCTTCCCCATGCCCCTCTCTGCCCCCTACCCTCCACTTGTTGTTTAAGCAGAAATCCCTTCCTCCTCTCTGCCACAGCAGGGACCGTAGCCAGAATGTGGTATGCTAGTTAATGGCAAGAGGTGTCTGTGTGTGTCTCTCTCTCCAATTTCACTTGATAGGCAGTCAGAACAGTGACCGCTTAGGGTTTTTGTAGCTAATCAGCAGGTCAGTGGGTAAGCTGTTTAAGAAGTTTGAAGTAATGTGGAGAGAGACTATTGTTTTGCTAATCGGGTGATAAAGACTGTTATCAGCCCCCTGGCTGGCTTGCTCACCTGTCAGTTTGATGCAGACAGCATGACAAAGCAGGGAGGGAGATTGAAAAGCTCTGTATCATCAACAGATGCATGCACTGCATACCCCACTTTGCCTCATAATACTAACCCAGGGCTGGGGGCTGGCAACATTCCTGCCCCCTGAGCAGCCAGCAGTGAAAAGCCTGCACCTGTACAGGCAGACCTCCTTAATGTGACAGTCGTGCTGGGGCCTGGCCACTTCCCCCTCAGCTCAGCTCCCTGCTGTAGTGCCCCCCGGCTTCTAGCTTGAGCCACTGCAGGCATGTGCCTGAATTTCCTCAGTCCAGAGAGAATGTCTGTCCAGTTTCAAACCAGTTCAGCCTAGCCAGGTTAGACTAATCTGCAATGATTGAATCAATTCATACTCAGGATCTTTGAATGTGTGTCCCTAGTGTAGGATAAACAGTTTGATTACTTTATACAGGATTTTTGTTTGCTTGTATGTGTAAGTAAAACAAAAAATGCCTGTGCTGAAGAAATGAATTACATCTTATTCTGAAAGTAGGTCTATGGTCATTTTAATCTCCTGGTGGATTGAGCTCCATTATCTAAATGCAGTTCTCTTGAAAGGTCTCTGTTTAGCACTCATGGACACATCACAGCTTGGTAAGTAGATTTATTATTCCCAGGGAATAGAGTGATATGGGAATTCATGGTTATAGACAGAGACCTCTCATCTAGGCCAGTCTCACAAAGGGTTCTGAATAGACAAGCAAAGGATTAGAATGGGACTTGGGGTCCAGGGGAGAGAGCAGACCTGTGAGTGCATTGTTCACAGTGACCTAATTTACTAAGCAGGCTCATAGGATGGCATACAGTCTTGTAACCAGCTGGAAATGGGCGTTCAGTAGCAATGAGGAATTCTAAAGGACTCCAAAGCTGCTCACCAATTTAGTAATCAGAGAGCAAATGCCCTTGATAATGTGGAATATTACAGAGGAGGTGAGATCTTTGAAGTGCTTCCTGCTTCCTACTAGTATCGCCCCCATTGGCAGGGGATTTGGCTCTAGCTGGTTTCTCTTCATCCAAGTGCTGAATTTGGACAGGCGCAGAGAAATCTGGGAGATGGTGCAGTTTATATTTTAATCTCAAACAGATACAGAGTAGCTGATTTCCTGCAGAGTCTGCTGCCTTTGCTGCCTTTCTAGTTTTCCCATTGGCTTTGTATAGATGTTAAAAGTTACGGGGAGATGACTGAGCCTTGTTGCACTCTGCCAGAGAAGGCTTTAGAAATGGAGAACCAATCCCCTGTAGTAACTCTTCACAATATCCTAGGAAGCAATAGTATCAAAAGCTGTGGCAGGGTCTAGCAGGAGGCACATGCACTCTCTTGTCTATCAGCAGAAGGAACTCATTCACCAGAGCAAAAAGTGCCATCTCTATTGTGCCCTGGTTTGAATGGGGATGTAGGAGGCTGGTAGATGATGAATGGCATCAGAAACAATATTTTTCTAGCTTTTGACTATCTGGATTAGGGAAGGTAGGTTTAGACAGTATGGAGGTTCATGCTAGAAAAGTGTAGAAACTCCTTTTCTAGGGCCAGGACAGATCAGCCAGAACCATTCTTGAAAGCAGTATTCTACATATGACCAGGCTAGAATGATGATACCTGATCTATGATCACCAGATAAACAGTGTTTAAACTGTGTGTAAAATTAGTCAGCGAGCATGATTTAGTTGAAAGTTAAGGCACAGGTCTTAGATCTTCATAAAGCCTGAAACAGATTGGGAAACAGCCAGGCAGGAGACTAATAAGAGGAGTGCAGTCAGTGCTGTGCAGGAATCCAAGCCTATGCATATAGTTTAAATTGCTGACAGTCTCGCATCCAAACTTCTTTACTTTGGTTATGGCATAAGCATAATGAAAGGTCTGATCCTAAGAAATGCTGCATACCCCCAGTTCCCACCGACTTCAGTATGAATTTAAAGCTTCAAGGACCTTAACAGTATCATTCCCCAAGTCTGCTATAATAGAGATTATCTGTTTTATACCTAACATGGCGGGCAGCCCACACCCTGCCTTTAATTCCAGATTTGTTCTCAGCCTTGTGGGCTCTGCTGAAAATAAGAGCTGTGTCCCTGAGAAACCAGCTAACCAAGTTTCTGTTGGATACCAACTAAGTTTGTATGCAAGTTCACAGATGTTTCATCGTTCACAGCTTTGTTCTGGTCAGCAGGGTGAGCCCTTCCTCATTTCTGTATTGATTAAGCGAAAGGGAAAAAAGGGGGGGGGGGGAGGGGAGGATGAAGGCTAAAGTCAACATCTACAAGAATTAATTTCCCAGAGCAACATGAGTGGCATGTTCTGAAATCATTCAGAGGAGGGGAACTGAATAACAATGTCCAAGTTCATTTATTTATTATATTAGATTTATATGCCACCTTCCCCCGAAAAGGCTGAAAGCTGCTCACAGAAAAAACAAGATAAATTATAAAAGCAGATAAAATATTAAAATAGAACAGCATGTAATAAATGACAGATTCCCCAAGCAGTGCCCTAGAATTTAACCTTGCTAAAAGCATGTCCAAATAAAAAGGTCTTGCAACACTTCCTGAAGGTGTCTGGGCTTGGGCTCTGATGGGCTGTAGTGGGGAGAGACTTCCAGAACTGGTGTGTGACTGCTGAGAATGACCTCCCACATATTTTCACCAAATGAATTGATGCTCATATGGGACTTGCAGAAGGTTGCTCTTGGCTTGCTTTAAGCATCACAATAGAATGTACAGTAAGTTACCAGTAGCGAACAATTATTATATGCATGATGGGAACCAGTAGCACCTCTTTTCACTCTATTGCACACTTTCTTGACGAACTTGCTGAACCTCTGCTTCAGATTAAAAGGAAGGTGGGAAGATGCTGTACAACTTTTATCCTACTCACTACCCTGCTCTATTCTGGTTCCTTCTCTGTTTAAAAGCTAAATTTATATTTAGTTTTTACATGGTGTGAAACCCCTGAGAACATATCTACTAACCAACATGCATTTATAACCCTCTAATTGGAAGTTTTAAGTAGTATTTAAAATATCTTTGCATGTTTGCATGCTGTAAATAAGATGTACTGGTTGTGTGTGTGTGTTGTGTGTATGTGAGTATACGCGCACACGTACTCTTAAGTAATAAATGCAGTTCCTTTCAGATATCAGATGCAGTTTCAGCACAGTAATGACTTTGGAATGATGATGGTGTTATAACTCAATTAAGATGTTTTTAACAAACTGCCTGGAGTGGGCTGCAAACAGCTGCCAACCGCCCACTCCAATCTCTAACCGTCGCCACACTAAATAATAGCACTGTCATGTATGTTTTCTCTTCAATGAATGATAGAGCACAAGGAAAGGGCTTTATCTTTGTTCTTTTGTTTCTTTTCTCCCACAGACCATCCACGTTGCCATTGTTTGTGCTGGGTACAACGCTAGTCGGGATGTTGTCACGCTCGTCAAGTCAGTCTTATTTCACAGGTAAAAATGGCTTTCCTTTGCATGGTGTGTACCTGAATTTAATATAGTAAGGTCTTGCCTCTTTTAAACTCTTATTTTAGAGAATCAGGTCTCTTTCCCAGGCTACAGAAAATAATGGATACCTTTGTAAGGAAAGAAGGATGTCTGCCCAACAGTATTCCAAACACAGTCTCCAACTCTACTTTGGTGAGACTCATCTAGGAGGCTCCTGGGATGTGTGGTGCAGTTGTTAGATATCTTTCGTTATGGGAGCAAGGGCTATGTCTTGCTGATCATGTTTGAGTGCTGTAAAATAATAACATAATAATAATAATAATGTTCGTTAAGCTCAGGCTTATTAGCAGTTTATGGCACAGCAGTAGTAAGGAATTTGAGATATGCTGGGTATTCTGCTCTCCCAACCTTCAGTTTACACTCTGATTTTGCTGGAGACATCTTTATCATAAGCAATGTGTTCGCCAAGGCTCAGATTCTGAAGCCTCCTGGCTTCAGTGGAATTGTTTGCAACTCTCCAGCAGAGGGTTTCACAGTCTGGCCCAAACACATTTAACACAGTTATATCTAGAGATCTGATAATTTTGAAAGGCGCGAGGAAGACAGCATATCCAGTTATGATGGCCAGAGGCACTTCCAGAAAACTGAAGTGGTGCACAATGGTGTATGCTAACGTCATGTCAGTTGTTCAGCTTGGTAAGGGACAACAAAGAGATTTTTACCTGTGGGAGAATTAGATAGGAACAATGTTGGAAACGGGTAGAAAGAAATCAGCCCTTCTGACTAGGCAGGGTAGACAGACCAATGAAGTGTGCTTAGAGAACATTTTGCTAGGGATGCAAGTTCCATACTCCTCTTTGTTGGGAAAATTAACTGACAGTAGGAGTGTCCTTTTGAAGTCAGCGGGTATAATTCTTACAGCTTGCACAGTCAGAACAGTGGTGTTTTATTCTCACCTGCATTTATTTGCATGGGTTAAAATGACTGTACAGGGGACAAGGTAATAAAATCAGGACCAACAAGACAATATTTGTGGAGTACTAAGTGTGAGTAGATTATTGGAATCTAGCTTGAAATATGGCCACAGTAGCTAAGGCATATACTAGAAGAAACTTGGGATGTTTCAACATGCAGAGCTGAACTGGATTAACATGAGGTATGACTTTTTTTAGACCAGCTTAATTAAACAGATGCAAAAAGCTGTGGGGATGTTATGGTAGTGTGAGAGTGATGTTTTATCCATGATGGTCCAGAAATTATGTGAGAAGCAAGGATTTTGGTGGGTGATATCTTTTATTGGACCAAGTGCATGGCTGGGATAAAGTGCAGATATCATTTCATTTTAAATCAGGCTCATTGCAGGCATACAATCTTAAGTATTAAATGAGAGACAACAGAGCTATACAGAGAAACAGCTAGGGACTTCAAAGAGACATTATTGGCCAGTATGCTAGTCAGGGGTTTCCCAGGGTGGATTGATCTTATTACTTTTACATTTTTAGAATGTTAGAAAATGGTGAATGATATCTTGCTTATTTACTAGATAATTAATTCCTTGCTCATGATTTGCCAAGCAGCTGCATTTAGATGCTAACTGGAATTTAATTAAACACACAAAACTGCAAATAAAAAATATTTTTATTAATTAAAGCAGCCCTAACTATTGTGGGATCATATGAAAGTCAGGCTGGAAGGGACCTCACCGTATATTTTGGATACATTAAGTATGCTTACCAAAGCATGTTTTACATTTGCAAGTGATTTATAGAACAGCAGGATTGACTGTAGTTGGTGAATTACACTGATAATTTCCAATTAGCCTGGGAACATTTTAATCTATGCCTAAGTGAAAGCGACTGGAACTGAAGTTCCTACTTACCTGAGAGGGCAGACATGTGAGACATTTATTACCTAGTAAATTGCCTTTACCACATAGTAAAAGTGGATTAGGATACTCCATACTCAACTGTGCTATGTAGGAAATCATTGAAATCAAGGATAAAGTTACCACGTGAAAAATGTTTAGTAACTTTACTATGCAGGGATTTGCTATACAGAATCTCATGTGTCCATACCGCAAGTCAATTTTATGCCAAAGTAGCAGTTTCCTCAATAAACACTGGCTCTTCCACCATCTGGTGGCTAGGCACTATAACAGAATAAGTCATATTGCAGACAGCAAGCTTGGGAAAGCTGACTGTGTGTTTGCTGCTCACTATAGTAAATTTACTATAGAGTAAAAGCTGGAGTATGTTACTTTAGTATCAAGTTTCCAAAATTTGTTGCAACTTTCAGGTTAGAGGAAACTAGCAGAATGAGACCATCCAAGTAGGCACAGTAGAGGATCCTGATGATACATCAGGGTTGCCTGAAGTCAGAGATGGTCTCTCAAAGCCTGTGATGACTGCCAGCCTCTTTGGCCAATAGCATATTCTTTTGAACCCTCTTCTCCACCTCCCTGGACAAGCCCTTAACATGGCAATGACTTCCTGGGCACGCCTACACATGCATTTGCTCTGGGGTGGGTTTACTCTAGAGTAAACCAGGGACGGGCAGGGAGCACGGGGCCAGGAAATAGCTATCTCTTTGTGGGGACTGGGAGATTGCTTTGCCACTGGAGCCTAGGTGAGGATAGTGTCCCCCTGCCCTGGCAGCAAGGAGCTCCTGGCCCCAGCTTCCTGATCAGGGTCAGGGGACTTGGAAAGAGCTGCAGGGGAGAGGCAGGTCCCAGCCCCTCCTGCAGCTCTTTCCAAGCCCCACACCTTGATCACCTGATTGGGGCATGGGCCTGGGAGCTGCCCCTGACTGGGGACAGTTCCTAGCCCCCACTCCACAATTGCGTGGTAGGGGCTGGGAGCCTATTCCCAGCCCCCGCTGCAGGATTGCAGGGCTACGGCTGGGAACAATCTCCCTGAGATTGGGGAGCCCTGCTGCCAGGGCATGGGGACATTGTCCCTGCCTAGACTCCAGTGCCCGGGCAGGGGCAATCTACCACCTTGTGCTGCCCGGCTGACCAGGAGCAAGTTTGCTCCCAGTCAAGTATCTACACATGCACTACTGTTGTTAATCTTGAGTAAATTTGCTACTTGCATTAGCTTGTAGCAAATTTATTCATGACTGGAGCCAGTTACTGTGCAGTAAGTGTCTGCACGTGTAGACATGGATGCTTACTGCACAGTAATCAGCTCTACTGTGCAGTAAAGCATCTCATGTAGATGTGCCTACTGTGCCATATTAGTAAAACCAGTGCTGAAAAATTAGATGTTTTCCATTATTCTTTATATAAAAAAGTACATGGACTGCAATTAAAATTTTGGATAAAAAGCTGGATTCAGCATTTCTATTTCTCATTTAAATGTTTTAAGAGATTCTAATATACTTAGAGGGGTTTTTTAATCAATTTTGAACAACCCTGATTTTTGGTGCAGGGGTTGTTCTGTAGACTTCACAACACAGGAGACTTTTAAATTCTAACACACTGCATGACTCTGTGCTTAGACAAGGCCTTGATAAATACTATTTCTAGAGTTTCAGAGGGAAACTAGAGATTATTAGGGGTGTATTCTCTGGCATCCCTAAAGCAATGATAGTTGATACTACAGAAGGCATGACAGGGA
This sequence comes from Alligator sinensis, assembly GCF_000455745.1. NCBI lineage: Eukaryota > Metazoa > Chordata > Crocodylia > Alligatoridae > Alligator > Alligator sinensis. The sequence goes on along the minus strand of NW_005842284.1, from coordinate 834,850 downwards.
TAAATCAACCATGATATACCCCGTTCACTCCACTTCTGCCACTGTCAGAAACAGGATACAGGCCTAGGTGGGTCATTGATCAGACCCAATATGGCACTTCTTATGTACTTATATTCATGGCATGAAATAGAAACTTTCCTTATTAATAAATCATCTTTGAAGGATTTGACAGAAGCAATCAATTCATAGAACTCTTCTACCAAGATGAGCACAGTAAAGGAATGTGTCAGAAAGAACAGCAATAAAAAGAGCCTCGATCAAGTTTTAAGATATACTTTTAAAATTTAAAAAGATATTAATGTTAAAAAAATCTATCTGTTCTTTATTAAAACTTTAAAATATTTAACGTAAACTGAGTTTTTATTGTATTGATCATGAGCTTTTCTGCCTAGGATTTTCATTTTAAAGACTTTTTTGGAGACATCAAATATTTATGTTGATGTGATTGTTTCTTCCCAGAGATCAACTACTTTTATCCCTTCATCTCTTAGCCTTTTTCTCCATTTTTGAAGGCTCCACATTGCTTCATTCATGGTTCCTGCTGCTCTACAACCAATAGGCACCTTACTGCCTAAAGAAGTGTGTTCCCTTTCATTTTACTTAAAGAAAACAAGTTCTTTTTTTCTTAGCTTTAATGACGGACAACATTGTAGAGACTTCTCACCATGAATAATTTGGGAAGTGTATTTACATTCTTTAAAGAAAAAAAAATACCAATATGGGCATTTCTGAGCTTCCTGGTGTCACAACCCAAAGTTGTGATTTTTGTTTTGTGTGTGCTTTGGCACTGCTAAATTATTTTCCCGCTAAATTGCAGCTTCTTTGCACGGTGGAGTTTTCTGCTGTAAAGGAGAACCCCGGTGCAAGGGAGAATTTCCCGCCAATTTGTAGCTTTCTTTGCATGGTGCATTTCTTTTTGCATCTAAGAAATGCTCGGTGCAAAGAGTTCCCGCCATTTGTATTATAATTCGAGCCCCATTATCGGCTTGCGTTAAATTACACGTGGCGGCTAGTGATTGGCTTGCTAGCCGTATAAGAGGCTTGAGTGGTTTCCGCCCAAGTTGGAGGACTCCACAACCATCTGGAGAGAGAAAAAGAGCAAGAGGAGGGCTTCACGTTTTGTGAAGTGCTCTAAGCGCTGCGGAGCCTATTGGACCCAGCGTATTTCAAGCAGGCAACAGGGGTCTGATCAGCCTCTAGCCTCTCCCCGTCACCGAGCGCAATCCTCGACGTATCCCTCTTCCCTGTGCACAAAAGGACCCACGGAGCCTAGCAAACTTCGTGTGAGTGAATAAACGGACCCACGGAGCTTCAACAACTCCATGGGAGAGAGCGAGCTTGTTGTAGTCCTCAAACGAGGATTTAATCGGAGCTGTGCCTGGAAAACTGTCCAGCCTACACCGCGACCATCTTCGGTGTAAGTAAATAATCTTTAAATCAACCATTAAGCGTCCGTGCCTAATTCTAGTGTGTCACCCGTTCTCTCCGACCCCGCGTGCCCGGGCTGCTGGCCACAGCCCGCGCAGAGCACAAAAAGGGCCCGGATTGCTCCCGGCCCGCACACCTGGTATTCATTTCCCTGTAGGGTGTAATTGTCCTTTAAGGCTACCAATACAGCCTCTCTCAAGGTTTTGCTTTGCTTGGTCAAGCCTAAGTTAGGTTTAGTTAACACATTTATTAAGCCTTACTTAAATCAATCCTCTCCCTACTTTCAATGCAGTATAACATCTCATTATACCGAAATGCAAATCGGGACAAATCTGAATCAGCCTTGCAGAATAACTAGAAGCCAAATATTCTAATATGGGGGGAAAAAACAGTGTGCGGGGGAAGGGAAGAAATGTCTGCATAATTCTTTCCTATCTTCCTGAAAAAGCAAGAGGGGATCTGGCACTGTAAACACCCACTGACTCGAGACCAGTGTCTTAGCAACACTTCCTCCTTGTATCACTTTTTTCAGGGGGGTAGAGGTAGGTATGGTTACCATACCTCTGGATTTTCCTGGACATGTTCACTTTTTGGGTCCCCCCATCTCCATCTGGATGTGTTGGGTTTTTGTTTTGTTTTTTGTTTTTTGGTTTTTTTTTTTGGGGGGGGGGGGTTGTGTTTTTTTAATATCAACAGATGTCTGGGATTTTGCTCTGCTCATCATCGGAAGTTTTTAGTGGCACTTTGCAGCTTGTCCTAGCAAGGAGCTGCTTGGGGCTGGGGAGGGCAATTGAAGGCAAGGGGCATCACATGCTCTGCACATGCACATGGCTGGCTTGCAGCCAGGCAGGGTGGTGGGAGCAGCCCTGACAGCTGCATGCAGGTAAGTCTATGGGGTGGGGAGAGGGTGGGGGGCTTGGAAAGCCAGGGGTTGGGGACTGAAGGACACTAGCCTGGTCTGGGGGGCAGGGTATCCTGGGTCAAGAGTGAGGGACAGCAGTAGGGCTGTTGGTGGTTGTGATTTGGGAGTGAGGGCCAGGACACGGCACGGGCATATCACTGCCCCCTCCCCATGACAAGTGTTCTCTTTTTTAAAACTGGAAATATGGTAACCCTAGTAAGGAGAAAGTAAAAAAAGAAATGTTATCAGATATTTTTAACTGAAAATTGATTTGAACTTAAACTGAGGTTCTTGAATTGTGTTCTTTGTGAAAATGATGCCATCTGGAAAAAATGGCATGCATTTTAAAGGTTAGGGAGATAGAAAAAAAGGCTCCTTGTTCCTTAGTAAGAGCTGTTTAACTGGATAAAAAACTTGATTGAGGTCTCATTGGTTCATTATGAGGAGTCAGGTGGAAACAGCTGATTGGTTTAGAAAGCGAGTACATTTCGTGTTAGCTGTTGCTTTAAAGTCTTACTGAAGGGTCACAAGTGAAAATTGACTTGGAGGTGCCTTTTCCTAATCCGTATATGTGCACTACAATATTTAGCATGGTTGGCAGTATCTTGTTGGGGAACTTGAATAGCCAGGGGTGATACAGGTCAGAGATGAGTTGCATAGAGGGATCTGTGTATGTATGGTAGGGGAGAATCTTTCTTGCTCTGTATCTGGCTGTCAATTGATGTTATTAATGCCTCGCTTTTATGATCTCTAAATTCACTCTCAAATATATATTTAAAAAGAGTAAAATGTACATGCCTCCAAACATATTGTCAAAGTCTTTTCTTTAGATGCTTCTGATCATAAATGTTCAGCTAGACCTGATCTAACAGGTGGAGGATTTAACACTGCCAGCAACAAAGAAAAATGGAAAAATTGTGCTGTGTAACTGAAATAATAGATTGCAAGAAAATGGACCTGTTATAACACAGACAGACACTGAGTAACTTCCTCTGAGACAGTCTTGCCAATGCACCTCAGTCCTTTCCTATCACCCCTCAAACGCATCTTGCTGTTTGAGTGATTGGCTTCTTCCAAACAAACACACTCATTGTCTACTCTTCTGCTAGGCTTCATTCAGGGTTCATTTGTAACAGCACTGATTGCAGTGAATTTATCTGGTAGTCATGCAGATGTCACCATGCTTTTATTGGCATTTCATTGTGATTTAGCAATTAAAGGGTGCTTCAGCTGGAGTGTCACTGTATTTTTATACAAAAGAGGTCCCTAGACTGTCCTATACAGTCTGTGGCAAATTTCTGAGAAAAGAACATCATGTCAGTTTAATCACCTTCCCTCCTTTGCATTTACATATTTATTATACCCCTACCTTTGTGCTGGAGTGCAGTAAAGAAAAACAAAA
>NW_005842284.1:830529-831088 GCF_000455745.1 Alligator sinensis | reverse complement strand
GAATGCTGGGTCATTAGGAATGAAGGCTACAGGAGTTTCTAAAGATGAAGCGTTCTATCACTTTTCCCCATTTGTGAATGTGGAGAAAATCCGGTATACGGAGGATTTTAGCTCTCCACAGGTCAGCTACAAACACTGAGATTGTGATTCCAGTTATACCATGGAGATCATGAAACAGAGACAAAGCAACTTGTCCAAGCCATTTGAGAAACTGTTTTTGTATACAGGCTCCAGGGAGTAGGAAGAAGACTATGAGGAGGAGAAAAAGGAGATGTATGGTTTAGTGAGGTTAGAGTCTTCCTTACTGGAACACCAGTGGTTCAACACTACTTCATTCCCATATGAAAATGAGTTTTTGGTCCTGGTTTTGTCTTAGAAAGCATATGCTCCTGTCACACAATTGCAACAGCTTTTAACACAGTTTGACATAATTGACAGTCTGTTCTCGAGGGAGACTCACCAGAACTGAAATAGCGGTTTTCAGACTGATAAATATGCATTGACAGTGCCGCGTGGGGGAAGCTTTTAGAGTCAGTCTTTCATTCTGGCTTGTAACATT
>NW_005842284.1:816632-830519 GCF_000455745.1 Alligator sinensis | reverse complement strand
CTCCAGTCATGGACATCTGAATCCTTAGTTATTCCAGTTTTTATAAAAGCGTTGTGATGTAGACGGGCCTTTGTACATGCCACAAAATTGGCCTTTAAAGTGTCTTAAATGCTCTTTTCACCACTAATGGCATTGCTGTTTGCACGTTCAGCGGCATATTCTGCTTTAATGGTGTTGCTGTTTGCATGCTCGGTGACATATTCCACTTTAAATGACTTTGGTACATAGAAAGATAAAACACCTCCGAGATGTTTTAGTTTACTGCCTAACAAAGTGCAACAGTGCATGGGGTGTGTGCCCCCCCCCCCCCCCCCCGAACTGAAGAGACAATTAAGGATGGGGGTTTAGTTTGGTTTAGTTCTTCCTAAATTGAAGCGGTGTTTTTAAAAACCCACTGTTTCAGTTTAGGGAGAACTAAACCGAATTAAACCCCCGTGGCATGTACAAGCAGCTGATGAGTTTCCAGAGAGGGCCAGGTTGAGACTACAAAACTAATTTCATTTGTGACCTAAGTAAAACTTTAAACATAGTTTTACCAAGGCAAAAGAATAAACACTAAGCTATTACAAGTGTCTAATGGGTTGGCTAAGTCAGTGGGAAATTTTTTTGAAAGTACCTAAATTCCATTTTCAAACATGACATAAGGGATCCTGGATTCAGTTGACTTTCAAGACAAGTTATGCATCTCTTTTTTGGCCCAAGTCACTTGAAAATGGGAGTTAGGCTTCAGATTTACTTAGGCTTTTAAATTTTTTTCCCCCCAATATGTCTAACATTATTATGTTGTGGAATTTCTTACAAATACTGTAAAGAAATTCATATGTTACTACTCTATGTTGCTAAGTTCCACCTCCCGCCCCCATAGGCTTGCTTTACCTAGAGTACTTTTAAGTATTTCTTCTCTAGATCTTTCACAAGTTGTATGTTCTTTATCTAAAAGGGTACCAAATGCATTGTTGCCTGAATGAGCAAATGTAGGCCTCAATCCTGCAAACATCTAGTAATAAACTTTTTAAGTCGCTCCAATAACTTTAATAACACGATTAACAAGCTTAAAACTGAGCATAGGCACAACTGTTTGCAGTAATTGAACATTCTTAACCCAAACGGAATGGACATAAACCAAGATCAATTGTATAATGTAAGTAACATCTAATTTCTGAATAGAAGACACAAGTCAATACTGGATGGTAATTAAATGTTGTATCAGGTCATGTCTATATCCCAGGGAGACCATTTTGCTGTAAAGGATTTAATTTAGGAGTTCAAGACCTCTGTCATTGTTTCATTTCCTTAAACTTGTCAATCTATTTTAATTGGAGTTTCTTTCTTCAGAAAATCGAATATGGTACCTGTTTGTTCCATTAGATATATCTGTAATAGTTCATCTTCTTTTGCTTTGCTTTCATCCATAATAATATAGATTTAAGGGAGAAAACAGGGTTTTTTCCTCCCCTTCAGTGAAATAGGTTATCTGTACACACCTCACTTAATTTCCAAAGTTCTTTTATGTCAGCACAAAACAAGAAGATATGAGAGGGGGTGGTTCATTCCACTTTATGATCTCTCCAAAAGTTTGGGGAGCAGGTAGTTTTTAATCAATACTATACGTGTAGGGTTAAGAAAAATCTTTAAAGATTTTTCCATTGAAGTTCTCTCCATGTGAGAGATGGTTTGTCATATGGTCACTGAAACAGATTTTTCCCAAGCTGTCTGTTATAATTTCTTTTTGAAGTTTTTGTATCCATTTGTTATAGCTATAAAAAGTATTACCTTGTTGTGTTTCTCTTAATAAAGTATAGCTTTTGGAATTAAACCCCCTGGGCTACTGACCTTTATGTACTTTTAGAAAATACATTTTTTTCAGGTGTGGAGGGAGAGAGGATCATGCAACCAAGCAGCTGTTTTAGAATTGCTAACAATTGAGCTACCTATTAGTACAGAAAAAAAGGACAGGAGTGAAACTTGTCTGCCCATTTCTTTTTTTCTATTACACATCTTTATATTTAACTCTGTGACAGTGGCTACTTCAAAGAAAATGAACCAAAACCTCATCTGGCTTTTGAGGAAAGTGATTTTTTTCCCCCAGGATAGATATGCTTCTTAGATATTGTTTATGTTATCAAATTGGGGGGGGGGGGTATTTTTAAATCCCTTTCCTCAAAAGCCAAATAAAGAAAGTTTTGGGCCAAAATTTTCTAACACAGGTGCTTAAAATTAACCGTAAGTCTATATTTAGCAACCTGAATGAATTCTCTGGTTTCCAGACTTGCTCAGCCCCTTAAGGTCCACTGAAGTAGATAGGCAATCAAGAATTTTAAAAATCAAGCCATGGGTTTAGGAGCCTATTTTTAGGCATCCATTCTGTAAAAATAAATTTTAAGAACTCCTGGTGTTCAATTTTCCCATTCCAGAAAAAATAATCCCTTACTACACTTTTGATCTGCTCAAATGTTAGAGGCTCCTTCTCTATGGAATCTACTCTAAGCAGTGTTTAAACTGTGTGCAAAAAATAGTCAGGTATATGATTTGATTGACTGTTAAGACAGGGCCTTAGACCACTATAAAGCCTGTAACAAATAGGCACAGCCAGACAGGATGCTAGCCTGGCTGGTACACCCCAGGACTAGGCAGCACCCCTGCCCCCCCAGCTCCCCTCTTCTGCCTGGAATCACTTGCCTCCAGCTGTCTGCACAAATGTTTGCACATGGTGGAACCTGACTCAGGTTTATGTGGCTTAAAGTAAGCCACCTAACTTGAGACAGGTCTGAGTGCTTGTTTCCACCCCCAGAAAGCTTTATCCTGCATCGTTTGAGGAACAAAAGGCTAGAAGTGACTTCCTGCATCACTTCATTCCATCCCCTGCTATTGTAGGCAACCACGTTGTATGAAACCTTTCATAAAGCAAGTGAGTTCTGTTTTATTAAGTAGCTAAATATTTTTTGTCCCTAGTGATTCTATTGGAAGGCTGTTCCAGCATCACCGCTTTGTTGTTATAGGCTAATTTATTCATGGCTGGTTTATACCCATTTATTTTTAACCAGCAACAAAGGAAGGTCAGATAAACGGTAAAGGCTTTTGTGGGATTTCAGCATTGCAATAAAGTATTTTGGGTTTTGTTCAATGTCTGATTACATAGTTAAAACCACTTCACAGAAGGTATGCCATGGCAGGTTGCACAGGTTGGCTGTATCTGAGCAGCTCACTGGAACCTGTGCTGGTGACATACATTCATGATTGTTAAACTTCTGTTTTGCATCTGACACATCCCTTCCCTTTAAAGGAATCTTTGCCATGATTTAACATCTTGAAAGTGATTTTAAGAATACAGCTATGTCTTTCTTCTTTTACCCAGCAGGAGCTAAACTAAAGAAAATGTCCATATTTCCATTTAAGTTTCAAATGTGTTGAGTCATTAAAAGAAGTATGAAATGCTTGTAGACATCTGAATTTCTTTATATACAAATTAATTTTTTCCTGGTTTGAAAAGAGAGGAAACTAATTTGTTTTTCTCAGTTTTACTCTTTCTCCACCATAATTTGAATGAGGTGAATTAATGACTCGAAAAGGTGGGAACATCTTCCTGTTGCTCTTGCTTTGCCAAGCAAAATATAACTTCAGAAGTGAAATCAACCTCAAATTTTGTTGGGTAGAAGAACCTATAGAATTCTTATACTTATGGCCACTCACCTTGAGCTTTTCCCTTGCTGGTCCTCAGATTCACTGATGCTGTACTTTGTTTCCCCTTGGCCTTTTCTCTGCCAGTGAAATGTTTTTTCTAATCTCTGCTACTCTCTTTCTCCTGGCAAGGTGCCTAGTCTCTCTTGCTAGGAAATCTAGATAAGTCACGGTGTCTTCTCTTTTCTCATGCTGGTCGGATGAAGCAGACATAATTGCTTTGGTCCCTTTGGTTTTGTATTGGGATTCTAGTAGCTATTCATCTATTTTCTAGCATTCCCTCTCCCCTCCCCAGGCCAGGGCATGCTAGAGATTAAAAACCCTCTCTGTTCTCCTTGGAGTACTGCCATGGTTTCATTCATTTCATATAAATGAATAAGATTAAATGAAGCCCTGAACTTATTCCACTACCCTGATTTTCCATTCCTTGATAGGCTTCTTAACTGCACTTTGTATACCTTTTCCTTGAGCGTGTGACCCAATTCACTCCCCTACTGAAGTCAAGGGAATGACTTCAGTGGTGCTGCATTAGATTCCAGTTGCAGAAAGCTTGTCTTTCTTGCATTGGAAGACTGGCCTAATGTCACCATAATGATCTTTTATTTTTGCTGGGACAAACTATTTTATTATATTCTGTTTATTTTATACATTCTTGAATGCATATGGTACGATTTTTGTTTCCTTTCTTCCCTAGACACTAATATTTAGGTTCTCTCGTTGAACACCGTCAAAATAAAAACAATGTGTAGGGAGAGAAATCTTTTTCTAGGATGTGGATCACGGAAGAGGAAACACTTTTGACATTTTCAATGAAACCAAATCAAAGTATAATGGAAGCGCATTGGCCTAAACTCACATGAGTTTCCCTTGTTCTTGTTTGTGTGGCACAATTTAGTAGCATCAGCTACCTTCCATCTTACCCAGCATCTGAAATTAAATGTTCCTCTGTTGTGGATGAAAAATATCAGTTGACAAGTACACCCATTTACCTTTATAAATTCCACATAAATGAGACTCCATTATGTTTCCCTGGGGATCGAAAGAAGGTTGAGCTGATGCTAAAGGCTAAATGGACCATCTGTCTTCTTACTGACTTTCACACACTCCCATCCCTCTCTGCTGACTGAAGTTGCTAGCCTTTGGATAAATATGCAATACCCCCTCTCACTACAAATCATTACTAAATTCCACTGACAGGTTTCCATACTCCTACCACAGAAGTTGAATAAAGACCAAGCTGTTGCTTTCTCTCGCCCAAAGAGGGAAGCAAGGAGAGGTGATTTAACCATGGCATTTGTAATGTCAGAGCTCCTATTGCAGTAAAAAAGGAATTCTGTAAGCTTTATCATACCTTTGACTCAGGTTAGCTTTGTCTTATCACGCATCCTGGCTTGATATATTTGATTTAGCTCAACTCAAATCAATATTTGTCTGAACCCAAATCTGACACATTTTAAAGCAAAATATTTTCTTTGAGCCTGGTTTCTTCCAACACTTCCTTCCCCTTAAGGGTAGAGACAAGAGGGGATTTGCAATTCCCAGTCAATCTATTTACTGAGCCCCTTTATAGTTTCAGTAGCTAGAAGACATTGATTTGGAACAGCCAGCTTGGTTCTCCTAGGATGGCTGGCTATACCCAACGTCTGCTCTGAATCACTGGAGTGTGTAAGCTCAATGGTCCTAGACTATCACCTCATTTTTTGGTGATTATTTTTTAACCTCTCCTCTTCCTCCTTTCCCAAGGGCAAATATTCTCATCAGAGAGAGAAATAACCAGGGTGACTCAGAAAACTAAATGCCATCATATTGTCAGGTCAGGTCCCTTAAGGGGGATTGTCTTTATAGGCTGTAAAGAATCAAATTGGACTTTATGGCCAGATCCTGTGCTGACGTGCATAAGCATGCTCTGTTGGAATCAATAGAACTACATTTATTTATATCAGCTGAGGAACTGGTTCTGTATTTCTACTATGAGTATTGTTAATTCGTTTACTGTTGATTTTTACTGTGATAATGTCTAGGAGCCCCAGTTATGGAACAGTGCTTTGCGATTCTTGCTGTTCCATATTATGTATGCAAAAGTAGATGGGGTAAAGTTTGTGAATTCTAATGTTTTTGATTTATAATTTAAACTACAAATGTTTTAACCAGTGTGTATGTTTCCCTTTTGACATCAGGCGAAACCCTCTTCACTTCCACCTCATCGCAGATGCTATTGCGAAACAGATTCTGGCAACCCTCTTCCAAACCTGGATGGTCCCTGCTGTGCGCATAGACTTCTATGATGCAGATGAACTCAAGGTAAAAACAGGCCAAACAAATGTGTACTCAAGCTGTTCTGGTTTCTCTTTCTTGATTTATCTGGTGATTTGGATTTGGCCATATGGATGAAAGAATTTCAGTTTCTCTGAATAGGGTTTCAGCTCAACTTAACCAGAGCTGCTTGCTGTAGTGCACAGATCATTGCAGATACCACATTCCTAGTGCCACATATAGTCCAGAAGCCCTAAAATTCTCCTTGCTGTGCAGGAGATTCTGTGCCCTTAAGGATAAATTGTATCAAATCACATTATTTTCCTGATTAAAAAAAAAATACTCCCCTGTCAGGAAAGATACAGTCTTAAACCTCTTGTACTGTAAGTACCTATCATTTGGTAGAAGTACTCAGTCTTTCAGGATTCCGAAGGCATGTATGTAAACCACTGTAAGTACAACACCCTCTGCCCCATATCGATATTTTTTTAAAAAGAAAAAAAGTAGCTGCATTGTTTGGATACCTTTTCTAAAGGATTAGTTATGAAGCAATGAGGGCTCTATCAGTATAAAAAGCATTGCTCACTCTAAGCATAAAGTAATTATCTTTTTGCAGAGTTATGAAGTTTAAATTAGATCACAAAGGCTCAGTGTTGAGTTTCTGGGCTGCACGTTTCCCAGCTGCGGACATTGATCTTGCTATTCAAAATTGAGCATTTGGAGATGGTGGCAGTAATTTATATAGCCAGTCAGCCTTTCCAGTGCCCAACTTGATCAACATCCTATAGAAAGGGAAAAACAAAATTTAGCAAACTGCTATGCTAATTAAGGTAAAATCAAAGCATGCCACTTGCTAGGATCTTGAGAGTAAAATGTTGTGGAAAGAGATGACAGAAGGAAAAGATGATCTTTGAGATTTGGTTCATCACTGTTTTTATTTAATATCCTTTCAACATTTAGCAACAATCAGATACTAACCTAGGTAGGGAGCTACCATCCTTCTGGTCATTAAATGCACACAGACAGAAAGACATTAATGTGTCTATATTGTATGGGCTACACTGTAGATGGTAGGGCAAAAACAGTACAAAATTAGCTTTTCCATTCAGGTAGGATTGTCTTTTGTCTTTTTCTTATGCTCTTTTAGGTCTGGGTGACACTGCTTACCTAAAGAGAAACCACGGGAGCTTATTAGGTGTCGTTAATGTTATGTGCAGAAACTATCTTCCCAGTCCTGCTGTTCTTGCTTATAGTATGCCTTACTATACAAGCAGTTCCACAAATTTCAGTAGCCACATCAGAGTGTAGGAGATAATTCTCAATGTAGCTGAATATGACAGAACTAAGCCACATGACAGCAAAGAGTTATTGATAGTAGTAGAGTTTTAAGGAGTATTATATCACAGGTGGGTATAATCTTATTCATATTATTCTCAAAATTTCAGCTGAGTTTACAGTTGGATGTAACAGAATAGCTTAGCTGCTTCTGAAATGATCTTTTTGGCTTGGGTTTATTTTTTTTGCATGCGTTGAACATATTTTATTCAGTGTTAGGAAAATTCACGCAGGCATCGGAGTAATTTCTTAGAAATCTTGCTAGCAACAAAAATGGACCCGTAAATAGGTTGATTTAATTTAGATTATGTTTCAAAAATTATTATTTTCTATCATTCTGTTCTAATTGTAAAATTCTTATGAAGTCAGCACAGAAATTTAAAAATGTTCAGTCTGTATTAAATTACAATTAACTGGATTGTTGCTTTTCATTTGCCTTTTATTTACCTGTGTTTCATAGATTTGGGGCACCATTTTAACACCTCAAAAAATAAAGCTGTCCTCTATCAGTTCCGAAATCATGAGCTTCCATACCCGTTGTTCCTTATGGAGCAAGAGTCAGCAAGTTTGCCTTTTATTTACTTCATCAAAGATGCTAGCCTAAGGCTTTCAGAAAGCTGTGGGAATACTCATTGGTTCTTGACTGCTCCTGCTCAGCCAACAGAAAGGAATACAAAAGGTTGTTTTGCCTAGGTCCTACATAAATAATGTCCTTTGAGAAAAACATTCTCAGCAAAAGAGTGTTTGTCTCTTTTCAAATAGCTGTTTAGAATTCAGAGGACACTTTTCACCAGATTATATATATAAGAAAGGTAGAAATTGGAGGCTAAAATATTTGGCAGTGTTCCATAGCATCTCCTACACTTCCTAAAATATATTGTCATTTTCCTTGGAGTTATAGCAGGTAGTAGGGCTGTGCGCTGCTTTGGGTGCTGATTCGATTCGGAGGACATTCAGGCTGATTTGGCAACCGAATCTCTGAATCCAAATCGAATTAGGAGACCAATAAAAAGGTCCAAATTGATTCGAAGCTCTCCGAATCAATTCAGAAAAGATTTGGAGAGCTTCAGAGATTTGGGCAGTACCCGCTCGCTGCCGCAGGGTGCTGGGCCCTGGGCCCCAACTCCGTGCTGGTAAGTAGGGGACTGGGGAGGGCGGCGCTGAAGGAGGGAGGACCAGGGGGGGACCCAGGCCACAAGCCCCCAGAAGCCCCAAGGCTGCTGCAGCAGCCAGTGAGTACGGGGGTTTTTTTGTTTTTTTTTAGAGCCAGGAGCTAGGGCCGGGTGGGGCAGCCGTTGACCGAGCTGGGAGAGCAGGGAGAGGATGGGGCCTGTCTGATTTGGAGAAAAAAAAAAAAAAAAAAAAAGGAGAACACAAAGCTATTAATGATTCCAGGTTTTCCACACATATCAGTCCCACATATCTGATCTTAGGAACCTTATGTGAACTAAGCATTTCAAACATTCATTTTTAAATCTGGAGTATGGTATTTTTGCTTTTTATAGCATTGCATAGATGTGCATGGTCCCAACCGTATTTTGCCTGCCACTTCCCCTGGTCTTTTTCCTTTTAAGGACTATTACTACTACTACTTCTCTTTTAAAAAACAAACAAACAGCATGCAGAAGGAAATGGAGGCCTCTGATCAATAAAACCAGAAATGGGTGAAAAGGCTCTGTGGAAATAGATACAGCTTGTTTGTGTAGTTCCTATAGTTTTAAATTTATCTTCTGTCCAATGATAAGTTGGAGCTTGCTGTAGTTTACTGCACATTATTCATGTTGGGCCCCATAATTCGTGAAATTTAGGTCATGAAAAGTGCCCTTTTATATTCAGATTCCTGTATCTTTATCCTGCCTTTGTCCTTTATTTTCAATGTTACAGACAAGACTTAAACTGTGTTTGAAACCTGTGACTTCTACAACCAAGTAGCCAACAGGAGGTAGATGGTAGCTGAAAATCTCTAGGATAATGAGAGACTCTCATATTCTAGATCTGTTCATACATCCTGGGCACTCCTGCTCTTGTGCATTTAACTGCACAGTAACCGAAATTCTTGCACAGTATCGGTGTGCAGCTACGCATGTACACCCATACTGCATAGTAAATGTAACGACTTACATTGACTTGAATCAGTAACTAACCTGATTAGTAACTGCGCAGTAATGCACATGTAGATGCCTTACTGCATAGTCACACTGTGTGCGGACTGACTTGGGACTAACTTTAGTTCGAAGTCAGCCCACACACAGCATTAATGCGCTTTAACACCTGCACATGTAGACAGCAGCCTATTCCCACTTACTGTGCAGTAATTTACTGCACAGTAAATTTCAGCTGGTGTAAATGCACGTGTAGATGTGCCCACTGAGCAGCTTAAGGGTCACTTGCTCTAACTTCCCAATTTCTCTAGAAAACAAAGTCCATGCAAAATAGTAAATTAAAAATAGAACCATTGTCCATTTTTTTATACCCTGAATGTTGGAAAAGAATCTAGCATAAACTCTCGAAGAAACTGGCCCTTCAGTTCTCTTCTGTTCAAAAAAAAAAATAGCAGTGAAAGCAGCTCTATGTAATGCTGTGAAAACCAACAAGACCAGTCACAAAAGACTAGAATGCTGCCATGTGAATACCTAGGCTGTTGCTGAAGATAGCTACCACCAGGGTATTTGTACCTGCAATTTCATTTCTAGAAGGGGATGAATGGACCATAACATAAGTGCCTTACCTATGTGATTCAGGGACAAGTGCCTTACCTATGATAATATCACTGAAGAGGAAACAGGGCACTAGGAAAGAAAGAACTCTGTTGCATCTGTTTTGTGTCAGGGCACCCATGTTTTGTTTTTTGCTTTCTTAATATCATCAGTTTGAGGATCACATGTTGAAGAGACTAATATAATTCATTGGAGCCCAGGAATAAAGCTGGGAAGGCAGCATTCTCCTATGTAAAGTTCTTACTCAGAGCTGCCCGGTAACAACCTCGTTATACTTGTCTGTTGGACCCCTCTTGAGGAGAGAATGTGGTCTGTGCTGTGTAAAGTCATGCTTTGGGGATCTGCGTGGGAGTAAAGTTATCGACTCCAAAACTAATTTTCACCAGTGACCCAAGTCAGAACTTGATCCAGATTTTCCAAAGTGAAAGTACAAACAGTCCAATCTGCTGTGCCACTTCACACTGCCTACTGGTGCTGTCTGCCATAGAGGGATCTTTTCACTCAGTTTTGTACCTTATCTCTCCAAAAATTGCATGCACTCAGGTAGACTCCTCCTATAGGGAGTCAAAGAGAAAAGAATGTCTTCATTCCAGTGCACCTCCAGTGGAGGTGTTAAAATTCAGTCACTTTAAATACACAATGTTAATATTCTTCCTCCGGCCCGCAGCTGCGGCCCAACCCGTGCCACACAGATCTGGGAGCACGCATGCCTCCACCCCTGCCCTCCTGCGGTGCAGGCGGTGGCAGGGGCTGCCCCCACTCCGTGAGGTACGCCTCTGTCCTGCACCCCCGCCTACCCCAGCTGGGCAGCACCTGCCCCTGCCCCCTCCCTCACCATGGGGGGCATTGATCTGCCCCCCGGCGCCCCTTCCCTTCCCTTCCCACCCCCACTTCTGACTTACCAGCTGGAGGCAGCTTTCTACAATGTCTCTGAAAGACTCTCATGGCTCCCTGGTTGAGAACCAGTGCATTCGAAAGTATTAAAAAGTGAGATTTTTTTTTTTTGCTAAGAAAACATGGATATCTATATTACAATTCAAACTTCATAATGTGAGAGCTTGAATATCTGGGTGCCTGTACACGAGTGCGGAGGGTACTCTGATGTAATTACAGCATGTGAGAGCAGACTCGATTAATCAAATTTGCTGGCACGTGGATCATCAAATAAGCTTTAGTTCAAGCATGCGCATTGCCATTTTGAAGTGTGGGGACGCTGATACATGAAATGCTGTGGTGCTTTAATTAGAGTGGATCTCAGAGCTGCTCTAATTAAAGTCCCACCCCACCCCCCTCCACCCCCAGAGCACATGTAAAAATGTCCTCTGTTTCAGCAACTCTGTTCAATTATTGTCCTATACCATCATTTGTTTTTCTTACCAGAACAAGGAGCAATGTCTCAAGTTGTAGCAAGGGAAGTTTAGGTTGGATATTAGGAAAAACATTCTCACAAGGAGGATAGTAAAACACTGGAACAGGTTACCCAGAAAGGTGGTGCACTGTCTATCCTTGGGGGTTTTTAAGACCCAGCCAGACAAAGCCTTGGCTTAGTTGGGGATGGTCCTGCTTTGAGCAGGGGGTTGAACTAGATGACCTGATGGAGGTCCCTTCTAACCCTAAATTTCTCCGATTCTCTGGTTTCATACGTAGTGTGAGCAGATAATGAGCCAAGTCTCCATACTGCCACACACGTATGCCTGTGCCATGTTAATTGCTCTGTGATGGCTCAACAGCATAGACACTTAGTTTGTATTCCATGTCTGGGGTATCACTGTTGCTGATACCAGCTTGTGTGGCACCTCCAGGCAAGATCTTTACCAAGACATAAGAAAGAATAAATGGCAGTACATGATATTTTTCCTCAGAAGAGTTCAGTTTTACAAAACATATCCAAAAATGTGCTCTGTAAAGTAGAAAGTACCAAGTAATGGCCAATACAAGCTTCTGCACTCTTCAGTACAACAGCTGATTTTTTTTAGTACCGTCCAATTGCTGTATCATAAGTCCAGTGTCCCACACATTTGGTTTTCTCTAGAAGTTAGTATGTCTCTTTTTCAGCTTCATCCTGTCAGGACAAGGCTCTTAGGGCATTCCCTTTAATGTAATTCAGACCATTAGATTTTCTGTTTCTATAGTGAATGGCATTTATCTCCTGTACTTGCTGCTGAGGGTTTCACCCCTTGTTTCATCTATCAGTTCATTTATTGACATGAATGAGTGAGGATCTAGAAAGAGAAATATTAGCTATGTTTTCTTGTAGATGCTTCCCCAGCATTAGCAGTTCTGGGCATTCATTTTAAGGACTGGTATCAAAAAAACAACAGTTCCTCACCTCCCCAAATGTTTAGCAATCCTTGCTTGGATTCATAAAGAATTGAAGTATGGATATTGCCCTGTCTAATGAAAAGGGTAAACATGAATGACAGACTGAAAGATATCCAAGTACAGGTTTCTCTCACTCCCACAGTGTTGGAATTGCTGGAATACATCCTTCACAAAGTACTCATTCCTTACTTATTTCTGAGAAACAGCTAATAAGATAGAAAAAGAGAATAAGATAGAAGCTTCCATTTCATCTTCAAAACCCCAAGGTGCCCTGCTTTGGGCAGGAGAGGTTATGCAGAAAGAAGGTACTGGTAAGACCATGCCACAAGTGTTGGATCTCATGATGAAACAGAGCGATCAAAAAGACCCATGACATCTGTCTTAATGAGATGCCTTCCCACACCATTCATGGTCCCAGTGATCACAAGCCACATATTTCTGTCATGTCATCTGTGCCTCATGGGTATAAGAACGTCTTTCCACAGGTCTTCTGCATTCATTTTAGTTGGAGTCATAGGTGCTTATATAATTTGTAGTCTGTTCATATGCTTTAATGGAAGTGTTCATGGAAAGCACTGAACGGTGCTGTGGTCTTTTCTATGCTGATGAAGCCTCCTTTTGACCCAGATGAAATCAGGGAGCTTGAGTTTCTAACATGTGACATTTCATTCTTAGTGACAGTGACATCAGCTTTTGAGAAAACGGATATCAAACTGTAATTGTTTAACCATCCTACACTAAGTTTCACAAGGGTAAGATGCTTAGGACTCACCCTTCGAAAAGGGATGATGGAATCTCACCAAAATGTATTAATAATTTTCTCGCATGCTTTTCCACAGCTGAATGGGTCCCTGAGTTTCTGTCTGGAGCAGGCTGAAGTTATTAAAGCATCCATCTGATTTTATTGTTTACATGGACTTTTTAAGAAGAATGTTTATATGTCTATCTGATTGCATTTTTCACTTGTTATTCCTTACCTAGGGTGACAGCACAAGGCTATGCTGGGAATATGTATTCAAAGGGATGTCAATGATTGTAGCCAGGCTTAGATCATTTATCCTCAGGGAGATTTTTGGGCAGCCACTTGGAGTTTTCCTTTAAAAACGTTTCAGATGTTTACTCCTGGGACTTTACTGCAATCTGAAATTATTTTTTAATTAATGAGGCCTGATCTCCATGTGGCATTACCCGAGAAGGTAAGAAACAAAGGGCCCCTTGGGACTCGGAGCGGGGGGGCAGCAAAGGCACCAGTCGCAGGGCTCAAGTGGCTATATACTAATGCTAGGAGCATGGGGAAAAAGCAGGATGAACTAGCGCTCCTGCTTGCACTAAACACCTATGACTTAGTGGGGCTAACGGAAACCTGGTGGGATTCATCCCACGACTGGGCAGTACATATTAAGGGCTATAGATTGTACAGAAAGGACAGGGTGGGGAAGAAAGGGGGAGGGGTTGCGCTCTATATCAGTGAGCAATATACGTCAACCCTCATCAAGACGGAATCCAAGGATGAGGAGGTAGAAGGATTGTGGGTTAGGCTACATGGGGGGCAAGGAGAAAGGGATTTGGTGGTAGGGGTCTG
>NW_005842284.1:809595-814323 GCF_000455745.1 Alligator sinensis | reverse complement strand
TCTTTCCTGCTTATGCAGGGGGTCGGACTCGATGATCTATTGAGGTCCCTTCCGACCCTAACATCTATGAATCTATGATATAGCTAGAACAGTGGTTCTCAACCTTTTTAGGCTCAAAGCACCCCATGTAATATGTCAACTGTGAGTTTTCACTTGATTTTTTACTACAGAAAAATAATAGAGCAATTCTTTTGTTGCAAAGATCTCAGAAAGACCACAACAGGGCAGGATGGTTTTAACACTGAATTTGTATGTGAAATGTCTGGGTTCCTCTTGTGAATCATTTTGGCCCATTTAACAAAGCTAACATTTCATGCCACCCCATGTCACCTTTGAAAGGATGTCAGAGCACCCCAGGATGCCATGGCATTCTGGTTGAGAATTGCTGAGCTAGGACCTGATCATTATTTTTTGCTTTGAAAGAGCCCAACTCTCTTGTTTCCATTACATTTTTATTTTTTACAGGCTTTCTCTAGTTAATTTTGTATTGTTTGAGTAACATCTTATCTTTTTCTAAAAACACAGATTTTTCTTACCATTGCATGTGTTGTCTCTTTTTGCGGGTCATTGTTAGTGTTGCTTGCTTATAATTTTAATACTTTTTATTTTTTATTAGTGTATTTTTGGTATTATATTCCACATGCATTCCTGGAGCCTTTCAGCTTCCAGGAGTGGTGATCTATTATAATACTTAGTATTGAAGAAACGAGTGTTTCTTTCAATTGTTCTTGTTCTTTTTCAGAAATAATTGCAGCATAATAGGACCTCACTCACCTGTCCTCCAGCCCTGCAGGGTTGGGGATGATTTTTTTTATGCTAATTTTTTGCTTTTGATTAAAATAAAGAAACCAATGGTTTCTTATGGGAGAAGTAATTTATCCCTAGCTGGCAGGTAGGCATACCTCACCCACAGATGAGGCTGTTAACTGAGAAGGCATTTCAGCCTCTGAAGCCCTACTAGTCACTTAGAAGTATAGAATCTCAGGAAAGAGGTCAAGAGGGAGTATGTGATGATTGTTTTAAGAGCAAAACAATTACAAACAAGTATTTTTTCCCCTCTGATATCAAAGGTATCATGATGACTCAGTCTGCCACTGGCTGCATACAAATAACCTTTCCTTTGGAGCATCAGTGTCATAGTCTCAGTCTGTCATAGTTCCATCCACATATATTCTGTCTCATTTGAGAGAGAGTCAGAACCAGAACCTTCAGTCTAAAAAGGAAAAGAGTAGAAGCTGCATGACTGCTACTGGACACTAACAACATACCTGTTTTATACCTTGACATCATGCAAAAATTAAATTAAATGTCTTCAGACATTGACCCCCAAGAGCCGCAAGGAAATTTGTCAGAGCCTCTGATGGCTGCAGCTAATGCACGCATATTTGCATACTTTCTAAAATAAAAAAATACAACAACTATAATATTTTAGTAGATTTGTATCTTCCGTGATGGATTAATGCAAAGTGCTTGTTGACTGAGTTCACTAGCTATTACAGGATGTAGCTGATCTGTTTTATCTTTATATGTAGGTGAACAGAAATGGCAGCTTTGAGTTGAGTTTGACCCTTGGCCAAACCTCAGCCAGCTCTGCCTAGCCTCCAGCTTTTGGCAAGAAGCTCAGGGTTTCTGCCTTTTTTATATGTATAACTCTGCTCCTGTCTCTCTGTTTCACTTATTTAATGCCAGAAAAGAAATAAATGCTTGCAGCTTTCACCTCCTGCTTGCTGTAGAAGCTACACATTTCAGCTCTGGCCTGGACAAGTGGAGAAGGAAGTTGGCTGATCAGTTTGCCCTCTTTAGCCTATCAGGAGACACTCGGCATCTTCTGCCTCTTCTTGTTTCTAGTCTGTGGTCTCATTGCAGTTAGATGAGTTGGGAATCAGTGCCCAAAGTGGCCAGGAGGTGGCAGTGCAGCACAAAGTGCATTTGAGTAGCCTCCCCTTTCCTGCTTGCCAGCCTTGGAAATCTTCCAAATTTAACTTTTTGGGAGAAAAAAGGAATCATGGAGGAAGTGAAGGGCTCCTCAAAAAGGCAGGCATGGAAGGGCAGCAAGTGAGAGATGCATGAGTGTTAATATTTTTAGGTTTGGTAGGAGAAAATGAGAAATGAGCCATGAAAGCCCTCTGGAGAGAAGTGGGATGGAAAACAAAAAGGGAAAGATTTATTTTGAAGATGTTACAGAAAAATGTTCAGCCGTTGTCTCCTGATCTTTGAAAATGTTAGAAGGCCCACTATTTCATGATGGAAGGTGGTGACAGTTAAAAAAAAAATAAAGATCCCTATTTTATTTTGGGGTGATAGTATGCAGCTCTCTGCATGTTTAAAGAACTTTTTCCAAGTTTTACCATGGCCCAGAATAGGCAGTTCTTATGCTAGGCTACCCTGTTTAATATTGTTGCCAAGGAATGTAGTGGTGAAAAGGTATTCTTAAGCCACGTTTCCCTACTTAACTTCCTCAAACTGTGTGTGGTGTGAATTTTCTTTTTTACAAATATATGAGAATTAATTAGCCATTATTCTTTTTCCTTTTCTTTCTTGTGATGGTGTGCTTGTTTAGTTAAATACCTAATCTTCCTTTCCTTGTGCATCTAACTTTGGCATCTGGATTTACTTCACATTATCCAGGTCTCATAGATTCTAATAATCATCTACTTTTACCTTCTTGTTACTGTTCATATTGGTAGCCCACATATGTGGGAGATATTATCAGTTTTCAATCAAAAGATCAAGCATAATTATGTTGAAGACACCAGTAACTTTTTTGCTGAGTAAGGGGAAAGCATAAATAAATATATATATATATATATATATATATATGTTTATAATAAAAAAGCGTATAGCACAAATTTTCTTCAGGTTGTTTCTCAAGGTGACATTTTAATTTTTATATTGTGCTCTTGTATACGAGAAATTCTAAATCTAGACAAGTTACAGAGCTTTACTTGGCACCTGGTTTCCTTGACAACCATTCATATAAATAGTAAGGACCTGCTATGGGAGGGAATATCAATATTATTGCAGCTTGTGAATCATCCAGAAATAAGAAAAAATAAAAAAGATTCAAGGTTAAAGCCACTGGATTTAAAATTAAAACTGGAACTTTTGTTAATGTTCACTGAATGTACTCAAGGACTGGGCAAAAGCACATCATTTTCAGAGGTTACTTGCAAGGAGAGTCTTTTTGGCACTTATCTTGGAGAAATTGTTATTGGCAACAGTCATCTTGTTTCTTCTTGGCTCAGTACATACAAAGAAATGCTGTCTCCCTGGGTTTTCCCTTTTTTTCTGTTTTTCATACACTTACACTTAGTTTTAAAAACACCAATAAAATGTATTGCAGATGCACAAGAACTCTTGCTGACTTCTAGCGCAATGTTCCCTTCCCTTCCCCAAGATTTGTGTCATTATACATTCTAAGTTCAACCAATCCTGACAAAATCCTTGAATTAGCTCCCTTGGAAGGCATTGGGAATTTTGGAGTAGGAAGTGGGTTCAAACAGTCTTCTCTGTGATCAGGGTTTATTTGGTGACAGAAAAGACTATCCTGAGTGTCACCTTCCTCTGTATTAATTGCTATGTATATAAGTATTTTTTCATGGGTCTGAGGGAGGAGCACAGAAAAAATGAACAGCAGTTAAAAATGTACTTTATGTAAACTGTGGGTGTGTCTACATGTTCATTAATGTGCTTTTGCTAATGTGCATTAAATTTAGTACCTCCATTTTGAGGTACAGTACTAAAAAAGGTGCATTAGCCTATTTTAATGCACATTAGTGAAAGCACTCCATTTTCTTGTGATGCTTTAATGCACATTAAAATAAGAAAATGTGCATTAAAATGCACATGCAGATGCACCCTGTGATGAAATAGATATTGCTTTCTTCTTACATGAGGAAATGTCCTCACCTAGCAGTAAAAATTGATTTTTGTTGTATTTAGTTGTATGTGTTGTATAGACTTACAAGAACAATTCAAGATGATTGTTCTAACTGTGAACTCCCTTATGGTTGTGTCCAGTGATGAAACCCTTTGAAAAAAAAGGTATCTCTGAAGTCAGGCCCCTATGTCCATATTTAGGTGCTTAAATAAGTGACCTGATTTTTCAATAGTTTAGAGCATCTAATGAAGTCAGAGGCAGCTGTTGAACACTTCGCACTTCTGAAATTAGGCTATTGATTTGGGAACCTAAATTCACATATCCATTTTTAAACTCCCAGTCAGTGTGTTCTAGAGAACAATTCTTTCCTTGTGTCCTAACACAGCAATTCACATTGTCTGGAGCCATGGTTCTCAACATTTGCAGACTCAAGGCACGCCTTGGAAATTGTTAGCTCTTTGTTTTCACTTGATTTTTGATTAGAGAAAAATAATAGAGCAATTCTTCTGTTGCAAAGAACTCAGAAGGTCCACAGCAGGTCAGAATGTTTTTAATGCTATCAATTCCTTTTTTGCAATTTCTGCGTTATACTTGTGATTCATGTTTGCATACCTAACAATGCGAACACTGCATGGTATTCTGTAGGACTCCTGAAAGGCTCTCTAGGTACTCCAGGGTGCCGTGGCACCCTGGTTGAGAACACTGGTCTAGAGCGTTGAAATTAAGTCCCCTTAAGTCTGGTGCAGGGAGGGTCAGGACATCTTCATCGGAGGTTTTGGACTCTAGAATTTGCTTCAGTTTGACTTTTCAGGCATGTTGCAAGGTCTAAGTACTTGGGGCTTTTTCAG
>NW_005842284.1:776871-809585 GCF_000455745.1 Alligator sinensis | reverse complement strand
AGGGAAAGTCTCTTTTTTTGGTGAAACAGAAAACTTGTTAGTGCTGTTAATGCATTTTATCGGTTGAGAGGCAGTGTGGTATATTTATGTTTGTATTGTTCATGCACCAAGAAACCCTGTCTGTGCAGCTTATATGCCGAGAAGATGAATACATATGAAGGCTTTGTTTCTTGTTGAGAGATGCACCTCTGGTGAAGCTGCATTGGCCAGACAAACATCCCAGGCTATATGATATTTAAACAAGGAGCACCATGGGCAGTGCAATAGGAGGCACACCAATAGATCCTTTGCGCCACAAAGAGGAATTCCTCTTAAATCACATGTAAAAAGCATGTACACAATTGTATGAGGTTTAATGTGAACATACTAGATAGAGTTCCACGGCTGCAATCCAGTTACCAAGGAAACTTGGTGCATTTTCCAGCAATTAGGATGTGCATTATAGAGGTTTTCCTGAGGGGGAAACAGCAGAGGCTTTGCTCAGAAAGGAACTGAAGTCTCGGACTCGTGTTTGATGAGCTGAAGGGCTGAGTGCTTTGCTCAAAAGTACAGCTATGTCCCTTCCCTACCCAGCAATAAACACCATACTGGCTGCAGGTTTGCCTGCTGAAGTTCTAGCTCCGGTTGTCAAGACTTGGATGGTGGGATAAAAGAAACCTGTGAAGTTCGGCATCTTTTTAGTTTGATGTTTCTTTATGTCCTTGAATGTTAGCTCCTTATTGTGATTTCTCTTATCCTCCCAAAGCCTGCTAGGATTTTCTTCCTCTGCCATGTTTATCTATAATCCAACACAAGCATTGTAAATAAATCCTATTATTTCACTTACTTTATCATACTCTTCTATTAATTGAATGATAGCGATACGTGGCAGGGAGGGATGAGAAGCCAGCGTAACAAGATTGTGTTTGCAGCATGTCACTCAGGTTGGAAGAGGTAGCTAGAAGGATGAATGGGTTTTTTTTTAATGTTTATAGGTTTTACCACTTTAAACAGGAGTGTAATGATATTTAGATGGGTGTTTGGCAAACATTAAACCTGTCCCTCCATGCTCCACAATTTCACAATGAACTCATATTCACAACTTGCCCCCATTCCCTCATCCAAGCTATCTAGGCTCATTCATAATAAAGCCTTAACATTCTCTGCTTGTTTCCTGACACCCTTCTCAGTCTCCGCTCCCTCTAGTCATCTCATTTAGTTGTTAACTCCTCATTTTCCTTGTTTCCTCCCATTAGTCATTGCCCCCATTCCTCTCTTTGTCATGCTAGTGGTAGTTTCAGTTGGCTGAGCGCAGAACATACTGGGGATCAGAGCCTGCTGAAGGCCTTTCAGTGAGGGAACTTGGCCTTTATGGCAGAAGAAGCATTTCAAAATTAGGAGGGACTTTTTCTAGAAAAACCTGAATGGATTCTTTCCTGTTGGTAATTTTGGGGGAGAAAGTAAGAATTTCAACAAGCATTGCTACAGTTTTTTGAGCTTGGATAACATAGAGTCTAACCACCGTTTAATACCTGGTTTGCTAGAAGTCTTGTGCATGCTGTTCTAGAACAGGGGTTGGCAACCTTTCTGGCCTGCTGAGCAATTTTCTCTTGCCTGTGAAATTGCAACATCAGTAGCAACTTGGCAGTAGAGGAGCAGCTAAATTGGAAGCCTGCCTTCAGATTGAGCTCTGTTAATTTGGCCCAGCGCACCTAAAAGGTTTCTGATCCCTGGAGAAGGATAGGAACCAAGTTCAAGCATCTGCATGAGAATAAAAAATATGAGGCTGCATGGCCAGATCCAGACATGCAGGCATATGTGGTTTGTGGTCCTTCAGACCTCTTTGCAGTGCTACAAACTGCACACGTTGCACGTTAAATTGTGTGTGGCGCTGCTAATTTGCAATACCAGGGCAAAATTTGCTACTGGCATTTCCCAGTAGCAAAAAACAAAACAAAACCCTGAAAAAAAAGTGGTGTACACCGGGGCAAACACAGAGACAGGGAAGCAAGCAACCCAAAGCTGCCTGCTCCCTCATCTCCGCATGCCACGGAGCCCCAACGCTGATGCACCCTTTGCTCCAGCCAGCTGCTCCCCAACTGCATGGGGCACAGGGTGTCTCAAGAAGAGGGAGCAGGCAGCCCTGAGCTAGCTGTTCCCCTGGCTACGTGCGTCTCAACATGGCAGCTATGCTGCAGAACATCTGCACTATAGCACATGGAGCCTCCCCCTCGGGGCACACTGCACCCCAGCCATCTGCGGAGCTGCCTGCTCTCCCGTCTCCATATGCTGCTCCCCACTGGCTGGGACACTGGATGCCTCAGCGGGGGGGGGCTGCCTGCTGGCTAGCCCAACACTGAAGCATCCTGTGCCCCAGCCAGCACATCAAGCAGCGGGACAACGTGTCCTGCTGCAAAGCGTACAGGTGTGCACTGCAGCGTAGAGTAGCAGCACAAATTTGCACATTTGCACATAGGAGAGAGCACATTGTGAGCGAGTCATTCTGAAACAACAACGTTCCTGAGCTAACAATGTGGAGAACCCTTGAGAAGGGGCATAGTTTACTCTTAGGCTCGGCATATCACACAAGACTTATTTTCTAAAAGTGTGGCACCATTGCTGTCTGTGCTGCATTTCTACTCTGCAATAAACAGGATGTGGGTAGCAATCACATTTTAGCCAACTTACTTTCCAGATATTATGGTTTTAGCTTGGATAGGAAAAACTACAGGTAAATCAAAGGTACCAGTTTACTCCAGCACAGAGTGTTGCTCCCACTGTTGAAGGACCTTCACTGCATTCATCACAATAATCACTTGTACTTTACACACAGCATAATGTATAAGAGGTTTCTGTATCTGTAGCTGAAAGGGATAGTACATGTTATTTCTTTTCATGGAATCTTAAAATAAGGAAAGACTACAAAAAAATCTGATGGAAACCTGAAAGAATCTGCACATCTTATTTCTGACTGTATTATTGTGATTATTATTAACACCTGGAGCTTAGTAGCTACAGAAATTATGTAACATATCCAACCTGTTCTTCCCAGAAACTTCTTAGCTGAGAACTGTATAAATTACAGACTATACCACCCTGTTTTGTTTCGAGTCACTTCATTTACTGTCCATCTGATTGCCTTTGTGTGCTGTTTCTTCCAGAGATACTTGCTGTGGTGGAACTAGCTCAGATACTACAAATAAAACAAATGATTGTCAGACATGCTATAAATAGGTCAGTCGTGTAATGTTAAGATCACATCTCAAGGTCTACAGAAACATATTACAAATAAAAAGTGCTTACTTTCATCCCTTGATATTATCTTAATGCTGTGGACAGCTTGTCAGTTACATAATTTGACATGAAATCGCTCTCAGGCAAGTTTAATTCATGTTAATTCTGACTTTTCTCCATCTTTTGAATATGTCTGCACCATTAATATGTTGTTTTATTCTTGTATGGCTACATGAAATATATTGAGGGTGAGCAAGAATACATAATAATGTTCGGTAGCAGAAATAAGTCTTTTTGGCATACATTTGGAATAATTTAATTATTCATTAATGATGAAGTCATAAATATATGATTCTGGGGACTAATCTGGACTCCTTTTTGTCACAGAAAATTCTCTGTATCAGAGAAAGATGAGCTTTGGATACATTGCACTTATGAGCTTTATTACTAATTGTTGGGTTAGACTTGGAGATATCTAATCATGCAGATGACTCTTAACATGTGAGCCAGCTCTAATGGACCATTTGAACTCTGGATTACTGATGTCATTTTCAAACTGATGCTTTCAAAGGCCACCAAATTTCAGGATTACAGGGTTTTCACTTTTGAATGCCGTATCTGATGGAATTACCAAGCAAGGATCTTATCCCTTCATTGACTCACTGTACTAGTGTTAAGAATGGGATGGAATTCTAAATGTAAAGAAAGTAGTTGCTCCTTGAAGGTGACTCTTGTATTTGAGGTCTCCTGTTCCCTCTCCTGCTTGTCTCTGTATATCCATGAATCCTCTGAACCCCTGTGTTATTAGGCTTATTTGCATAAGCATATTAGGAGGTATTCTAATGCAATATTGCATTTTCACTAATTAGACTAGGGACATGCCATCCAAAATTAATAACATAGGGGTAGATGTTATTGTGTTCATTAAAGGAAGCCTGACTCTTTAAGACTGTATTAACCCTTTATTGTTATGGTGAGTAGAGAGCTGATTTTCACATCCAGCCTACCACTAGTGCTTCAAGTGATAGCTCCAGGGTAAAATACAGAGACTGAGCCGAAGGTGGAGATACCCTTTTAGTAAATGTAGCGTTAATGGTTCATCCCAGTTACACAATGCATAAAGAATTACTGGACCAACAAATATTTTAAGTGTTTAGGATCTGAACCCAAATTAATGTCTAGGTTCTACATAACTGCCATGCAAATAAATATTTAAAATAAAAGCTCTGAGGAGCAGTTAAGGCTCATTTATGTACCTACAAACTTAACGATATTAAGATAGAAACTAGATTTGTTTATTAAGTACAGGTAATGCACCATAAACTGCGGTCAAGAGAGAAAACATTAGATAAAAAAGTAGACTACAAAAGCTAATTTTTAAAATGCTGCTTGCATTTGTTTATATGTACTGGCTTGCCCCTTAAAAGTCTTCTTCGAATTTCTTTTACACCAGTTTATACCAGGGTCACTACCTTTTTTTGTGCCATGTCACTTACATATGCAAACATTGCCTTTTCAGTGTTGAAATACCACCTGTGAGAGCATATGGATATTACACATGTTCATTGTACTTTTCATGTGCAAGTGGCAGTGCTAAAAATCTACTTTCTGAATGTTGAAAGCCATAGGGGGAATGCAGCAGGAGTTAAGTCTGTATAGGACCTCCATAAAAACCCTTGCCTTTAGCATCCACTCCACCACTGTGAAAGACATCATACTGGTTTAGAAGGACTTCTGATATGACCTAATATGACTCCTCTTATGTTCTTAAAGTGTATATGGAAATGGCAGGACATGTGAAGTTGCCTGCATGCAGAAACTAGGCTGAGGTCCCTTAAACTTATTTTTCTTTTTATGCTGTTCATATTTCTCACATTTGCAATCCATTTTGAGTTCATACAATTTGGCTTCCCTTAAAATCTAAAGGGGAAAGTTTGCTACGGTATCTCCCATCTTTGTAATAAAAATGAACATTGGGGGGAAAGGTCTTTCCCTGGTGCAGAAACTTAAAGAATACAGAAGAAAAATGTGTCGTGTTTTAAAGGAAATGGACTAGGTCAGTTTATATCAGCAGAGGCCTTGTTATAGCATAAATCAAACAATTGCTTTATATTACAAAAGAAAGGTGCTATATTCTTAGCCATTCCTGATCCAAATTCCAAGCCAAGTTCAAGAACCTATTTTGTATAGAAAGAATTTGGGGGCTGTGGGAACAAGAGGCAGCATTTGGAGAAATAGGATTTTCTGTGCAAAAATAACTTATCAGAGAACAACTCATAAATGCCAATGACTTGATATGAGGCTGCTAAACAAAAGAACAGTTCTGCCCACTGTTACAAATATGCTTTATGTATATCTGTCTCATTTTAACTTCTCCAAAGGAGGATTTGGATTTTTCAGGCCAAATCCTAAAAATCCATTCATGCTGAAGCCTCCCGCAATTATGTGTCTCAGACAAAACTCCCATTAACTTCAATGAGTGAAAACCTAGGAATGATTTGCGGGTTTTATTGTATTCTCTATCAGACACCAGACTGGAGAAACATCTGATGTGAACCTGAGATAACATTTTCAGAAGTTCTCTAAAAAGTTTCATTTTCAAAAGTAACTTTAGGGATTTGGGAAGCTGACACTCACAAAAAGTCAATGAATCTTAATGAAACTTCTTAGTTACCTCTGTCACTTTTGAAAAAGGGATTTGGGAGAGAAAAGAAAAGGAAAGCCTTTGTTCCATCTACTCAGAGACAGTAGTTTCTGGGAATGGCAAGTAGAATTACTTTGTTTTGAAGGCAGTGTAAAATACACCTGGGATTTTGGCTTAATGATGTATTTTAATTTTACCAAGACACAAACACCCACCCCTCCCAGGAAAGGATTGTCCAAGGTTTGAAATGCTGATTTAATGCTCAATACGCTCTGTGAAGCTGATGCTTCAAAGAACTTGGGTTTTTATTCAAGCTTTAAAATATTTTAGCGTTCTTCTGGTGTTAGCTTAAAACTGGCATTGCAGATAGTGTTTGCAATGTATTTCTAATTAAGCTTGTTTTCCCTCCCACACACCTCCTTTTCTCCCTTTCCCTTTCTTCCCTTTCCCTTTTTCCCATTAGTCGGAAGTGTCCTGGATCCCCAACAAACACTACTCCGGGATTTATGGGCTGATGAAGCTGGTTCTGACAAAGACTCTCCCTTCCAATCTTGAGCGAGTCATTGTCCTGGACACAGACATAACCTTTGCCACTGACATTGCTGAGCTATGGGCCGTCTTTCACAAGTTCAAAGGTATTCTGATGCCATTTTTAATGCCTCTTTTGTTAACTAAACATGGGGTGGCAAGTGGAGGGGCACTGTGGGATTTATTTTTAAATACGTTCACTCTTAAGCTTTGTGGTGTTTGAATACATGTACTGTGCTTACTGGTCCTCTCTTTCATGTTACTGGAGAGATGATAATAGTTGCCTGTATAAATTATGGGCATAATTTGTCATGTTTTTCCTATGGCTTTGCACTGAGGTGGTCAGAAGGAAGGTATTTGGAGGAAATATTTTTACAGTATTATTCATTTACAGTTTTATTCTTAAAAGCAAATGGATCATTTAAAATGAAACCTCTAGTTGTTACCACTGAAAAGGAGGGAAATATAGTTGGAGTGATGCTAGCAAATTTGGGAATGGAAGTAAAATATTTATGCTTCTAAGAAAAGAACTATGAAAGGGAGCTAGCCACCCAACTCCTGTTAAAAACTTCAGGACTCAATAACACAGGACTTTCTCATTTTTTCTCCCTTAAAGGAAGTTACCAAGTTTCCCTCCTCTCACAAACATACATATACACACTGTTCACATATTCAGATGTTCTTGTTGAGTTGGTTGGTTGGTTGGTTGTTGGGTTTTTTTCTTTTCTTTTCCACTCTATCTTCCGATAGGTTCTTCCGATAGGTTAGTATGCTAGGGGAGATGTCAACCAGTATGCTCAGATCACTGATATGTTTGATTCTTTAATGTAGTCATGAATTTCTTCCGTTCTTGAAGTGTCCTTTTATAGGTTTTTAGAAACTGGTGTTTTAGGTCTCTTTAATCCCGTCCCTGGTTTCCCATTAGGGGTCTCACAGTGACTTTAAAAAGACTGCTTTGGGGCAGTCTGCTGTGCTGCCTGCAACAGTAGTTAACACAAGAGTGATAATATTGCTGTTAAAGGAAGCTACCACCTCTGTGGGGGCCTGACGCCACATCCTACTCAACCTGGAGGGCAGTTTTAGAAATGTTGACTCCCTGTACTAGAAATGTTCAGATGCCGAATTGTTGCCTGGAATTGGCCATTATAAATCTGTTTGTGTCTGATCTTGCTTGAGCAGTCAAAGAATTTTCACAGTGGGTGAAGGAGGAAGGGACAGAGCTTCCTTCTGTGGACTGCTGGGGGATAACAAATATGACATTCCTGCACTGCCTCTTCCAGTTTCCAGCTACAGTGAAAGAGAGTGAGAGAGACCTAAAGTCTGTCATTCTTTACATTCCCAGAAACACTAGTTTTCCCAGTAGATCATAATGGTGTACAGGGGCTGAGGGGGCCAACTTTGTTTTCCTAGGACATCCTACTCAGAAGAGGTTTGAGTTCAGGGTTGTCTTTTAGTGTAGGCCTGTAAAATCTGTTATGTGGAACAATCCAAATTAACAGGGTTTTTTGTTTTTTGTTTTGTTTTGTTTTGAATTTGGGCCTCTGAGCCAAGGCCGTGAAATTAGGGGTATTCTGATACCCGTGGCCCAGGAAGAGTCCCCTACTAATGATAATGTATGGAAATCAAAGTTATAGCCCTTATATAGGAGGTGGCCAAAATGCAGCCCGCCAGGCCATTCTATCCAGCCCATGGGGCCCCTAAAAAATGTAGAAAATTAGTATTTATCCACTCCTGGTTGCCTATCATGTGACCCTCGGTGGCTTGCCAAAACTCAGTAAGCAGCCCTTTGCCCGAAATAATTGCCTGCCCCTGCCTTTTATAGAAACTGATATTTTTGTTGGTAAAGTTAGTGTTGCATTCTGCATCATTCAGTTGGGACGGGATGGTGGTGATGCAAGAATTGTTCTTGTTGTAGCCCTTTGCTTGCTTACTTTTCTGTACATGACATTGCCAAGCAGGACTCAAAGCACTGTGTAGTTGGGGCACAAATTACTAATATACATATGTCAGTTTCACTTGTGTGAAAAGCTCTTCCTTGAAGTGGCAGCATTAGGCTTCCAAAGGAATTCATAGCTTGCTTAGCCCGAAATAGTGTCTCTTAAGAAAATATGACATTTAGAAGTTTATCTCTGCAACCATAAGGGCTATGTATTTACTAATACTTTGAAATGAAGGTTTTCACTCTGTATAATCTGAATGTGCCATTGGGGGCTGCAAATTTATATGAAGAGGGCCAGTTCTAGCTTGTCAGCTTGGAGTTTGACATTTCTACCTTAGTCTCTCCCCCCCTGACAGACAAGCATGCTGCACGTTTTATTTCCTCTAGGATAATTTTAAACCAAATACTGACTTCAAAGCCAGGTGTTTGCAGCCACCATGATAGGCTTTTCTCTTTGGCTTAGTTGACACAAGTTAGGTTTTCTATTCATCGCACACTGGATTTTGACAGTTCCAAACTTGAGAAAGTATCTAGTTTAGGGGCAGAAAAACAGGCTGCAGAACACATACACGTTCCTGGATAAAGTGCTATAAAATGTTTCAGGCAGGTAGGGCTAGTATAACCAACTCACATTTATTGCAAAAAATGTGTGAATTCTGCCAAGAAAAAAACCAGCTTAAACTATGTTCTCTGCCATCAGTCTTAGAACTATTAAAAGTCCACCTCAGCTAATGATTTTATTTTATTTTTAAATCCTCAATTGTCTTAGCATAGAAAGATGTTTTATTTTACCCTTCATGCTTTGGATTTAGTGTTTATCCAGTAAACACGGATTTCACAAATCCCTGGTTTAAATGGCAACGTGGATCAATTTTGGTTCTGACTCTATTATTTGTATTTCACTGAAAAGCACCCATCAGGACCTCACTATGCAAGGCACTTTACAGACACATGTTAAGAGAGAGCCTGAAGAGCCTTAAGTTTAAATAGGCTTAGGAAATGGTAATACTCTTGCTTTATAGAGGGAAAGGTAAGGAACAGATTAAATAACTTTCACAATATCATACAAAGGAATCAGTGTCTGAGCTGGGAAGTGAAATCAGATCTCCTGATTTCCATTCTAGAGCCCTGAACATGATACCACTTCTGACTGTTGTCATGTGAACATGGTTTTTGTTTTTTTTTAAAGGGTGCATCTACATATTCATTAATGCTCCATAATTGACACTTCTGCACATTATCACAGATGAATGTTTTCTGTGTGACAGTTAATATGCATTGGACTAAATTTGCTGCCCATTAGCACGGTTTTTGCCGGCTACACTAATGCGCAGTAGAATTAGTCCAGTGTGCATTAAGCGTCTCATGTAGACTTGCCCAAAAACTGGTCCGTCAGAAGTAGCTTCTTCTACTAGACTTTGTCAGTTGGTGTGAATGACAAAGAATATTAAAACCACCTTTAAAAACTATTTCTAGCCTGCGTAAATATTAATAGTTCCTATTGCAATTATTTATTAGATGTATATTCTGTGCTATCCAAGGAAGGCTCAGGGCAATTGCTCACAATAAAACCCACAAGGTACAAAATAAAAAACAGACTCCCATATGATACCTCCAAATATTAAAATCTCCACTCCACCCCATCTACTCTGCTCTGCCTCCCTGCCTCGCAACCAGGAAAGCATCCCTCCCATCCCAGCTGTGCTTCCCAACCTTCCCAAACCTCCACTTTCATCTTCTTTT
Organism: Alligator sinensis; assembly: GCF_000455745.1. Taxonomy (NCBI): domain Eukaryota; kingdom Metazoa; phylum Chordata; order Crocodylia; family Alligatoridae; genus Alligator; species Alligator sinensis. The sequence continues at coordinate 799,518 of NW_005842284.1, read as the reverse complement.
TTTTAGCTCATTTTCAGTGGATGTTTGTACAGTCCTACTTATTCCTGCTTCTTATCACTTGCATATTTAATCATGTTGATTGGTTTCCATGTTTTCTCTTTTTAGGAGAGTGTAGACAGTTTTTTTCTTCTTCTACATTCTTTTATTTTATCTTCACTTTCTTTCTGTTCCCACCTCCATGCCTCTTGGGAATTCACTGAGTTAAAGGTACTTACTGCTATCTTTGAGGCACCTGGACTTAAAGTTTCTATCGGACATGGCAAGTCAGTTTACTTTCGGTCTCATTAGGTTGTAGCCCAGCATGTGCTGAGAGTGCTCTGCTCAGACAGAAACGTTCTCCTTCAGCAACTATCAAGGCCAGGCAAAACTAACAGATTCTGGTTAAGAAGCCTTTCACAGACCATGCTTACATCTGTGCTGCTGCCCCTGATGATTTAGCATTTCCACATAGTAACAGACTTAGGAAGTCCTGATTGCCTCCTGGCAGCTGACCCTTGTTACAATTACTTGTTTTCCCTGGCTATTGCCATGTATAAGTAGGGTGACCATGTCCTGGTTTAGCTGAGACAGTCCCAGATTTCAGAGGCTGTTGCGAATTATAATAGGTGTCCTGGAAATGCGGGGGTGCAGGGCGCAGTCTGTCCAGGAGTAAGAGCAGCGTAGAGCACCTTGCAGTTGGGCAGGCAGGCACCACTGCCTACCTGGCATGCCACCCTGCCCCTGCTAAATTTTGAAAAGGAAAGGGGGAAGGCAGTGTTTGGGATTTCCTTATGGTCAGCCTATGTATAAGTAACAATTCAGAACCATTAGTGAGAACCGAACAATTCCAGAAGTCAGTGTTGAGCACTCCAGGGTGAATGCTGTTGCTTGCATACCAAGGGTTGTAGGTTTCTTTAAGGCATACCAGACTTAGAGGATATATTGAGCTTTGATGTTCCATGAATATTTATCAGCCCCTTAATCCAACTGGCCACTTGCCTTTTACAGTAAATATGTGGAAACAGTTCAGATCAATTGTCAATGGTTAGTAAAATACTTTTTTGTAATTCCATATGCATGGTAAGCCACCTACAGTGTCTACATTACATGTGTTAGGATTAAGATGTGCATACCTGTCCCCTATTAACCAAGGAGGAAAATGGACAGATTGAGAAAAGGGACTGAAATCCTAGTACTTCAACCTTGTATGGATAAACACAGGGTATAGAACCTGTTTGCTTTGTGTCAAGCGCTCAAACAGTGATAAAAATCCGTACTGACATCATAAATACCAGAAAAGGTCAGGAGCAATTTGGATGCAGAATCAAGTGCCCACAGCTGAAGAGGGATTGGCACATAGTCAATCCCAGGCTTTAAATTTATAAACACTCAACATGTTGGTGCCTTGGCATATTGCTCTGCAGAATGCCTGAGGTAACAATCTGAACAGAAGCCATTTTTCAGCTTCTTTTGGTGAACCAAGAACCTCCCTGTTATTTCCTGTGTAGGTGGCTTAGGAATATTCCTATAGGAAATGTTCTCTGTTCAGTTTATATATCAAATGCTGGCAGTCTTTTTTTAAATTTTTGTGCAAATTTAGTGCACCACGAAGTGTGGGACTGCAAGGCCAGCTAGAGTCAGGCATGAGTGTATGCAAGTGTTATTTAAATTTCCGTCATCATGACTCTGCCAGAGCAGCTTTGTCTTAGGGTCTTGTCACACATTACATCTGAGACATATTTACTGCCCTTCAAACAGTAGCATGCAAGCATTCAAGCAGTAAAACACGCCATCACAGCTGAGCAAAGTTAGTACTTTTCTGGAAAGAAGCATCTCCACATTGTATACGTAACATGTCTTTAGCTAAGGTCCGACTATTCCACAGCGATAAGACAAGCAGGAGACTCTAGTGCGGTGGGGGTGCTAGGATGGACAACCACCTGCGTGTTGGTCCCAGCTCCCCTCACCATACCAGAACGGGCTCCTTTTCAGTGCGAGTGCTGGGACCGACAAGTGACACTTGTTTGTTGGTCCCAGCACGCACAGCATACTGGAGTCTTCAATGGCTTTAGTGTTTAGCACATTTTATTTTGACCATAGTAAGTATTACTGTGTGACAGCTCTGAAAACTTTCTAACTCATAATAATACTTACTGCAATCTAAAAACACCTCTTAAGTGTAACATGTGACAAGGCCTTTGGTGACCTGAGCTGATCCTAGTCCTTTGTTTTACAAAAGCTCTAAGGATATGCATATTGATGACTTGTGATGAAGTCAGTGATCCACTTGGAGCTAAAAATGAAAATATATTGACACCTATGACCTCAGCCAGGATTGGAACCAGGGGTTTCAAAAAAAAACCAGGGCTTTCTCAAAAAAACTGAAGTCCAATCTGCCAGTTTATACACCATAAATTGTTAAAGGTTTTCCCCCACTGTTTTGAGACCAGGCCTCTGCAAGGTGAGATATTGCTCATGTGAAATCCTGCAAGCATCATTCTGTTTTTTCTGGTCCATACAGGTTTTCATTTTTTTTTATTAATCAGAAGGCATTACTTACTTGCACCTCCGTGTATGTGCAAATCCACAGTATCAGTCAGTCATTTTATGAAGGAACGGGGCCATAGAGTGACTGAGTGCATTAATAAAATTGTCAGGCACCTATTAAAATAGCTTAAAATTATCTGAATTTTTATAGGTATCTAAAAAGGCCGAATGGCACTTGTCTTCACTCACAAAAAGAACATCTGTTAGTTTCTGCAAGACTTGTATAAGTGTTTAATGGTTAGGCTACAGTACATAGCTCATCATAGAGTTGTTCCACAAATGAAATAGATTTTCTCTTTGAAGAAGTCCCTGTGGAGATTATGTCTGTTTAAGATTTCCTATTCCTGATTATTGCATCATGTGCTTCCTCCCTTTTCCACTGCAGAGGCTTTGAAGCTGCAATGATAAAGAATCCCATTTGTTAGCCGTAGCTGGTAAGAAATATGGGGGTAGTTGGCACTTCTGATTCTTACTGAGCTGCTGTATAACTAGTCTGTACTGAGTGGAAGTGTTTGAGTTCACAAGAGATGCCAACATACACTGGTAAAAAGGCGGTATAGTGTGAGGTCATTTGGAGGAACAACAGAAAAATCTAAAAACATGATTGGAAGTAAATAGTAACAATTTTGATTTGGAGGTAAAACAAGGAGATGAGACTAACTTTAGTTTGTGGGGCTATGAAAAATACTTAATCATCCTCACAGTGGTCAGCCAAGTTGGCTGGATAATATGTATCTAGATAGAAGCCTTTTCCTTTATACTTGCCCTTTTGCTTTTGCTTAGTCATTCTTGCCTGGATAGAATTTGGCATTATGTGCTGCATCACAAAAAATGGTGAACATTTTGAAAAGACCTGCACGTGTTCTGTTTCTTTTTCTACCCTCTGGGGAAAAAAAAAACCTAGAGGCTGGAGGCCCAACACCGAATAGAAATTTGGTGCATCTCCTGGGGGAAATTCTGAGAATTTATTTTTTAAGTTTTTTTTCTTTGGTTTCAGAGCCTCTAGGGTGCTGTTTGGTCACATTTTCAAGCTTTTCTTCACAAGCACAAGGGCTAGAAATTTACTGTGTTAAAAATGAAAACTGAGATTCCCTTGTTATCTTTTTGCTTCCAGAGCTAGGTCTTTTAGAAGAAACACCAAGTATCATGAGACTTAGCAACATCAGTGTAATGACACAGCTAGGTGCTCAGGGCAATGCAGAAGTAGTGTCTACTAGGTGCTTCAATGATCGTGAACACAGCTGCTCCCAGCAACTGCTTTCTTTTGTGCCCTAAATGCTGCTGCTTGGCAATGCTGAGGTCACAAGAGTTATTTCTATCTTTTCAGCATCAATGGGGTGCTTTCTCTGCTCTGTGTTCCATGATTACACTGATTTGTAGTCTGTAAGGTGCCATTCTACCCTGCTTTCTAACTCAGCTAACTACATCTCTCTCTGCTCAAAGAAATCCAGTATGGTCCAGTATGCTTGGTGCACGCAGTGGACCAGAATTCAAGGCCCAAATGCCCAGGGCCATTTTGGCCTGAGATTTTTCAGGAGGCCGGATCATCAGCTCCAGAAGGCAGACATGGGGAAAGGAAGTATGTCCACTGTGAATATGCCTCGCCAGCTCAGGGGAAGGATAAAAACACTGGGAATCTTATTCATGGAGCTCTCTGCAGAAATGAGAGATGTACCAAAAACAGAAGGAAGGAACAGATTGCCTTAGCAGGAAAAAACTTGCAATAAACAAAAAAGAAAATCAATCAGGGGTCACTATGCACTGACAGAAAATTTGGGTTGATCTCTTCCTCCTTGATATAATACGCCCACTCATGCAGTAATAGACATGCTTCTCTCTGACACATTTAGTATTCCACAAACTCACAGCTTGTTTTTATATATATATATATATATATACACACACACATATATATATAAAAATAAATAAAAATCCATATTGTCTTCCCTTAGGGAACACGCATTTTAAGTCTGTGTACTAATACCAGTGTTGGTAGCTTCTATATTCTGTGACTGCCAATAAGCAGAACATGAATGTGTGAAGGACAGCTACCTATCCATCTGACCAGGCACATTTAGCTGCTAGTGTTTCATGATGATTTGGCTTGACACGTGAAAAACCTCACAGGATGAGGCACATGGGTCATTCGTGTAACAAATGACGTTTACTGTAAGGTTTGATAGTTTTATTACTGGGACTAAAGGAAGAATGATATTTAATAGATAGATTTCTATGCCTACGGCTCTTGTTCTAATCATGTGCAATCTATCAAGCACGTTTGCTTTTCTCTATTCTCTGTGACATGCATTATAATAACTTGAACTTGATATTCTATTTTCTTCAGTTCTGAGACAAGCACGTTCTGTTAGCCCACCTTTTGCAGGAGTAAGAATCTATACCTTTGAAGACTTAAGGAACTTTTTCCAGTTACAAAGCTCTCATCTGATGTTTTACCTTTTGGGGTTCCTACTGCAAATCATATGTGCGATATTATTCTTGGCAGTGGAAGAATTTGCATAGGCTACAGAACAGCACAAGAGCTATCTGCCTTGTAGACTGGAGTGAGAAGTGACATGTATGGCCAAGAGGTCAGTGGTGCAATTGTCCCATCTGCAGGATGACGACATAATACTGATGTCCATAGTGCCTGAGAATTGGGGGAGAAGAGCTTACAAAATTAAGCCAACTGATTATGTGGTTGACATAATGCTGTATATAAATTCATCCTGTGTGTGACATCTAGTAAAAATGAACAAACTACCATTTAAATAAAATCCATAAGCAGTGTAATTCTATTGAAATAATAGAAACTGCTCAGATTTCTTTTTATTGTATCCTTGTATTGTGCAGAACCAAAGACCTTTAAACCCATTGTTCCAATTCTTAACCAATGATAAAAGGACATGCATGTGCAGTGGCTAGTCCTTTCTCCTTCCCCAAGAGTCTGTGCCTTACCTAAGGCTCAAGCTTGTTCTACTTTGTGCCCTTTATAGTAATCTCCAGCTTGTAATAGAGGGACTTTTCTTCCCCCCAGCTCTGTCTTTGAATTAAATCTTTTCTGCGCTCTAAGGCACTGCTATAGGAGAAGGGATTTTAGCCTATGCCATTTCAAATATACACTGAACAGGCAGTTATTCAACACACAACACAGACAACAAAAGCTTAGTGACTCAAATGTGTCATAGGCATTTATAAGTCTTTATTTAAACATATTCAGTGCTCATAAATATGATGAAATAATTGTAAGCCAGGAATGTTGTAAGTTTACCATGCATGGTTCCATCATTGATGTTCATTGCTGACCCCTCCAGTATCTCCAGGCTGGTTCCACAGCTTTATTAGTGCAAGTCAAGAATAAGAAACAATGTTCCTTGTCCTCTCCCTGCAGGTACTGTAAATCAGGATTGCCAAGCATACCCAATTGTATAATAGTTTTGTGATGTGAGAAATGGAGGCCAGCTTTGGACAAGAGGGACCTAAGTCATGAATGATATAAATGGTGGTAGAAGTTTCATGTTAGGAAGTTGAAGCAAGTATAAATTGGTGTATTCTATATACTAAGGGCATGGCCCTCAGTTTATGTTAAGTCCTGCTTACATTGCTTGGCCACAGATGCTTTAGCCAGCACCTCATGATTCCCCTGTTTTAATGTAGGGCCACCTCTATGTCAGGTATTTCCAGTCTGTGTGGTGCAGAGGATATTCTGGAGCCAGGAGGTTGTGGGAAGGATCAGGAGAGTGGCTTTTTGAGAGCTATTTTATGCTGGCATAAGTCAGAAGACCCTGAAAATGTTCCACTTGCATGTCATCATCCAAAATTCAGAGAACTTGGAAAGAGAGTACTGCTCTGATATGCCTAGAGGACTTTGTCAGTTGGACTAGAAAGGTTGAGGTATAGCGAAGAGAACAGCCAACACTAGGGGGTAAGACAGTGCAGGACACCATACTTTATATTACATACTGGGCATGTCTACACATCATTAATACGCAGTGGTTACTATACATTTAATTTAGTACTTGTATAATCAAGTAGTTCTTTGGAACCAGATACAACAGTACCAGGGAGGTTCAGGTGCTTTCCCCTACAAGCCAAACAAGGAACTGACTGCTAGTGGCACCAGCATCTGAAAACCTTGGGACAAATTTGGTGTAAACTGACAGTAAATCACTGAAGTTAATGGAGTGCTATCAACTCACACCAGCAGACTATCTCCATTACTTAACTGTAGAATGTACAGAAATATTCACAGTAGAAGCTTAAGTCTTTCTGAACAAGATAACTATCAAAAGATGAGGGGTGGTGACTAGAAGGACCAGTCATTGATTAGACTAACCATGCACCACAACATATCTGGCATAGGCCACAGGTAAAAGGAGTTTGATGTCAGCCAGATCACAGAACTGTTGCACATTTGAGTACAGTGGGCCATCTCTGCTCCAAAGAAATGAAGACCAAGGTTGAAGTGTATTAGCAGAACAACCCAGAAACCTAGTGCTGGAACCAGTTCAAGTTTTGACAGAACTATAATAGAATGCTTGCACACTGACATCCATTTTGTTTTCATAATCATTTAATTCATTCAAATGTAATAGCAATTATAAAAAAGTGAGAGCAACAGATGAAAAGACAGAAGATGGGTATGTGAACAATGAGGGCCTTGTTACACAGTAATTTTGAGCAACTTAACACCTGGATTTTCCACACATTAACAGCTGAAACTAGTTTTAAGTACTCATTAGGCACTCAAAATTTTACCACTCCAGGGCAGGATTATTCCTGATTCACGTTACCTAGCTTGTGTTACACTAAGGTGTAGGGTTTTTAGTTGTAGCCGTGTTGGTCTATGCACATAGGCAGGCAAGGTTCTTTGAGTAGACGTGATATCTTTTATTAGACCAACTGAGTAGTTGGAAAAAAGTTCTTGGCAAGCTTTCAGGTGCAGTCACCCTTCAGGCATGGGGAGTCTCTGCTGTTCTGAGACTCCAAGAAATGAAATAAGCTAAAAGTGTGGCAGGGTATCAGTGAAAATGTAAATAGGTAGAATTTGAAACAGAAAAGGTGAGGCAGAGAGGTGAAGGAGAGCAGGGGAAAAAAGGCTGAAGGGAGGCAGTGCAGTGATAGAGTACAAGGTAGGAAAGAGGCTACCTTGTACTTTATCACTTCTACCTCGTACTCTATCACTGCACTGCCTCCCTTCAGCCTTTTTTTCCCTGCTCTCTTCCCCCTCCTCCTCCCCCCTCTGCTTCACCTCTCTGCCTTACCTTGTGTCTTTCTAATTCTACCTATTTACATTCTCACTGACATCCTGCCACACTTAGCTTCTTTCATTTCTTGGAGTCTCAGAACAGCAGAGACGCCCTATGCCTGAAGAAGGGTGACTGCACCCAAAAGCTTGCCAAGAACTTTTTTTCAACTACTTAGTTGGTCTAATAAAAGATATCACATCTACTCAAAGGACCTTGCCACGCTAAGGTGTAGCCACTTTAGGCTATACCTTAGTGTAAAAACCTCACCTGCCCTCCTTCCCCTGCTGGCCCAGATCAGGCTCACTGCCTGCCCCACCTCCCACCCCGAGAGCATCCCAGATCCCCACTCACTGCACCCCTGCCCCCTCCTACTTACCTGTGGCTACTTGTGCTGTCTGTTCCAGGGGACCAGGCAGGAAAGGGTTAATCTGCCTGCCCACACCACTACCTCTGGGCTGGTCTCAGCTTGGAGAAGAGCAGCAGGCTGGGAGTAGGACCGGGCAAGAAGGTTAACCCTTTCCTGCCTGCTCCCCTGGGACAGAATATGGGCAGCCACAAGTAAGCAGGGCAATGGGTGGGGGGGACCCCTGGGAATGGGGGTGAACCAAGGGAGCCCCAGGGGGGCAGGAGGGAAGCCCAGAATGGGAGGAGAGGTGGGGGATTGCTCCAGGCCCCTACTGGCCTCTCTTTACTCGAGCGAGCACTAACACCCATCAACATTTGTGCGGCTCACAGTGTAACAAGACCCTGAGAGTGTATGAAAAACAGCAAGAAAGAAAGGAATCAGGAAAAGAAGTAGAAAGAAAGGAAACAGCTGTAAAGTTAGTGGGGTTTATTTATCTTGGGATGGAGAATTAGTGTAAATTGACACACTCCTATTGAAGTCAGTATGTATTTCTACAAATGTATTACCTCTCCCTAGCAGAATTGTTGAATTGAAAGAAAATCTTACCATGTGAACAGTGGAACATACCTTATCAGTCAAGGACTAACCTGGTATCTATTTTAGTTTATTTGAGCATTACCATCCCATCTCTTGCTCTAGCAAACAAGTAGCATGAGGGTCTGTCACCCATATACTCCTTCTGGCATTAATCTGTCAGAATTGCTATTATTGTTATCACATCTTATTATTTTTACTGAGGTGCACCAGATGTAGGCTACGATTTCTCCTCTGAGTTTCCAAAAGAGGGCTATAAAAAATTGTTGCAAATCTGATACTGTGCAGGAAAAATGTGACAGGTTTTCTTTTCTTCCTAAAGAGCTTTGCTCACTGTATTATCATTATCAGTTATGTACCTGAAGTGGGAAAAAGGGAAACTCACAGTGTCTTGTACTAGGATGGCAGTAAGGTGATGTCCAGTTCCTTTGATTTTACGCTTTGGTTTTATGTTATTGCTTGTAAAGGTTTAGTTGCCATAACAACATAGAGCAGTCCCTTATTACCATAGAAACATGCTGTCCTGGGTGAAAGTTTTTATTTGTTAGTCTTCCTCTTCCAACATATCATATCTCATAGTAGTGATAATAGCAAGTGCTTTATTTTACTTAAGGCTTTTTGTGCAAATATAGTGCACCCCACGGGATTCATTGTACAATTACAGAATTATTTAACAAATAACAAATGAAAAATTATAGTTCACTCCAACTAAATTTTAATCCATGGTTGCCTTTAAAAGAGTAATAAGGGGCCTGTGATTGTCTCCTGTTGGTTATCTCTGAGGTGGAGCATACCAAGCCTAAGTGCAATTTTATCCAGTTGGATTGCTTGGGTAACTCCCCAGGTAAAAAAATAACCAAATAGTAGCACAAGTTTGGAGCATCTCTGAGTGATTTGTCATGATAGTTGCAGTTATCAAAAGAACAAGACTGCTTTCATGTGCTCTACATGTCGCCGCTCCTTGAGAGTATTCAGAAATTGGAGATCAAGCTGCAAAATGGGGCAGGCAAGCACTGTTTCATACAGGGAGCACATTATACCTGTGTTCTCTAATTTGTACTGGCTGCCTACTAGCTTCAGGGTGCTAGTTTTGACCTGTGAAATGCAAAATAATTTGAGATCTGGCTCCCTCAGGTACTCTCACTTTCCCTGTGTAATACTGTCAACAGCAGTGCTTTGCACGTGGACTGTCACAGCCTGATGGCAGAGCTTTTTCTTTGGGAGGTCTTTGCCTCTGGTTTTTGCTCCCTCTTTTAGTTTCCATAGATCCTTGCTCTGAGAAGAAGCAACTAACTCAGTTTTTGGCTGTTGGGCATTTTGAGTGGGGACAGATCAAGTATCGCTGGTTAAACGTGGAGATATTTTACTGATCCTTGTTTTGGGCAAGGAAGATGCATCTGGGATTGGTATCAAGCATCAACATGGAATCTGTGGAGGCTCCAGAGTATGGAGCAAACAGATCAGGGAAGCTGGCTGTGAAACTAGAAAAGCTGCAGAATCCACGAACTTTCTCTGCTGGAGTTTAGGAGCTTTGCAGAAGCTTTGAATGAGGCTAGAAGAGCTCTAGGATCCTGAGGAGCAATGTTGGGCTACATGAATTTTTTGGAATCCAGCTCTGTATTAGGAGTATCTGCTTATACACGTCAGGGGATAGGGGTTGGACTTTGTCATGGTAGTGATTCTCACAGGATGCAAGTTGTAAGTGAATGATAAGATCGAGTAACTGTTTTGTAGTTCTCATTGTAGCTCAGGAAGCCACATTTCCCTATTTTTTAACTCTAGCCTCATGACATTCACTTTTTTTTTTTTAACTTCTCCATACACATATCAAAGAACTGTTAATGCTGTGGAGGAAAATACGGCCCCATGTTTTCCTCCGAGGGAGTGTTTTTGCCTGAAAATTCTGATGTCTGCCCTTTGCTGGTGGTGAATATGCATGTTTAAAACCTATGCTGCTAACATTTCTCTATATGAAGTTTGTGTGGCTCTTTTGGGATGCAGAAGATTGTACTGTCACATAACGCCTGGCAACATTGATTTGAGTGAGGCAAAGATGTAAGGAAATAAAGGAAATGGGCCATTTGGGGGTCTGCTTCATTTTTATTCCTAGAGTAAACAGTAACCAATGTTAAGGGTAAAAGACAGTGGGATGGGTTGAGATGATGGACAAAAAAATGTTGTTTTTCTGATGGTTAGAAAATATTATAAGCAACAGAGTGCTTGCATGGTCTGTGCCTATGAATTTTAACAGCAGTGTCACTTTATATTCAGAAAAATGGAATGAGTTTTTTTATATGAGAGGTTGCAGGAAAAGCCACAGTAACAGGGCAGATACTTAAACATGAGGTTTATGCATCTTGCAGAGAGAGGAAAGACAAATCACTGAATACATGGCATAAAAGAGCTTACTCTTTTTGTTCTGATCAGTAGCAGTAAAGAGTCTGTCCTCTTATTTCTGAATGTGTCTTTCTAATCTTATCAAGGATGTAGACTTCTCCACATGATTCTATTCTTCTCTTATGTCTGTTTCCGTATAGTATTGGAATGGAAGTCTCACCCATAACCTTGATTTTTCCAAATGGATCAAGTACCTGTTTCATTTCATCACAGCCCTGTGGCAGTAATTCTTCTGCTTCTCTTCCCTTTCTAGCTTTGTAGGATGTTTCAGAGGAGCCAGTTGAAAATTAAGGTGACAATTATTATAGCTACGCATGTCATTAGCACTTTGCACTTTTCTCTGTACCTGGTGATATGCTAAATTCACAAGATTTGGCCTCTTATACCCCATGAAGAAGTCTCAGCCAAACTTCAGAGGGATTTTTTTGTATTGCCTTGAAATTACTTTATTGCCCTTAAATTATTGAAGATTGACCACTGTGCAATGTGATTTCTGTCCTCATTAATCTTATTAATAGGCTGCATTCAATAGAAATCCATTCTCTGAGCAGTCCTCCTATCTCTAATTCAGAAAAGCCCATCACAGCCTATTCTTGTATTTTTTAAAAACTTTACTATACATTTTGTTACATACAGTTAGCTTTTCTCCTTGACTACAAGACATCTTCATTTCTTAGTGGCCAGGCAGGCACAAATACTAATAGCTTCTACTTTTTTCCAGACACATACAGGTTTCCCTCGATTTATGCAGTACATGCGTTCTTGGAGAACAGCGCATAAATTGAATTTGCATAAAGCAAACCCACTTTATAATGTAACCAGTAGGGATAGGGAAGGGGAGGGGTGCCACACTCGGGGCTGCACAAGGGAGCAAAGCAGAGGAAACACAGTGGCACTCACCCCAGCCCCTGCTGCAGCAGCCCCGGGAGCAGCCAGCACCCATTGCTTGCAGCCACTGGGCTACACCATGTTCTGCCTGTCCCCACTCACCCCAGCTCCGAGCTGCTCCGTGCCCTGGTGTAGGCAGCTGGTGTTGGCTGCTCCTGGGGCCGGGGTGAGTGGGAAGAAATGGAACTGTGTGTGGCACGGGGCACAGTGCAGCTTGTCTGCACTCACCCTAGCTCCTGCTGCAGTGGCTGCAGACGCGGCCAGCGCCAGCTGTAGAGGGAACTGTCAGCGGGGGTGCGGGGGGGAGGTGCCTCTTGCTGCTCCCCACCCCCTGGGAGGGCTGGAAACTGTGCTGGGCTCTCACTGGGGTGTGCGCGCGGGATGACAGCAGGCTGCCACTGCAGGCTGGGGCTGGTGGTGGCACCAGGCTCTTCCTGACGCTTGGGGTGGGCTCCACTTCTTCCCACTCCCCCCAGCCCCTGCTGCAGTGGCCCCGGGAGCAGCTGACACAAGCTGCCTGCACCAGGGTACAACGCAGCCCAGGAGCTGGGGTGAGTGGGGACAGGTGGAGCATGGTGCAGCCCAGTGGCTGCAGGCAGCTGGCGCCAGCCACTCCTGGGGCTGGGGTGAGAGGGGCCCTGGCCCCACGGCCCTTTCCTCTCCCCCCCACAGACTTACCTGCTTGGATGGGGGCGGGGTGCCTATACGGATCGCATAAGAGCGAATTTACCTTCTGTGGGTCTAAATTATGGGTCTAAAAATGGGTCTAAAATTGCTCATTGCATAAGTGCAAATTCGCATATACAGAACCCGCATAAATCGAGGGAAACCTTTAATAATCTGGAAACAGTCATTGATCAGTGTTGTGGGAACTGTGTGTGCATGTGAGTATTTTTAAAATACTCCTTTCTGCGTTAATACCAGGCCACGGTGATATCAAACACACTCTGAACTGCTGAAAGCTGTTGACTAGTAACCTTCTCCAGGCCTAGTGGTAATGCAACTAAACTCTCCTGCAGGGTCATTTGCGTGGGCTCACTAGTGGCCAGGTGTAGTGTTGTGTGTATGCTTTTTTCTTTGGTAATGCCAGCTCAGGTGAAGATGAGAATTTTATCCCCTTGGGGTAGGTTAGAAGCTAGATATTGAATCCAGTCCTAGTACCTTTATGGGGGGATTATGGAGGGGGGAAAAAATTAGATGTCCTGTTAAAGAGAAACAGGAGGAAAGAGAAGCTGCTAATTGCAATGTGCCTCCAACTGGGGACAACCACTGTAAGAAGATATCCTGACCTCTTCTGTGCTGCTTGTTGAATGATGGATGCCACAGAGCTCTTAATTAAAAGAAACTTGACCTAGCCAATGCAACATGCAACACTCTAAGATGGCCGGCAAGCACCTCAGCAACATGTCAACTTGTCCCTGCTGGGGTGGATCTCCAAAGTGCCTCAAGTCCTTCTTCTAGTTGGATGTTAACAGCAATATCTTCAGTGGCTTTTACCCTATTGATTCCTATCTTTATTGTTTCTCTCTCCCTCTCTCTTTACATTTTAGAGCTCCGATTTCCTCCTTCATCACCACTTATTTTATGTAATTCTTTTAAAATGTTACGAGTGCAAAGTTCATCTGGTTTCTCTGTGGGGTATCTTGCCATTCATGTTAAAGATGGGTGGGAAGAAGGGTTCCATGAGCAGAGTGTTTTGGGTCAGATGAAAAAAAGAATCCAAACAAGAGGTTATTGAAAAGATGAAATTTTGGGGGCTCCAGGCCCTGCATAACTTTAATTTATCTGTTGCTAGAGGCAGGAATGTTAAATACATATTTAATAACATGAAGTCTCCATTTCAGAGGTAGAGAGCTGAAGTTATTGCAAAGACGGGTTTAGAAGTCTGTGGGCAATGTGTTGAGAATTTGGGAGCTTCTTTGACTTTTTTTACCAGTCACAAGGAACCATTTCTGAACACACCCTGGCCTGTTGGAGAGGGAGCCACATCTAGTCTTCAACCACAGGCAATTATTTCAGGTACAGGGCCACTTAATGAGTTTTGGCAAGCTTTTAAGGGCCACAAGGGTAGCCCCACCCCTTGATACGTGTCCCGCCCCCTTGGTCACCATCTTGGGACCAGAAGTCCCACCCCCTAGCCTCTGACCTTTGACAGCAGAAGTCCCTCCCCTTGTCCCTACAAGTAGTCCTTTTGGGAAGGGAGTTGCCATCTTGGAACCAGAAAAAAAATTGTATACTAAAAATCAAACATTGACAATAACATATTTTAATTTTATTTAAAAAAAAATATTTTTGTCCTGATTTGCATGTGTTTGTGTGGTGTATATAGAGGTGATTGCATAATAGCTCAAAATGAAGTCTTACTCTTGCTTATTGTAAGGGAGTGTCAGGGAGTATGGAGGAATGTGTGGAAGTGGGTGGGTGGATATGGGAGGTTTGTGGGGGGCAGTATTTGTGGGCATGTGTGGGTATGTGTGTGGGTGGGTATGGGGTTTGTGGAGTGTGTGTGGGGGAGGATGGCTGGGGGGGTGTGGGGGTGAGTGTGGGGGTGTGGGTGCACATAGCAGTGAGCAGGACTCCCCCCAGAAGCGCCCGATTTACGGGTATGGTGGGGTGTGCATGGGAGCACCCTTTTCACACCCCACTGAGCTGGTCAGCACCCTCCCCTGCCCTGAAACAGCCCGGAGCCCATGTGCTCTGCAGTGCCACCCCGCCACTGCCAGCAGCGCACAGCCCCAGCTCTGCCCCATGCCCACTCTGGATTAACCCCTGCCAGAGCAGATCAGCCTGAACCTGTGAGCAGTCCCTCCCGGGCCCGCCCCACACCACCCAGCAGTGATGTGTCCTGCTGCCCCCTGAGCATGCAGTGGGGCTGGAGCAGCTCCATGGCTGGACTGCCTTTTTAGGCAGCATGGGTGGCAGCGGTTCCTTCCAGCTGCTACTGCTGCTGGCCCCAGCTCCATGGTACCAGCAGGGACCTGCATGTGCAGCCCTGACCCTGCGCACCTCTCACCTGCTTTGGGCTAACCCTCCCGGGCTCAGCAGCAGGAGTATGGGACAAAAGCTGTCGCTCAGTGTGACAGGGGGCAACTCCGAGGCCTAGTCACAGTACCGGTGCACCCACCTGTCTAGGGCAGTCTGCCTGGTCTCTCCTGCCACACCTCTGATGTAATGTAAAACGGTGTCACAATAAGCAGGAGGCTGCCCATTTAAGACCCCAATGCCTAAGGGTTTACACACAACTCCGACCTCCCCTTATTGTGTTTCATGCCTCACAGATGGCATCTGAAACAAGTTCTTAACATGTGACCCACACTGCGCCCCATAACATGCTAGTCTAAACCCCAACTAGATCCCTCCTGATCCAACGGTCTACTCCACCCTCATTCTGAGCTGCTAAACTCCCTGTACTCTTCTCCCTCTCAGCAGTGGCCCACTCTTTGGGACCTTTGGCCACATTAGCCATGGCCTCGCCTGTGGGCTAGTCAGAACCCCTGGCTCTGGGCATCCCTTGCGGTAGGCACTCCCTCTTAACCCTCTGGTCCTGGCCCCAGCATTGACTAGTCAAGGGTCCCTCTGATCAAATCTCTGAGCAGCTAGCCCACTCCCTCTCAAACAGGGCCACCTTCTTGTGCCCCTCCAAACACAGATCTTATGCCCCTTGAGTCCCAAGCCTCCGATAACAATCCTGGACCCCTTGCCTGTCCCCTCTATAGGGTAATCCACCAGGTTGTAGGGGCTGGGGTTATAAGGCTCCCCTACTTGCCTTTCACTGGGGAGGCAACTGACCTGGCATTTCTGGGGAACTGCCCCACCATGGGCAGTCCCACCAGGCCATCCTTCCCCAGCAGGGTGCAGTTCAAGTCATACCCAGGACCAGGAGCCTCCTGCCATCCCCATAACTCCTGCCCTTACCTCCAAGCTGTTCCGTGGGCAGCAGCTTAGCCAGGTGTTGTTGCTTCAGCCGCCAGCAACCGACTGCTGGCTCAGCCCTGATGCCTGAGCTAAAATGAAGGCAGTTCAGTTCTCTCCACCAGTCACATGGCTATGTGACCTACTCATCAAGGCTGGCCCACACCTGCTTGTTGCCCTGCTGTCTGCTCTCACCCTTAAAGCGGAGGGCACCGAAGTTGCTCTGCCACACACCATCCCCCTTAAGGCTGCCAAGGGGTGGGAGGGGACTGCTACTCAACATGCTCCCTGCTGCCGAGGGATGGGAGGGGACTGCTGCTCAACATGCAGGCTCCTCTGTAGCCTGCAACAGCCCCCTAAGTGGCAAGCACCCTGATGGTGATCCGCCACACTCGTTGTGGGGGGTGAGCAGCCCCTCCCCCTCCCACTGCTGTCAGTTCCCTGCTGCAGCTGCCTAGAGCCTGTGCTGGGCTGCCCTGCATCCTCTCTGCGCCACCACTGCTGCCCCGCAGGGCAGCCCGGAGGCAGAGGTGACAGCAGCAGAGACACAGGGCAGCTCAGCTGCAGCAGCGAACCGTTGGGTGGGGTAGGGACCACTTTCACTCTGCACTGAGCAACAGCTTTTGTCCTGCACCGCTGCTGCTGAGCCCAGAGCAGGCACAGGGCATGTGGGGTTGGGCTTGCAAACATGGGTCTCCACCAGTACCACAGGGCTGGGGCCAGCAACGGGGGCAGCCAGAAGGAGCCACCTGGGCTGCCTAGATTGCAGGGCAGTTGCAGAACCACCCTAGCCCCTCTGCATGCCCAGGGGGCAGCAGGACGCACCATGGCTGGACTGTGCCTCAGCCTGCCAACTGAGGGATCCACTGCAGGCTAGACAAAGACCTGCCATGGGCCAGATCCGGCCCACGGGCCATATTTTGCCCATCTCTGACATAAGGGTTGGGGAAGCTGTGACTTCAAGCTCAGGGTTTGCTAAATAAAAATAAATAAGAAAAAAAAATCCCCATTGTGCAAAAATGTCCCCTAAATGCCAAAAATACCTGTTTTTTTGTTCTGCTCTGCAAATTCTGTCTCTTTCTGGCCACCTTGTCAGATGAAATAGACTGTGTGTTCCCAGCAGCTTTCCAGCCATGATGCATTGTTCATGTTGAGTCTAGTGAATGAGTGATAGAGAAAATGTGATCTTGTCCAAATGACCTTGGGCAGTCTTTTGCCAGAATTATATTCTTGGCTGGCAAGCCTGAAGCAGCTCTTCCTGATTTCCATTCCCTGTCCTGGGAGTGGGCTTATGACTGTTCATAACAATCGAAAGTAACTAAACAACAGTCTGAAATTGTCTCTAGTGAAGGTTTAAGTAATTAGAGGTAATGAGGGAAAGCAGGTGTAGTTAAAACACGTGGGGTGTGTCTTCACTGTGTTGGATGCTGTGAGGGAACACTGCCATGAAAACATACCTTGCCTACTCACTCCTGCTCCATGCCTGTGCTGGATGTCACACAGCTGCTCTTTGGCACATGCCCAGCACTGCTGTCAGGCTCTCATTCTCAGGTGTACTTGCAAGGGCAGCTACACAACATTTTGGAATTTACAGAATAGAAGCAAATGAGCAGGATGTTTTTTCAGGATTTCCCTAGCACCATCTGATGCTGTATTGACGTGTCCACTCATGTCCTTCCCACCTGGACTCAGAATGCACACAAACTGAAGTGAGTTATTTGTTTGAGGTGGGCTTTTATCTGCATATAATGCCATCAAGCAGGAGCTGTGTCAAACAAATGAGATGTTGTCATTCCCATTCTTCAGACATCTCAGACATAATTGTAATGCTGTTGTTTAGATATTTGTAATGCTGTTGCAAAATATCAGCCCCTGTATTTCTTCAGAGTGGGTTCTTGCACACTTTAGCTTGGGAAAACATTGCACATTTTCACTGATAAGCTAATATTATTAATACAGAACTCAGTGGGAGATGTTTCCAAAACTAAGGGCATATTCTGATTGTCCTTATCTCATAGTGAATTCCAGAGCAATTCCATTTATTTCAGTGAAGTTATTCTTGGGTTTATATTGCTGGAGCTAAATAGAGAATCCAGCCCTTAATTAGAAGACAGTGCATATGTTTGAGATGCATTGCACTTTTCACTTAAGAAAGCTGACTTTGTGATCAGCAGACATCTGCCAGAAGCAATCTTACTAGTTATGCTCAACCTAAAACCAAAAGAAATAGTTATAATGAATGGTTGACCTAGGTTAGATTTTTCTAAAATATAACTGATTCTTGGGTTATTATTTGAAAGAAAAGTAATAAACAAAACTCTTGAAGAATATATTAATGCAGTACTTACGAAAAGTAAAATCTAATAGCTTTGTTTGAACTAGGAAGAGTGTAGGTTGTGCTCTAGTATGATTACAATAGTTTTACCATATCCTTCACTTACAATGGCATGGTCTAGTGATGTGTAGGCCTCAGTTCCTTGAAAGGCAAATCTAACTTTGATGGCTACTAATTACACTTTATATGCTTGCTTGGGAGGGAGACATGGCTTGAGGTCTGAGGCTATACAGAGACCTATCATGTCCTGACAGCAGACACTAGGGAGACTCAACACCATATAGACACTTGTCTTTCCCTCTCCGCAATAGAAAGACACAAATGGGCTGCACAAAGATGGCTGAAGATGTTTCTCAGTCTGAAAGAGGCACAAATTTCTCTCTCTCCTTCTTTCGACTCTCAGTAGAAGTCCCCACATTCTATCCCCTTGCTTATACTTGGTCCGGGGTCCTGAATTTGAGACCTGCAGGACAAGTGTTTGATATGTCTCTAAATCTCAGTGTCATCAAAGGAAATAGATAGCCAGCTAATTAGATAGGAGAAACATTTTACCAGTGGGGACTGGCTTAATCTGTGTGAACTCAGCTGTGTATATAAAAAGAAACTCTCAGTTTCTGGTCCAAATTACAATTCAGGTCAAATTATTAATAAAAAACGTATTGCACTTTTATATGGCATTATCAATCTGAGGATTTTATAGCACATTAGCAATATCTAATGTGCTATTAGAAACAAGACGTAAGGTTATAGTGTTATTTCCATTTTACAAATGAGAAGTTGAGGCAGAATCTAGAAGTCTTTACTCCTAATATTGTGCTTCAGCCACAAAGCCAAAAACATTTTGTTTATTGCTGAGACCATTAAATCCCACACATTCTTTTTAGTAAGTCAGTACCTTATTCAGCCTTCTGAGCAGTCTTGGGTTTTTGGCCCTCTTGTCCCATTGCAAGCAAGTATTTAATTTGCTGTCCATGATCAGAAATAATATTGCACTTAGCACTTAAGTTTGCTGTGTTAGATCTTAAGTAACCCAGGAGATTTGTGGGGGGGGAGCAACAGTTTGCACCTGAAAACTTGCCTAAGATCTCTCCCAACTACATTATTAAACAAGCCCTGCTTCTCGCATATATCTTGGACCATCATGGCTACAGCAATGCTGCTTAATTCATCCTCACAGTATCATTTCAAGTCAGGGTAGTAGTCTCTGCATTAGGGCAGAGAGCAACTGACTTGGCAACGGACGTGGTCTGAGACGCTCTTAAAAATGAGAATAGAATTTGGGAGTTCTGGACTCCTGGCTCTGTAAAAAGAACAATGTATTGGAGCTCTGTGTTTTACTATTGCTAGATCTTTTATAGCATACTTTTACCATCTTTTCTTGCCCGTTCGCTCTGTTTTGCTTTTTTCTCAGACCTATAAACTGACATGTTTTCCATGTTGAATTCTATTATTTCCCACCCACATTGGTGTCTTTTCTAGATTGGTGTTATTTCTCCATTCTCAGTGGTGCTTGCAGCACTTCGCAATGACATTTGCATTTGTAATTAATGAGCTGTTTATCCCATTTTTCATAGCATTAATAACTGCATTCAGCTGGCAGCCTCTGCTCAAGAGAGAACAGGGATTTGTAACAGCATGGGGTGTTACAGGTCAGGATTGAGTTACCTTGGCTGAGCTCTGTGTAGGAAGCTTGCATATAGCACCTGCCCACACTACCCTTAGCTGTGAAAGGGGCTACAGGATTAGACACCTTTCTTCATGTGCACCAAATTCTCACTCTTTCTTTCTCCCTCTCAGTTTTATTTTAAGGTTTGATTTTTCTCTCTTGAGTCACAAATAGTTATGTTTTCATACCTAGTTCTGCTGTTCCATTGTAAGTCCCTCTGTTTTTATGCTGAGCATCACTGGTGAGTCTCTGACCCACCTCTGCTGCTCACTAAGCCAACTCCCTTTAAAGTACACTTAATAAACTGCCTCATGATAAAAAGAAAAGCCTCATTAGTCCCAACCCGTAGTTGAAACGTGCCTCTAACCCACGCTGATTCTGCTTCCTTCTTTTTAATATGCAGTTTTCAGTACTGTACCTGACTCATCCAGCTTTGTAGTGCCAGGCTTTTCCTGTGTTTATTTTACCCCTTTCTGTTTCAATGCTTCCTCATTTACATCCCAAACCAGAGTCATCCGAGGCTCTGTGAAAACCTGGCAAAAGAGTATGGCAGCCAAGTCTAATTGGAGCAGACTCCAGCTGTAGCTAATAGCTGCACCCTCTCCTTTCTCCTGGGGGAAAAGCTGTTGAAAGAGTGGCAGTGAAGCCCCAAAAGTGAGGAGCATTCTTCAGAAGTGCTGTATGAATGCAATACTATCAGGTCTCCTAAGGTGTCTCCACCTCAAAGCAAAGCAACTGCCCTCTGACAGCAGTGCCTGGACCTACTGTCACTTCGGTGAATCCCCAGAAGTCATCGACCTGACTCAGAGATAGCGTCCCTCCCTTCCGTATGGCCGTTTCTCTAAATATGCAAGCCTTTGGCCCTGTGTCTGCTGTGAGTTAGCCTGGATTTTAGCCACCAGTGGTTTGTGTAACTATGCTGTTGTAAATCTCCAGTGAAACTAGTGAGTTGCATTGGTGTGAATCACAGTTTTCCTTGTTGTGATAGTTGTTTTGCAGTGGTACAACAGCTAAATTGGCAGCATGTATACAGAATCATCATAAAGCAGTTACAGAGAAAGAAATTCTTCTCCTGCAGCATTTAAAAATTACCCTTTTATTTGAAAGAGGGCAGAAAAGTCAAGCGAGTGTTTCTTTTTCTAATCTTTATCTCCCTTGACTGCTTGAGATTCTCACATGCACCAACAGACTATTACACATGGTGCAAAACCATGGTAGTAGTAGTAAAGTAGGAAGAAGAAATAGGGAAGTGTGAGAAAGGCACAGCTTTATGTGAAATTGTGTGCATAAGTCTCTGTGTGCCCTAATAGGGAGAACTAGGTAATTGTAAGTTTGAAATCTTTCCTGCCAAGAGGATAGTGTTGTATCTTAGGCTTGCCTTCCAAGGCAGTGCATCAAATCATGACTCAGACTTCCAAAAGCACAAGATAAAAATCATGAGTGTTTTCCTTAAATAAGCTTAGGAGCATTTTGGTTTTTGTTTTTTTCTTCTGGCTTTTAAGCCTTAGGGTTTGCTCATTCTTTTCTTGGAATCTGTAAGGACTTACTTTATTTAACTGAAAGCTGAGAATCTCCTATAATTAAATCAGTCCAGAATTGGTAGGGCTTTAATGAAAAATCCAAATACGGTGAGTTTCACCAAAAAAAAAAAATCACTAGATATGGTGAAACTACTTTCTGATACCACAAAGGCATGCAGGCATTGAAAGAATCATAGAAATAGAATTTACTTGTGGTAATTTCAAGTTCCTAATTCTAAGAGGTGCTTCCTGCCTTTGTCAGAAAGCATGACACATTCAAGAAATTTCTCAGTGGGGCCAAACTTCTTTGGAGATACAGCAGGGGTGTTTTGATCCTTTGAATCCAGCTCCATTTAGCAGGACATAAATAAGAGCAGTAGGCATTGCAAGGATTAAACATCTAGTGAACAACAAAGACTGTAGAACAGGAAGAGTTTTACTGTCTCCCCCACAAATATCAGGGGAGCATGAAAATGGGTAATGTTTCTCCATATCTGAATAGGTATTCCAGTAAAGCTGTCTGTTGTGGAATCCTATATAGTACCGCCTCAGCAGAGCAGAAGGCAGATGATTAAGGAGATGGGAATTGTGTGAATCCAGATCAAATGCACGCGTCTGTGAACAGAATCAGGTTAAAAATACAATGGTTGCTCTTTTGTAAAATCAAGTTTCTGCTACTGTACTCCTTAACATGTTTGTTCCCTTTTCAGCCTTTCTTTCATGTTGATTTTTAACATTGCATAGTAATATCCAACTAAAGAGATGAAGGACAATTCACTATGCTCACTTGGAAGAGTCTTTTATAATGAAGCATAGTTAGATCATTTAGCGTGGCATGGATGAGCTGGAGAGGGAAATAAAAGAGTAAGCATAGCTCAAATTTAGCCTCCTGGCCAAAAGTCTGTCAGTCAATTCAAGTCCTTTACCAAGAGTGAAATTAAACCTAGTGCTGACATTGCAGTGTTAGACAGATGCTGCACTTAGAGCAGTATAATTCTTTAGATTAATTACTAAATAAAGGTCCCTTTTTGCAAGGTACATTAGCCCTTTGCACTTCAAGGATGGCACATACTTGGGCTGAAAACACTCCTCCCCTATGTGCTTTCTGAGGAATACATGCTCCCCCTGTAGCTGATATGGAGAAGCATGCATTTTGACAGGAGTTAAACAGTTCAGTGTGCTTGGTTGGTAACTCTTGTTAACTTGCCAGTTACTCA
>NW_005842284.1:766423-776861 GCF_000455745.1 Alligator sinensis | reverse complement strand
AGGAAGTGAATAATTTGCTGACTTTCCCTGGAAAGAGGCTGGTAAGCCATTGAGAAAAAACATAGTGCCAATAGCAGGTGGTATTAAGGGGGGACGGGGGTGGGGGGCACTGTTTCAAACGGCCCTTCACATGCAGGTAAAAGTGCAATGGGTTCTAATGTGTGATCCACACTATTTTGCACCTTCTGCCATGCCACATGTGCATGGCACGAGACATAATTGTGGAATCGTGCATTAGATCCCATTGTGTTTTATTACCAGTGCAGGAGGCACCTGATCTCAGGCTCCCCCTGCATGAGCAACAAGCAAGTTCTCAGAGCTGCTGTAATCTCCCAGCCC
This sequence comes from Alligator sinensis, assembly GCF_000455745.1. Lineage (NCBI taxonomy): Eukaryota > Metazoa > Chordata > Crocodylia > Alligatoridae > Alligator > Alligator sinensis. Next base: position 776,522 of record NW_005842284.1, on the reverse strand, counting down.
TGGAGGGGATGCATCTTCTGGGGCTGGGAGATTACACCTCAAGGCTGCTGGGACCCAGCTGGGTCCTGGCAATGGGAGGCATGCCGCCAGGATCCAGTACCTGCAGCTGTGGGATTCTGGGTCCCGGCAGCTGTGGGGTGTTGCTGGGACCCAGATTTGGCAGCTGCCAGGGCGGAGAGTCCCCTCAATTGTGGGACTCCCAGCCCTGACTCGGATGGTGCACCCCTGTGACTGGGAGCCCCGGCAGCTGACAAGGCCACATGGGAGACCCTGATACACATGCAAATTAAAGCTCAATAGCAACCAACTATAAAGTTATTACATATTTTCAAGGTCTAACTTTATAGCTGGTTGGTGGTTTTTATGGTGTGATAGCTACTTTACACATGTAGCTTATCTCAAGGTAATTGTGCAGTTAACCAGTTAATTGCACAATAGCTGTAATGTGTTACACAGAGTCTCCTTTAGTTTTTACTTGCTACAATTTAATAGCTATGGAATCACCTCTGGGCCTGAGACCCGAGAAGAAAGATCCCTCCAATATCTCTTTTTTTTTCTCTTAAAGCCCTAAGACAGCACCCCAGGAAAGGGGTGCAACTTGGACATGTTTCTCAGAGGAGCTTTTGCTGAAGTCCTAGGGAGTTTTGGGTGCTCAGGTCCTCTAAAAATCAGGGGCCTCTGAAATGAATAAAGTGTCTGGTCTCTCTTATAGGGAGGCCTGTGCCCTCTTGCACTCTTCTTTTCCACTCCTGGTGAACGCCCCCCTGTTCATGAAAGGTAATCATCACAGGCCACTTACTTTTGAGAAGGGGTGGTAACAGCAATATCCTGGCCAAGATTTCCTTTCTCAGTAATAATCACCAGAGATGGGCAGAAGGGTCCCATTACAGGCCTGTCAAACCTGCAGATCTTGGTTCAGGTCTACATTACATTATGATTAATGAAATGTGTTTAGTAGTCTCATCCAAGCCTTTAATGGACTGTTATCCACATTATAGCTCTAGCACATACTTCTGTATGATTGATAGCTAGTTCAGTAGACAACAGAGGTGGAAGGCTGGTTTGAGGTGTGTAGGCTGAGTTGTGGGAAGAATATGGTAAGCTTATATCACTCCTAAGAGCACAATACCTCATTCTAAACACTGTGCCAGTCTCTTGTTTTCATCTTCACATCTCATCCCTCGCCAAAAACCTTCATAATATCCAAATGCCATTCTTTGTGGCAGTACAGTAGATATGGCTCTTGCAAGATATTCTCTCCCCCCGCCCCCCAACAACCATTTCTTAAGACTAAGGGAGGAATTGCTAGAGAGCCCAGGTGAGCCTAGGAAATACTACTGGACAGCTCTTTTCCTAACTTCATCCTTCTCAGCCTTGCGATGAGCATAGGTTCTAGGATCAAGAACAACCTCAGGGTGAACCCAAATGACACCTGGAATTTAATGTGATGGTTCCTATTTAGCAAGGTGCTTAATCATATCTTTAACTTTTAAAGGACTAGTGTTCCCATTGATTCAATGGAATTACACACACACTTAAATTTAGCCACTCACTGAATTACTATGCTGAAGCCTGTTATATCTATCCCTGCACTAGTCGATGCAGGCAGGGTGAGAAGGGCCTTTCACCATTCAGTGGGCACTCTGTCTCAGCTCCTTACTAGGTAACATCAGCTAGTTGGTCCCCTTCTCCAGAGGAGGAATAGGTATGCTAGTTTCCTGTTAACCCCATGATGCTGAAACACAGGTTAAAATCTAAGGTCATTGATTTGGTGTCGGAGAAGAGGAGTCAGCAGAATGCCACTGGTGGCCTTGATGAACTGCCCCTCCCCTTTGGCATGTATTGCAGCAGATCCTGTATACCTGAGGCTACAAAGTCTCAGCAATCCTCATGGGAAAAAAGCTCTTGCCCATAACTCATAAATTTTTAACCCTGTTATACTTTTCTACATGTTGATAAAATTCAGTAGATTAAATGTGTACCTTGGTGCAACAATGCAGCACCAGCTTTTGGGGACTTCAGTCCTTCATGTAAAACATAGTGCTATCACTGCCTTATAGACTGGATTTGTGAGCTCTATCTTGCCAGAGACCTGTTTATTTAATCTCTTCACATTTTGATGAATTTCTTTATCATTCATTAATGGATTTGTCACCTCTCTATCCATCTATCTATTCATCTATCAATTTGCTTGTCACCCATCTACCCATCTGTCTTCCGTCTATTAGTTGTGTCATCCTCTTACTCATCTTTCCAGATATGTAATATTTCATGTACTATTTTGGGCATTTATTCATGCCTACTCCTCATTTTTTAGTTTATTGTATCTGTGTGTGGTAGCTGTTTATCTGTCTGACTAATTGCTCTCTCTGTCGTTCTCTTCCCCCCTTCTTCCCCCTCCCCCCCAATCTTTTACTCATTATGTAGGTGAATAATAGCCTAGTATTGTTATGGAGCTTAGGGAGGTGGAGCAGTTATTGGTTCTCTTTCAGTCCCTTTCTGTAATAAAATGAACCAAATAAATAGTAGTGCCCCCCACCATTTCCTAAATGGTATTGCTTCCTGCCAGGCACACTGGAGTTTCAGCCTGTTTGGTTTTTAATTAAAAGTAAGTTTTCAGCTGCCTCTTTCATCATCAGAATTTTCTATCACCTTGAAATGAAGGCTCTGGCATTGTCTTTTAAATTATTGAGCGCTGGCCAACTGGGGGAGTTGAGTTTAGAGTATACATTAATCTTGTTAACTACTCTCATCAAATTGACTGTCCAGCCTGCCACAGATTCAGTACTCTCGTTCCTTACCTCTCCTTTATTTGTCTACTCACCAGTATGTATAAAACATGAATATAATCCTTGTGCATGCTTGCTAATTATTGGGCCACTGATTTATATATTCTTGGTGTCTTAATGTGTTACATAGCATTTTCCAAGGTCATGTCCAACACAGTAATGAATCAATGTAGAGAGCTGTTCCTTTGCCACTTTGTTAGCAGAACTTGCACTAAAAACAGAGTTGCTGGGGGAGTCATTTGAACTCCTTCCGGAAAATTTTGTCTGACTTTTTTTTCCCCCAACCTTTCTGATTTTGTAGATCTAAAATATTAACATCAAGTGGAGCCAAACTAAATTGCAATCCCACCAGCAGTTTTTTCCCTGTTAAAATAAAGAAAACCCTTATTTTAATGTATACATGTCAGAGCAATCAGTACTTGCAAACTTCAATGTGTTTGTTCCAAAAATAAGCAGTTACAAAACCTGTCTGGAGCAAGTGGGGTAGGACTAAGGTTCTGTGGCACTGGAAGCCTTTTACCTTAGGTTTCCTGTGTGGCCTTGGGTGAATCCTTTTAATATCATGGGCTTATAGTTTCTTTTCTGTGGCATGGAGATAACAGTACCTCTTTTCTCCTTCCCTTTGTCTCATCTGTTTAGAGCAGGGGTGGGAAAAATACAGCCCTTGGGCTGCATGTGGCCTGCCAGGACATTCTATCTGGCCCGCAGGGCCCCTACAAAATTTAGAAAAGTAATATTAATCTGCCCCTGGCTGCCTGTCATGCGGCCCTCCATGGCTTGCCAAAACTCAGTAAGCGGCCCTCTGCCCCAAATAATTGCCCACCCCAATTTAGACTGTAAGTTCTTTGGGGCAGAGATTCTTACCATGTGCCTTTACTGTGTGTAAGGGCTTCATCATACATCTGCTTGCAACAATTGCAAATCCTTGGAATGTAGTCACCTATTAAAGTTGGCATGTCTAGGAGATAACTAGAGACCTACCCAAATCGTGATTGTGCAGGTTTCACGGAAATCAGAAAATCACGTGATCTCTGCAAAGTTTGCAGGGAGGAAGAACTTAATAAAAATAAAATGCTGGCTTCCACTGGGAGCCAGCAGTCCTCCTGGTTGTGCAGCCTGGCATAAAAGGGGCTGACAGCATGAAGCAAGTAGGCAAGATGGCTGCTGCCCCTCACCACTGATTGGCTGAGAAGGCAGCCTGTCACATGGCCCCACCCCTCTCCACCAATCAGTGGTGAGGGGCAGGGGTGCATGACAGACACCCCTCTTCACCAATCAGTAGCAGGGGAGGTGGGGCATTGGGGCCCCTCAGCCAGTCAGAGGCATGGGGGACCCCTGCCATGATAAGCTTCCAAACATGTGCCTGGCCCCATAATCTGCTTGTGAAATCGGCCAGCTGCCACCTTGAGTTGGGTAGACCCCTAGAGATAACCCTCGCCTGAAAGGGATCAGCTCTGCAGCAACAGGAGGTTACTTAATATATGCTTAATTGCTTTAACATGCGTCTGCTTGTGTTTTAACTGTGCTCAGTAAGTGCTATGATGAACACGTGATACCACCCTAACTCAGGGAGCATCAATATGTGTTGTTACAAAAATAAATTATCATTTGTAACAAGTATTTTTAATTCAGTCTATTCTTCCACTGGCAGGTCACAAGTTTTCATAAATGTATTGCTTGCTTTGATGTACCCAAACATTTATTCTCAGTGGGCTGATAGTGTAAAGTGTGCACCAAGAATTTGAAATCAAAGCTATGCTGATTATTTCAGTCAGATAAATCTCATGACATTGACTCTGTTCCCTGATTGGATAAGTTTGCATGCCCTTCTGGTACAAATATGTGAAGTTTAGAATTTAATTTCACACTGGTTCCTGAAATTTGCTACCTGCAGAGATCCATGCCAATAAAACTTGAAAAGAAGAGTACTATCACTAATTCCAAGTGGTATTTTGTACATGCTTTGTGGCAAGCCTGTGAATTTCACTAATAGCCTTCAACCTCTTTGGTATTTAGGGCTGTTCTTTTTATTTTCAAAGTCTGAAGTCTGGTTTTCAAAATTAGCCTGGCCTCTTCTGAATAATCACAGTGTCTTTGGCAGTGCCTTGGCCATTTAACAGGATTGCTTGCCAGTTCTGCTCCTTTTCTGACACGTGGCATTACCACCCAGCTTTGACTATGTGGGTAGGTGGTTATTGGTCACTGGCAAAATCAGAACTAATTGATAAAACTGTGTTTTTATGAGGAAACGTGAAAAACACCACCATCCTCCTTGCTGCCTGTTGGTGTTGCTCTATCGAAGCAGACTTGCATCTGTTGTACTAGATCTGAATTGTAGTCTCTGTGAAATGGTATTTCTGAATGGAGGGTCTGCATTCTCTATTTTATTGTCTCACACTACAGGCTTGACTTTATTTAGGGACTACAGTAGTTGGCACTGCTGAAATCTAAGAGCAACATGTTGAGTGTATTTTATTCAACAGTCTTTCAAAGCCAGGGACCCCGTATTTCAAGGGGCTTGATGGTATTGGAAGTCCACTGGGGCACTCTTGAAAGACAGAAAACATTTGAGTAGACAGATGCCCATGCACCAGCATACACCTAATTTTATTCGGACATCTGGATATGTGCACTAGCTTTGCACCTAGCACCCTCATTGCTCAAGCACAGTCTGCATTACAGAGTAGTGTTGATGAAGGAAATAAACACTGGCATAGAGCATATTCCTCATAGTAGAAGAGGGAAAAATAGATTTTTAGCAACAAATCCAGATCCATCCTCTTGATCAAAGGTGCAGTGTGGCATACCCGTACTAGAACAATCTAATATAAATCTGATCAAAGTATGTTGAATTTCTTATGGAGTCATTTAAAGTGCTCCTCAACGAGTTGTGGCAGCTTTTGAAAAACTCTCTGCCATTGACCTGATAGTCTTGAAGACTATATTATAAACTCCCATAGCTATCAACTACCACCCAAATTTAAACGTAGCAAACTGATTCCTTGGAATAACCCATAACCTACTGCTTAGTTTTATAAAGGGGTTTCTGTATATTTAATGGAAACATTTTCTATTCCAATCAGAGATGACCCTATTGCCAATTTCATTCAGGCATACCTCAATCCATCACCACAGAAATGATTTTGATGTCACAAATATGGGATTGTGGCATCGACAAATGTATCTGGCAAGCAGATGCAGACTAATTATGAAGGAGAGAGATTAAATTAAATACATGCATATATTGACAATCTGTAATGAGGGAAAAGGACATGAAGAACAAGTATATGATAGTTAAATGGTCCAGATAAAATAGATCAATGTTGGCTGCAGGCCCTCTGTAGCTCTTTAAACCATGTCTCTGCTCTGTTGTGGGAACACTGTAGTATGTGGTGCAGTATACATCTTATAGCTTCCTCTCAGAACACCTCCCCCATCATTTTGCTCAAGTTACCAGTAATTCATTTCCACTGGTAGTGTATCTGTTGATTTCCCCACCCCCAGTCCCCCACCTCCACACCCTTTACTGCATAGATGTGTGATGCTGCTATACATACGTCCCCTCTCCCCGTCCTATGCATAATTGATATCTATCTGGAAATTATCAGTATGGCTAATAGAAGCAGTAGAATCTATATATCTACTGATTTTTTTCAATTGGCCATCGAACTAGTGATGTTGTATATGTATTTATGTTTATAGGGCCATGATATAAAATCCACTGAAGTCAACAAGTCTTTCAATTTCTACTTAAGTAAGTGGAAAGACTGCATAAATGTTAATTGTGCAGCCACATGTCACACACGTGTAGAAGCCTATATAGAAGACTTTCTAAAAAATTATTCCTATCTTCTTATTGTATTTGGCCACAAATACCACATGAACTGTTTCATAAATTGAAGGGTTCAAAAGGAGTAGAAGATGAAAAGATCTTGTAATATCTTTCAGTTACCTTTCATTTTCCCTCAGAAAAAAAGGTCCATTTCATTTTTTATATATCAGAAGGAAAAACAAAATGTAGCCAAAGGGAGATTTTACCTCTTAGCTGTTATTTAAAGGGATTTTGTCAAGGTTTGTTAATCCCAAAAAATCAATCCACAGTACTTTACAGTGTGATATTACTGTCATAATTCTCTCTATATTAATATTTTTTCTGCTTTTTATTGTGGCTTGAAATTTAAAAGATTGCCAGAAAAACTAATTTGATGTCTGCAGTGGTAAATAGAGTTTCACAACACCTTTATCTTTGGAAGAGAGATGTTAAGAGTCTGCATTACTAGTAAATCCAGTATCTCCCCACTAGGTCTCCTCCCTGCCTCCCCAGTTTAGGAGACTGGTTCAAATGACAGGAAGTACCTTGAAGTTCTTCCATAGTGGTTCTCACTAGACAAAGGATAAAGTTCCAAATGCTTGATATTTTACCTGCCAAGTAGATTGTTGCACTAGGCAGGTGTTTTTATTTAGCTCTTTGGACAAACCAGATTCAAATTTAAACCATCTCAGATCCAATGTTGGAGGCAAAGAAGGTCCTCTCTCTCCAGCACAGCCAAACATTCTGTGCTGCAAGCAGTCAGACTCAGACCACAATTTAGTATTTACCCATCATTGCTCTGGTTATTGTTCTTCCCGGTTCAGGTGTCTTAGGCTATCTGTACACCACAGTGACCTGCGAGGTCTGTAAAGTGGAACAGAGTATTTAATATCCATTAACCTTGCAATTAAATAGTATTAACCAAAAGATTATTATCTCTGTCAGCTGACATTGCACACTGAATAAGATACCACGGATTAGGAAAGTCTTTGCTTTAAATGTGTTCTTATATTTCCTGCCTGAACAAAGACAGACCCACCCCACATGTCACTCTATCCTGAACTTCAGTATACTCAGCTCCTGGTAGCTTACTTCTGTCCCCTAAAGTGACTGTTAAAGGGAGATAAGCATTAGGGCTGTGCAAAACGGGCCCTATTTGATTCGGATTCAGATTTAGCCTGAATCAGGAACAGTTATTTGATCCGTTGATTCAGATCACTGTCCCTGATTCAATTTGGCCAAATCCAAATCTGAAGATTTGATGCTGATTCGGTGAATCAGTGATTTGGACACAGGCGCAGCGTTAAAAGGTTTTTTTTCTACATACCTTGAGGTAGCAGCGTGGCTCATGGAGCATACCACGGGGGGCTGTCCAGTGTGCTCAGCAGCAAACTGGAAGTACTTCCAGTCCACTTCCGGGTCGTCTGGGGAGCATGCTTGCGGGGAGCAAGGGGCCTGCACTCCCCTGGCTCGGCGATCGGCCACAGGGGGACCCCAGGTGCCCCCACAGACCCAGGAGGCACCAGTCACTGAGCCAGGAGGAGTGCAGAGGGGCCCCCTCGTGCACTCCCCGGTGGACCAGGAAGTGAACCAGAAGTGCTTCTGGTCCACTACCGTGTTTGCTGGGCAGCCCCCTGTGCTTCTGTGGGATGCTGCATCTGCCCCAGCGCCGCAGCCTTCAGAGCCCCTGTTTACCTAGAGGTATGTAGAAAAATCATTTAAAGCTGTATCTACATCCGAATCCCCGAATCTGTCTGAATCTCCTCAAATCGATTCAGAGGGTTCCGAATTGATTTGGAGAGATTAAAGAGTCCTCTGATTCAATTTGGATTCAGAGATTCGGCCACCAAATCGGGCTGAATCTCTGCCAAATCGAATCGGGGACCGAAGCTTCACACAGCCCTAGTAAGCATCATAGTCAAGTGTCCATGTAGTGAAATCTAACTCAGGCCCCTGTGAGCAAGTTCCTAAGATCCTAACTCCATCTATACTACCCACATGTTCTTCTACTCAATCTCCTTCAGGGTCTCACACGCATGAAATTTGGTACAAATGCTGTTTGTCCCCCCTTTCCCACATACACAATCCCACTCAACTCCTATAGATAGGGGTCTACCCAACTCAAGGAGGTGGCCAGCCAATTTCGTGGGCAGATCATGAGGCCAGCCACCATTTTCAAGGCTTTATTGTGGCTGGGCCTGCCCCGCAATGTCTCTGATTGACTATGGGGCCATGGTGGTCCCATCCCATGTCGCTGATTGATGGAGAGGGCTTTCCATCATTTGGCCCTGCCCCTCACCTCTGATTGGTTGAGAGGGCTATCTGTCATGTGGCCTTGCCCCTTGCTGCTGATTAGTGGAGGGGGCGGGGCTGAACAACAGGCAGCCCTTAGCCAATCAACGGTGAGGAGCAGGGGTGACAGCCATCTTGCTTTGCCTTCATGCCGGCAGGCCCCTCCTCCCATCCTCCAGGTGAGCTGTGTGACCGAGAGCCAGCCAACTGTAGAGCCAGTATTTTATTTTTAGTAATTTTTCCCCCCGTGAATTTCACAGGGATTGCCTGATTTTGCAATTTCTACAAAATCTATGCAATCGTGATTTGGGCAGGTCCCTACCTATAGAGCTTTCACTTTGTACTAATGAAATAGGCATTATAACACTGAGTGAAGAGGTAATGAAACAAGATGTAACCCTAAATGTACCACCCTACTAATCTATCCTCTGCATATGAAAAATAAAACTGGAAGCCACCCTTCAGCTACTTTCTTAGGCCTAAGAGGTGTGTATACATGTGCAGGGATGCTGCTCCTATGTGATGTAATTACAGCGCGTCAGAGCAGACTTGATTAATGAAGTCTGCTGGAGCATGGTAATTAGCACGCCTCCAGCACCTCGTGTTTCAGCATCCCTGCACTTCAAAATGGTGATGGGGGTGCTTTTAACTAAAGCTCATCAAATGAACTTTACTTAAAACACTCCCACCGTCATTTTGAAGCACAGGAATGCTGTTACACAAAATGCTGAGGGCACTTTAATTGGGGCAGCTCTCGGAGCCACTCTGATTAAAGCACCCCTCACCCCTGGAGCATGTGTAAAGACACCCAAGATGTCAAAAGCCTCTTCAGCTCTATACCTCTTTCATTTAACTGACCAAAAATTTCTTTCCACCGTGCATTACATGTATAAAACAAAACACGACACCTCAAAATTGAATCCCCTCTTCTGCTCTTAACAAAATTCACCAGCACTCTGCTAGTATTGCAGTGCAGCTTCAGCCAAATAAATTGACCTACTTTATAGGAGAAAAAGCTTGCTTGAGAAGGATGGTCCAGACCACTGAGAAACATTACCTTTGTGGTCAGGAGACTGCCCCTGTTCTGTCCCAAGAAGCATTTTTCAGTACTCCTAAGATTCTTGATGGGGAGAGACCACAAAGAAAGTCAGAGACCTTTCAAGGAATGCCCATCTATTCTAATGTTCCCAATAGTGAATTGGTGCTG
>NW_005842284.1:761690-766413 GCF_000455745.1 Alligator sinensis | reverse complement strand
CACCCCCCCCCCCCCCCCCCCCCCAAACTATAGAATTTTGAAACTAAAATGTAAGTGCCACACAGAAAGGTAACTTTTTTTTTTTTTCTCCTGCACCAATTTTAAAAATAATTTTACTGCATCATCCACAGAAAGATTATTTTAATTAATTCTTTACTCCCAGCCCCATGTAATATTTGTGGCAATTCAGCAACAGAAGCCCAGCATTTCCTTCTTGTAGAGCATTTACTTAATCCTGTCTTACCTGCTTGATAATTACTGCTGCAAATCTGTCCTTGCATTAGTTACAAAATTAGCTTAGAGGACTTGGAGGAAGAAAGGAGGGGGAAAAAATCTTTCTAATTAATTAATAATTTATGATCGGCTCTCATCCAGCCTTTCTGAAAGCTGAGCCTTCCCATCTGTTGTGAAATAAAATGGCATTTGGTACTTTCCAGTTCTGAGAGTTGATCTGCATTAGATTATGATATATAAAAGATCTATTCCTGAATTCCGGTACAGACAATGATCTCCTTTTAATGCCATAGTGACTTAAGTTACAAGTTTCATGAATCATCTTTTTGCAAATTGCACACGTTCATATATACATGCACACTTTTCTCCTCTTGCCTCATTAGTTTTATAAGTTTAATTGAAAATTATTTATTTTCCTTTCACAGAAAACAGGAGTTAAACTTCTTTTTGTCAGGTGACAAGTGAAAGGTAGTCCTAAAATTTGATCTATGCCATGGTAGTGGCTGCCATAAGCACTTGTATGCAGTGTATAGGCTGACTCAGTTGACAGAATAACCATCATACATTCAATCACAGGTTATGCTTCGTTCCAAATGCAAAGAAACTACCTCCCTGTGTTCTTTTTTTATATATATAATAATGTTGATTTGTGCTTCTTTGATTTAAGAGTCTGTCAGTACCAATGATCCCTAGATTATTGTGGTCCCTAAAGCACCGTTACCAATATAATTTTACTGCACTGCACACAGTTGAGCAGAATTCTAGAAATCAGAGATGGAAACAACCTTGTCAAGAGGAATATAGACCTCCTGACTCCTGAAGGCATGGAAGGAACGATTACAGGCCACAAGGAGGTAGCAGTAAGGGAGTAGGATTTATTTTTTCAGAGTCCTGAGGGAAGGCTTCAGTCACATACGCAGCCAGAATCTTCTACTGACTGGGGTAGAAATAAGAGCTAATTAGGGTGTATGAAAATATCTATGGACAGTTGGTTTCACTGGAACCTTTGCTTATTTGGGACTGTTGAGCCTGCAGAATGGGCCGTAACTCTACAAGATTCTAGTTCTACCCTAGACATTTGGCCAAACACAATGTAATATTGATCTTGATATCTCATGTAAGGATCAAAACCTGCAGTCTTTGCACCTGCACCTCCCACTGCTCTGTGGAAACTCTGGTGAGATTTGTAGTTTTTCTTTTTGGATATTGTTTTTCTGATCTATGAATTCCTATTGGATTGTTGCTGTCTCTCACTGCTTTGAGTCCAGCTACTTTCTTTGTTGCCCAAATACCAAACAGGTTTCAAAGTGCAATTTGTATTGATTATTGAAGGTTGGGTACCTAGCAATTCTGCTTGTCAAAAGAGAAGCAATCTTAACCTTGCTCCATGTGTAAAGTTGTGTTAATAAATAGTGATGTGTCTTCATGGTCAGCTTCTGCAGTTAAACCGGGGGGGTGAGGGGGTGGCAATTATTTGGGCTGGAGGGCCACTTAGGGAATTTTAATGAGCTGTTGCAGGCTGAGTCAGCAGCACCTCTTCCCCTCTACCTGCAACAACTCACCAAAACTCTCTAAGTGGCCCCTGCAGGCAGGGCATGCTCGCTGGGTGCATGGGATGGGGCCATAGGCGGGCAGGGAGCAGCGTCCAGGAGAAGGATGGGCAGGCAGGGCCAGGATTGGGATTGGGATCACAGGGCAGTGACAGTGTGGGGCTGGGGCCCAGGGCAGAGTCATGATCAGCTCTCGGTACAACAGATCGTGACCAGTCTGACCCAGGATGGAGGCAGAGCATATGCCCGTGACCCAGCTCCGGCTGTTCCTGCCCCAACACAGGCATGTGCAGGGAGCCCCAGTACAGTGCAGTTGCAGAGTGGTGCAGCCCAGCAGCACAGGGCAATCCCAATGGATCATGTCTGGATTAGGCAGCCCTGCACTATGGGGCCATGCTACTACCCAGCCATGCTGTGCTGGGGTGGGGGCCGGGTCACAGGGATACACTCTGCCCTCCTCCTAGGTTAGGCCAGTCACAATCTGTTGTGCAGGGAGTAGATCACAGCTCTGCCCCAGGCCCTGGCCCCTTGCTGTCACCGCTTCATGATCCCTGCCCTGCCTGCCCATCCTGCTACCAGATGCCACACCTTACCTGTCCATCCCATTTTCCAGGGCTGCCAGGAAGCAGAGTCCAGCTGCTGTGCCACCACACCCTTGCTGCACACCTGGGGGTAGCAGGACTGGTCACTGGCACCCACACCTTGGCCAGGTGAACCGATGGACCTGGCATGGGCCCGTCTGGCTCATGGGCCATATTTTACCCACCCCTGAGTTAAACTGTACTGATTTTTATGTTGATAGAGAACGAGAGAAAAACAATGAACTTTTTCTCGTGATCACATTCTTGACAGAAAGAGGGCTCTTCACATGGACTTATTGCCAGTAACTGTTATACAATCTGAATAATAGGTTCGCTTTAAAAGAGAGAGTTCATAGTGTCAGTTTGCATCTGTGTTATGAGTGCTAGCCAAGTCTGGTTGTGAATTTTACAACTATCACTTTTTTTATTGCTTTCCATCCTGCCCCTAGGCAGATAACCAGGGAAATAAGCAAAGGGAGATTTATTCTCACTTGACTCCATTTTCTTATCTTTTTTTTTTTTATTAAAAAATACATCAAGACATGGGATAGATGGGAAATTCATAAAAATTGTTTTACTGCTTCAGAGGGAATGCTGTTTATATATCATGCATTAGTACAAAATAAGAGGCTTACTAGGTATAACGTTTTTGTCTTTTGCATGTTTTCTTGCTGTGGTTAGACATGGATTCATAAGAATAGCAGATACTTTTATTTGGGGATTGAAAGGGTGGCAATTTTTTTTCTAGTTCACTTTAGTGCTTTATCTAGGCCATCTCAGACTCCATGAAGTATTGCTTAAATAGACATGATCAACCCTAAATCCCTATTTTTAAAATTCACTGGTAGTATCTAATGTCCCACACAAAACATGTTAACATCGACGTACCTTAAATTGTTGTGTACACTTGTGTTTGGAGTAGACAGATGATCAGCTCTGTTGGGGTCAGTTGCCACAGTACGTGTTGTTAAAGCATTTTATTATTAGAGAGAAGCGGGAATTGCCTGTTCGTGTTGAGGGACTGGCTATCCTGGAACAGAAGCAGACATACCATACATATCCCAGTGTAGTAGTCTTCCCAATGTAACTCTACACCAAGTTATAGTTAGTAAGAGCAGTATAGAGCTACACATCATGTGTTTTTACAGGTCTAAGGGTGCATTACATTGTTGTGTGTCCAGGCCCATAGTCACTTGACTATCAGAATCTGTTTTTGAAATAAATTTGTCTGTTGCAGAGTTTTCAGCCATTTGTTGGAAGCATGCCTAAAGATGCATGAAGATAGAGAGATTTTGATATCCTGGTTTATCTACACCTGCACAAAGGCAGCTCTTTGCTTCAGTATGTACTGACCCAGATACCCAGTTGATGTGACCTGGCATTGCTCTATTGACTTCGAAACTACATTGCTTTATATCAGCTGAGGCTCTGGCTCGCTCTTGTTTTGTATTAAGGCCTGAGGTCATATCTTACACAAAACTACCCCTGAACCTATAAAGAGTTTGAGAAGCTCAAATTAAACAGGATCAATCCTCAGAATGAGCAGTATTTAACAAATGAATCTCCTGTTTACATTTTCAGAGATGTTCATAAACATGAGTCTAATTTCCCCTATCACTTAAACTGAACTTAAACTGGTTAACTACAGTGACAGAACACTCCAGCTGATACAATGTGGCACAACCCCATTATCTTAAAAGGAGCTAAGACAATTTAAGCCAGCAAAGGATCTGATCCAAAGATTGTGGTGGAGTTAACTTTGCTTTATGCTAGTGTAAAAGGAGAATCAGGCTCTACAGAGTACATGAAGATTTATATAGTGTCACAACCCAAAGTTGTGGTTTTTCTTGTTTGTGTGTGCTTCGGCATCGCTAAATCATGTTCCCGCCAAATTGCAGCTCTTTTGCACAGTGGAGTGTTCTGTTGTAACGGAGAACCCGCGTGCAGGAGCTTTTCCTGCCAGTTCTGTAGCTTTCTTTGCATAGTGCATTTCTTTTGCATTATAGTGATGCACGATGCAAAGGAGTTCCTGCCATTTGTATTTAGATTCGTGCCACATTATTGGCTGGTTCTAAATGTAGGCGTACGTGGCGGCTAGCTATTGGCTTGCTAGCTGTACAAAAGGCTTGGGTAGTTTCCGCCCAAGTCGGAGAGAGAGAAAGCACGTGGAGTTCGGGAAAGGAGCGTGAAGATCTCTAAGCACTGCTGATCCATACGAACCCAGCTTTTTCCTTCAGAGGGCAACAGAGGTTTAATTTGTCAAACCCACGGAGCTTCAACAACTCCGGGGGACCTATTTACCGAACCCTCGGAGCCTTAACAACTCCGAGGCACATAACCTCTAGCCTCTCCCCGTCG
>NW_005842284.1:759429-761398 GCF_000455745.1 Alligator sinensis | reverse complement strand
GCCCCCGGCTCGCACATGGCGACCCAGATGGGATCGAGAGAGAACTCGCACATGGCGATCCAGGTGGGATCGGGAGAGGGCCCGCACATATAGTACATGAAGATTTCAGTGCCTGATAATACTTGTGTTAATACAATTAAATATAAAAATCTAGCTTCAAATACACAAGTACATGTGTCCTATGTATGTCCCCCCATCTTGCAACAAGAACCACCATAGTCAACAACAGCTTCTGTTTTGTTTTTGTGGCAGAACCAGGGTTGAGCAACACTGTAGCATCTTCTTGCAAGTCTGACTTCTGCTTCCTCCAGCCACTTGGGCCCTTCTCTCTCACTTATCTGCCACACCTTGATGTTGTTTGGAAAGAAAAAGTTGGGAGACTGCCTGTCTCAGGGCAGTAATGCGTGCCTACTCCTTTAAGGGCAGAGGTAGCTTAGCTAGAGAGCCCTGGGAGTTAGGCAGAGCTCCATAGCTGCAGGTTGCCTTGGCAGCAAGCTAATGAGGGAATTAGCTGGCACCTGCACCTGGTCAGCTGACAGGAAGAAGGCAGGGCCCTGGGTACATATAAGCCCCAGGGCTGGGGCTAGCAGGAGTTTGTTCTCTGGCAGCTGTCAGGGGGTGGAGCTCTTGCAGGAAATAACTACTTAGAGACTTTTCATGGCCTGATCTGCTGCCTGTAAGATTATAGATCTCATAAGGTACCTGGGGCTAGGAGGCACACAAGAATAAGAGAGAAGTTTACCTTTTTAAAGGGGCTGTGTGTGGCCTCCATTATTATTGTTACGCTGTAGCCCAGGGGCTTGTTTTTCTGTTGTCTTTTTACTGGTGGACCAGGAACAGGCTAATAGGGGAGGAAGAGGTGGCCTCATTGGGGCACACAATTGTGCATAGCCCCAACACCAGAGGGGTAAAGGCGCAGGGGCTGCAGAGGGCCCAGTGCCAGAGTTGGTGCAGTGATAGGGGCTGCAGAGTCCAGTAACCATGGGAGGCCAAGTTAGGCCAAGACTTTATTAGAAAGATAATATTTAAATACCACCTGCAAGGCATTGGGCATGGTAAAGGGGAGGTTTTGGAGCCACGCATCTAGCCCATAAGGCTTAGGGTGTTCCATGAAGCACCGACTTAGAGAAGGACCCAGCAGGGTGTCCAAGAACCTGCAGGGTTTAGTGGGGTCCAACAGGACCTTGACCAAGCAGAAACTCGTGGGTAGCCTCCCTATTAATTATTTATACCAACAAGACGTGGCAGGTGAGAAAAGAAGGTGCCCGTAGGCCTTGCAGATGTTACCAGTTATTACCACCGTGGAGGTATTTGGGCTCCTACCCTGGGGGTCTTTAAAAGGAGGCTGGATAAACACCTGGCTGGGGTCATTTGACCCCAGTACTCTTTCCTGCCACGGCAGGGGGTTGGATTTGATGATCTGCTCAGGTCCCTTCCAACCCTACCAACTATGAAACTGTGATTCACTCGTCGTTTGACTCACTCAGAGTCTGTGTAGGAGCCTTAGCCCTCCTGTCTGGTGCCTCAGCTTCTGGATCCAGCCCTATAGGCTGACACCAACCTGGCTTGTGTATGGCCCTGGCAGGACCACACTCCTTTGCCTTTCTTGTCACTAATACCCTTGCCACCCTTGCGAGGTTCAGAGTTCAGTGTGCTCTAACCCATGGTCTTCTCTTCACCCCTTTTGTAGCCACACCCAATCCTCTGGGTTTAACTATAACACAAATGTAGGCTTTCACCTTACCAAAAGCCTCCCCTTTCAGCGTAAGCAAGCATCATGAAAGAAAAAGGTCCTTTTTCTAAAAATTGGCTGTAGACCTTTTCCCCGGGGCTTCCTGAAAACAATACAAAAAATGTAAAAGAATTGCAAAACCTGCTTGGTTCTGGTCTGGCTCTGAACACAATCTACTTTGTATTATTCCTTCTCCTTACCCCAAGAATACCCCCCTCCCCGGTACGTGCTACCTGA
>NW_005842284.1:756001-759398 GCF_000455745.1 Alligator sinensis | reverse complement strand
CATTCCTGCATGCTCCCTGGTCACCTTCCTAGCAAATCAGTTTCCACTCCATATTTTTCTGCCATGGATAATTTCTTTCCTATCCAAATTACTCTTCTGGGGCAAGACTCCATCTCATTTCCTCTCCAGCCAGCATCAGACTTCAGGAAAATAGAGACCGTGAGCTCTAGGTCCTTCTCCCACCCCAACTAGAATAGCACCTAATAAGATGTCATAGGCCTGTCTCATTCCATTGGATTGCACTCATGTAAACAAGTGGATAACATGGCTTTTTCCATTCAGCCATGTGTTTCCATGCATATGTATCCCTCCATGTGTAAACTACTATCTTGCGTCTGGTTTCAATGCAAGTCAGATCTAGGCCCTATTAGCCCAGGAGTAACCTAGATGGGCATCTTGAGGTTTTGGGGGGTTTTTTTAACCTCACATCCTTCACCCTCCCATTCTGTGTGGAAGAATTTGATGTGGGGTTTCTTTCCTGTGGGCCCCTCTGGCTAGGCTGGAACCCCACACACAGTCTCAAATTGACAAACAAAAAACCCCCAGTCCAGCTAGTTTTTATGCTATCAAAGTGCAAAACTTAAGCTTAGCTAAGCCTTGTTTCTTTCTTTTTATGTGCTGCAATTAAGCATTTGTTTTAAAAATAAAATTCTGTAATCTAAGCTTTAAAAACAGTTAAAAAGAAGAGACTCTGGTAGAGAAGTTTAAACAGGGAAGATCTCATGAACTGCAAGACACACTGTTTTTAGTTGCTTTTACACATCCAAATGATGCAGTTGGGTCATCTGAATATATGGCATTTGTCACTTCTAAAGAAAATATTGAGAATACAAAGTAAGTGACCTGTGCAACCATTCCTTTCTCAGGCAAACGCCAAAAAGCAAATCCTACCACTGAACAGAAATATACTGGACTCAGTTTAATTTTGCCCTTGACTTTGCTGGAGCGAGGGTTTCAACTCTAGGCGAGAACTCCAGGCTAAGAAGTATTAAGACTTTGCCTCAGAGTAATTGTGGCTCATTAGAGTTGTTCGCCATTTAAATCTCCTGTATAAACTTCCCCACTTCCCTGCCTTGGTTTAGACTGTCCCACACATACAAGATCATCTGGTTTGAGCTCCCATGTACCTCAGGCCTTCAAATCTATTCCTATTTACTATTGTAGGTATTGGTTCTGAGTACGATTGTAAACTGTATGTGGCAAGAGGGCCTGGTGGCAACATGGTAGGGCTACTCATGGCTTGGTAGCTCCTATAAAATAACCACAACATTGCAACCTCCAGAGTAATGCTAGTATAGAGCACCTTAAAACCACTGCCTTATGGGCATTCCTTGGTTGGAGAAAGACTAAGGGACATCATCATGACAAACATGCCCTTGCTACGGCGTTAGGCAGTCAGCACTTGTTCTTATCTGTTGTTCTCTGCCAGAAGCTACAACAGTTGAAGCACTAAATGTCTGGACTTGCTCTGTCCTGTGGATTCTGTCTCAGTGGTCTGAATGGTAGGTCTCAGGCAGCCTCCATTCCTCCATACGCGTACCTAGGCATATGCGTCCAAGGTCTTGGTATGATGGTTGTGAGACTGTACAAACAGATTCATCAGGCACCTAACTAGACCTCTTATGTGTCTACTATGATCCAGAGGACCGATGGTTGCCAACTACATTGTCTGTAGCAGTAGCATTGGTTTGGGTTGGTTTTTGTTTGGGGGGGGGGGGTTGCTGTTTTGAGACTATTCTTCCAGTTTATAATAAACAGCCCCCCAAAAAACTGTGAACTCACTTTTCCACAAAGTACATCAGGGCTTCTTGTTGGGATCCTGGTAGGTGTTTACCAGATTTGGGGTGTATAAATTTGTATATGGTGTCTTTTTAAATATTGGCATTTGGGGCCTCGGTAGGTTTCTACTAGTTTTTTTACTCGGTATACAGCTTATACTTCCTCCCGTGATGGGTTTGGTTCTTTCTGTCCTTTTATTATTGTTGGCTAAAAACAACTGTGACTTCTTAGCCACTTTCCATTTCATGCAATATTGGCAACCAGCAAGTGTCAGCAAGCATCCTTCAGACTTTGATGGTATTTTTAACACTAGGATGAGAGAGAATTGGCTCAGTTGAAGGTGCCACATCCTCTCCTTTGGAAGCATAATGTTCTGGTAGATTTTCTTTAAATCCAGATCCCAATGATATCCTTTTAGCAATGTCAAAGTGCATCAGTTCATAACCGTATCTCTCTCCTTCATCCCTATGCAGAAAAGGTGACTAAAAATGACAGTTAACATGAGAGCTGAATTCTGCCTCCAGGGCTTCTCTTGTGAGATCTATTTACATAAAGCTTGCATTAGGAAAATAGGATAACCCAGGCTCTTTCCTTGGTCTCTACAGACAACATGAGGGAGACTGTAGTCTGATGAAGTAAATGTCTTTCAGCTTCCAGGAGGTGAACCAAAAAGTCTTTCTAGACATCAGAAGGGGTGGACTTTTTCACTTTGTTGCTTTTGTACCCATGTGACATCAACATTATCCAGAGAGCAAACTCCAAGTAATGAAGTCTGGATCTCTCCCCATCCGTCTCACTAAATGCCACTTGGAACAAGCGCCTTTTCCTTTGACAATAAAATCAATGAATGAAATATTAGAAGGTGGAACAAGATGATGTGCAGAATTCATTATGGAAGTTCTGTTTCAGTGGACAGCAAGTCTTGTCCCCTCGTCACCTGTTTTTCCTGTTATCATCAACATATCTCTACTTAATGAATCTTGCACCTACTGTTAATCTCTCGCCTCTTTGCTTTTATCTTTAACCTTACTATAACACTTTAAAGTCTCCTTTGCTTAGAGCTATGTAATAAAATTTTGCACTCTTGTGAACTAGTGGCATCATATTTTTCATCTACTTGTCTCAATTAAAGCCAGACCTTCGCTGATTGAATAATTAAAACAGAGAGATCGCTTGAAAGGGCTGATTTTCATAGAACATATGTTTTTCCTTCTTCAGTCACATTGGCTCCCTCCTCTTTGCTCCAGTGTTCTTCTGAATGAAAGAAATTGTTCAGTACTAAGCAAATAAATAGGAAAAAATGAGAAATATCAGTGATAAGATTGACCTTGGTTAACCAATCTAAAACCTTGAGGGCCATCAGCCAAGATATATTTGCAAAATGCTGGAGAAAGTTTTCTTTCTATTTCTCCCTCAAGAATAATTTGATTCTTTTGGGGATTGTCACGGCGGGGTCCTCACGGAGGGCCGTGTGCTCCTTAAGGTCCCTCGCTCCGTGTCAGGCCGGCCCAAGGCACCCTCTAATTCTCGCCCGCCACGTCTTGTTGGAATGTATATATATAGTTGGGAGGCTGCCTATGACTCCCTGGGCACGGCTACTCGGGACCTCTGTCCCCGC
>NW_005842284.1:723629-755728 GCF_000455745.1 Alligator sinensis | reverse complement strand
TCTCTCTACAATGGCGCCCCCCCTCTTCGGGGCTCGCTGTGCCCGCCTCGGGCTTCTTAATAGACCAATATGGCACTCTCCCTCTTTGGGGCTCGCCATGCCCGCCTCGGGCTTCTCCATAGACCAATATGGCGCTCCCCCTCTTTGGGGCTCGCCCTCTTAGCTCCAGGAGCTCCTGCCCCTCTCGGCTGCTGGCAGGGAACTGCCAGCCTGATCTCGGCCCTGGGTTTTATAAGGGCCAGGCCCTGCATCCTACAGGCAGCTGGCTCTCCTTAGTTGCCCCGGCAACCTGCAGCTGTGCCCATTACCCTGGCAACCCTCATCTGGGCTCGTTATGTCCTGCCAGGGCTCTCTCTCCCTGGCAGTTTCTACTCCCTAGGAGCAGAGCACCGAGGTGCTCTGCGACAGGGATATTAACTATTTCATCAGCATTCTGTGGAGATATACTATGCCATGACCAGCTGAGAGGTAAAAATATGAATAGGAAATAATATTTAACAGCAACACCTTTCATTTCAGGAGCTTAAGGTGCTTTACCATGACAGGCATTTGTATCATTATGCAAACTTTGATTCTTGTCTACGTCATTGCATTCTGCAAGAGTGTTGCATAGAAGTTTAAGTTTGAGCAAAGCCCACTTGTATTACAAGTAAAGTTAAACACTTTGCCCCAGCCCAAGACAGAATGACTCACCTAGAGTGTGCTAAACGAAGCCTTTTTATATGTGGGGAAGCTGAAGTATAACAACGGTAGAGTTTATTTAAGACTACACAGCAGTTCAGGAGCAGACCTCAACTCTGTACTCTCATTACTGAGCCATGCGGCTTCCTGTTTTGCTCTGTACAGTCTCTGCTTTGTTGCGTGAAGCATAAATATGCCCAGCGCTGTGGACGAGTGACACAAGACATCAGATTGTTGTTTGGTGCAGCAAACACAATGGTATGTGAATGAAGGTAACTGGGTTCAACCATTACAAATGGCCAAGTGTTTACAATGTTGAAGTTACCATTGCTGTTCCTCTGATGTGTAGATCATCCTTAGCAATAGTGATAAAGAGCTGTAACCTTTTTTGAAGCCGATAGCTAACAATGAAAGAGAGGCTCTTCATTTAAACAAACCCGATCATCAGTATAAGAAGTGTTAGGCATAGAAGCATCCTTTTGCAGCAATCCATGTCCACCAACCCGAGGAATACTCCTCCACTCTCATTATCAGTAAATTGCTCAAGCTGATTGTCACATAGCCAAAGGGAATGGCAGAGCTTGTTTATTTTAACAGAGCTAAGCTGAATGAAAGAAAAAAAAATGTCAATGTAGTTTAGCTTTTATTGTCATTAACCCAGCAATATTTTCACACTGAGCATGTGGCTGCAATCCTTTCCTACCGAAGATGGTGGCTTTTTCTTTACTTAACTCTAGAATAGCAGTTCTTTTCATTTTGTCATATTTGCTTTCTGCTTCTGCTGCTGCCTTCTGGGATCCCCTCTGATGAAGCAAAAAGTATGTGGATGTACCTGCATTAAACCTTCTGGCTGTTTCCACCCTTGGTTGGGAGACGTGGGAAATCTGACAGGTTTTGCTTCAAAAGAAACGATGCCTTTTAATATCTTGCCATTTTTATAACAAGTGTTTGGTGTGATATAAAATGGAAGAGTGCAAAAACTCTCTATCATTAGTTAGTGGTATACATTTTCTCTCTCTCTCTCTTCCCACCCCCAGCCAGCTTCATTCATACTAATTCTTTGTTAAAAATAAACAATAGTATCCAGTGCACAGTTCCTTAAATATTATTGAATAATACCTTACGAATAGCATTGTGAAGGAGGGTGTGACACCCTCAGTTTTCTGAAAACCTGAGAGATGGGACCAGATCTGCATTTCAAGGACTAAACCAATTGAATTCAGGGGTAAATCTGAGGAGAAGGAAATGGGGTGCAGTGGCATAGTCACACCCCACTTCCACAGTGAATGTTACATGCCAGCGGCTCCATTTCCCTGGGGCCCCAGATGCGGGTCCCTTGCAGTGTTCAAGGCCTGGCTGGAGCAGGACCACCAGGGGCCCAAATGGGAAGCAGGTAAGGAAGTGTGGGATCTTTGCTCCCTTCCCCTCCACTGTGTAGCCCTCTCTGACCCAAGGACTTCAGCTGCAGGGAGCAGCTGCGTGGAGTGCTGGGCAGGGCTGGGGACAGCAGCATCAGCGAGTGATTCCCACTCTGCACCCCCAACCTTCCAGCACCTGCTCCTGGACTCCAGGCAACAACTGGGGGGCAGGCAGGCAGCAGGAGCACCTGGAAGGGGGAAATTACCATTGATACTACCCTCCGCAGCCCTTCCCAGTATGCTACACAGCTGCTTCCTGCAGCTGGAGCCACCTGGCCAATGGGGAAAATGGGATGGAGGGGAAGAAAGCAGGGACCGTGTTCCCCTTGTAGCTGTTCCCTGTAGCCCCTGGCTAGAGTAACAGGTGCTTCTCTCATCCCCAGGTCAGCAAGAAACAACTTTGGCAGTGGGCTTTCTGGGTGTCCCTTGCAGCCCGGGAGCATTCAGTGGAAAGGGGGACATGCCTGTCACTGCAGCTGTCCCCAGCCAAGCCCAGCACCCCAGACTGCTGCTTACCAAAGCCCCCAGCTGGAGCAGGGCAGGACCAGCCCCAGGGCTACTTCACCCCCGGATCAGTCAGGAACAGCGGTGGCATCAGCTAGTTCCCCCCTTCTTGCACCTAGAGGCAGTCCCTGCTGGAGAGGGGGAAAGGAGGGGAAAGGAAGGGAGGTGTCTGCCCTGGGGTGGGGGGGGATGCTGAGAGTGGTGGTGGGGGGAGTTTTACCTGCTTCTCCCAGCAGCTGGTGTGCCACAGTCTGCTCGTGGGTGAAGCAGGCAGGGCTGCAACCCCTCCACTGCTGCACTTGTGACATCTCCCACACACCCCTTTTCAAAAGGGTTGATTTCAATGACATTACCTCCAAGTTGATACTTCTATTGCTAAAATGCAGCTCTGGGCAAGAGACTTGCCCTGCGCCATGTATCAAATCTGGCAGAGCAAGAAGTTGAACTCTCATGTCCAGATGCCAAGTCCTTTGTTTCGTAGCAAAGCAGAGTTGGGGTATTGAGCTTCTCAGCCACTGATACATTCAGCTGAGAGCTGGTTCAGGTGACATTTCATAAAAGACTGCTTCAGAGTATTGGATACTTCTGAATGTTTGTTGGCTGGTGAAGTAATTGCATGGGTTATAGGGCTGACGAAGGCAGGGTGGGTCTGTGAACAGAGAGGAAAACTATTCCTCAGAAGACGTTTCTATTCTTGTCTTGCCCCGCTCACTCAGCAGGCCAGTGGGGCAGCCACTTCACCTCTGTGGCTCAGGTTTCCCAACTGTCACAGGGGGGAAATGGTACCTTCCCTTTGTAATAACACATTGAGAGCTCTTTTTATTAATAGATCCATCGGTGATATTTTATGCAGCTAGGTTATTGTTATACACGGCAGCCCCCCACTACTTTTTTCTCCATTACTGAGATGCACTTCACAGACAGGAGTTGTGCTAACCACTCAGCATGTCTTAGAACTTCCTCCCCTGAATAATAAAACCAATAAAACTGTGAAAGACAGAGACATAGTTCATGAACAATTACTTTCATGCCTTTGGCACATTTCTCCAAGATGGTTTCATTACATTATCTTTGTTAAGAGAAAAAGAAAGCCTTTCTTTATTCAATAATCATGCATTCCTTTGTGGCATAAGTGTGCTTTATGCCTTAAATAGCCTGTGTGTTCTTAAAACACTGTGTATGTTCATTTAAAATTTATCTTTCTCTCAGACTTGTGCATGAATATTAGGGCTGGCAGATTTGAAGGTTTATTTTAAACTATAGGAATTTACTTTTATTTTAAATAATTTTGTTACAGGCATTTCTGTATTTTGAAAAGAAGAACATTACGCGCATATTAAAAAAATAGTGGAAAGGCCACTGTGACAGGAGACTGGTAATGGGTTACAAAGGACTTTCACCTGCCCCTGATTTAAACAAAAGTCAAATGTGTAGTCCACTGTCTCCAAGCAGATTGACCTTAATCCTTCCTTAGTTTATTAACAAAATGGTGGTGTCACTGCTGCAACTTTTTGTAAGGACGTGACAAAAGTTGAAGCAAAGAGTGATAGTGTTATTGCAAGGTATGAATGTTCCTCCGGTACAGTTGAGTTCTTATTTCACCAACTTTTCAGTCCATTCCTATGAAAATTGTATGCTAGGGTAAGTTTCCTGAAAACAGCCTCTAGCACATCTTTTCCTGGCAGGCAAAAACAGTTCTGCTTGTATAATTCATATCCCATTTGAGCTACCTTTAAAAATAAGCTGGAGCTGCAACCAACACTTGAACCGTGTTATTTGAGGATACAAGGACATAATTTAGCAGCATACAGCCTTTGTGAGTTTTCCTCCAATGCCACAAGTTTATTTAATACTGACTTGCTTTGTAAACACTGAGAAACCAGTGAATTTGAATCAGTCAAATCTGTTGAAATTCTACTGATAAAATTATTCAAATGGTATTTTGCAATGCACATTCTATCTTGACAGTAGCTCAGTCCTATCCTGAGTGTCCCTTGCTATTTCTGTTGAGTGACTTCTGGAATTTCAGTATGTTCTCTTTATCTGGTTGATTTTAGCCTTTCACTAGGTTTCAGCTACCATCCTGTTTGGTGGCAACTCCCATTTAACTCCTTACTTCCTGCCATCTGCTTCTATAAGCCTTGGTCAGTGTCTCTGAGGTTTCCTTGTGTATATAACACTGCCAACTTAAATGTAAACTCACCAAAACTGAACTTCTTGGACCCTCCTGCTCCTACCCATTTTCCGTCACTAATGAGAACTGCCTGTCTCTCAGGCCCATAGCCTGAGGGTCTTTCCTGACAACTGCTTTTGCACTGTCCCTTCTGTGCATCTAAAACACTTGTCCAGCCCTTCCCCATCTCCTTCCTGGATTGCTTTATAACTCCCTGCTCTCTATAAAATCCCAATTGGTATCTTTCAGTACCTAAAAATTCAACCATCTTCCTTTCCCATTATTCTGACATTGCCAGTGCTTTCTTTAAGTCCCTTCAATGGCTGTCCCTTTCTCTACTAGGTTAAGATGCTACATCTTGACTTTGCTTTCAAAGTACTGAATAACTGAGCCCTTCCTTCACTTACATAGCTATATTTCTTATTAAATCATCCACTACTTTCTCTTTTCCATCACTCATGCCAACCTGTTGTTCCATTTTTCTTCTCCCACAATAGTCATGCTGTCCTCAATGCAACCTCAATGGACAGGGAACATCTTCCCTGAATTGCTATATAAATCTCATATCTTCTTTTTGTTCAAGTCACATCTTAAGATCTCTTCTTACCCTTGACATCTACAAAAAAAAATCAGCAAGTTGATAATGGCTACACAGAGAGTCAATTGGGAAGCAGCCATGTACTTGATAAAATTAAAATTTCCAAAAAACAAAACCATGTTTGCTCATTAGGCATGTTTTCCCCACGCTTTGTTTTTCTCTTTTGTTACATTTGAGCATAGCCTTTTGGAGAAGAAATTCTTCTTTCTCTCTGCTTATACAGCACCAAAATACATATAAAATTGGTTCAAGTTTATAGTAAGGTTATTCATTTTTAGCTGAACTCTGCTAGAACTGAGAAGATACAGTAGCTTGCCCTTGAAGCTGACAGCCTAGTGTAGCCACACTCAAAAGATTTCATGCACACATAGTGCATTGGATTATGGTACAAGTTCTAGCTGGCGCAGAGACTCTGTGGAGGGCATTTGTCAAAGATTTTATGCTAGAAGTGTGTTTTCAGAAGGGATCTGAAGAACTTTGCTGCATAAGAATTAGGCATCTGTTCCAAAGATACAGGAAATCATGGAAGAAGCTGAAAGGAAGGGCACTTGGGATTAAAGAGAAAGAAGAACAGATATGAGTAAAGGCAGGTTTGTGGAGGGCATCAGGGATGAGAATGAACTTGACAGGAAGTTGGATAGGGAAAGGATGGGTGGAATAAGTAGCAGGAGATCATTTTAAAAGCAGTACATTTTGTGTAAGGACTAAAACAATGTGAGATGCTAGGAAGCCAGAGAGGGGGATGCAGTCATAGAATTGTAGACCGTTAGGGTTGGAAGGGACCTCAGGAGGCCATGTAGTCTAAGTCCCAGCTCAAAAGCAGGACCACCCCCAACTAGATCATCCCAGCCAAGGTGTTTTTTCCACCTGGGTCTTAAAAACCTCTAAGGATGGAGATTCTACCACCTCACTGGGTAACGTGTTCCAGTGCTTTTACTACCCTCCTCGTGAGAAAGTTTTCCCCAATTTCTAACCTAAACTTCCCTTGCTGCAACTTGAGACCATTGCTTCTTGTTCAGTTAGCTGCCATCACTGAGAACAGTCTAACTCAATCCTCTTCATAACCACCCTTCAGGGTGTTGAAGGTTTCATAGTTGGTAGGGTCAGAAGCGACCTGAGCAGATCATCAAGTCCGACCCCCTGCCCTGGGCAGGTTTGTTACTAAATCCTGCCTCCCACCCAGTCTTCTCTTCTCCAGACTAAATAAGCCCAATTCCCTCAGCTTGTCATCTCACAAATCATGTGCACCAGCACTCTAACCATTTTCATTGCCCTCCTATAGACTGTCTCCAGTTTGTCCACGTCTTTTCTGTAGTGAATCCATGCTGTCTGTTCCTAATCACCTTTTTCTCACCCAAGTGCTTAGAAATAGATTCTTTGAGGACATGTTCCATGATTTTTCCATGGTCTGAGGTGAAGCCGATCAGTCTGTAATTCCCCAGATCTTCATTCTTTCCTTTCTTCAGGATGGGCACTTTATTTTCCCTTTTCCAGTCATCCAGGAACTCTCCAGACAATTGCCATGAGTTTTGAAAGATGATGGCCAGTAGCTCTGCAATCACATTGGCCAACTCCCTCAGTACCCTTGAGTGCATCCTGTCCAGCCCCATGGACTTGTTGCATGTCCAGCTTTTCTAAATATTCCCAAACCCGTTCTTTTGGCACTGTTGGCTGCTCACCTCTTCTCTGAACTGTGCTGGCAGGTGCAGTAGTCTGGGAGCTGACTTTGTTTGTGAAGACAGAAGTAAAAAAGTCACTGAGTATTTCAGCCTTAGGTTACCACCCCCATTCAGTAGGGGACCCTCACTTTCCCTTATCTTCTTTTTGCTGACGTAGTTATAGAAACCCTTCATACCCTTTGTGTCCCTTGCTAGCTCCAACTTCAGTTGCACTTCAGCCTTCCTGATTTCATCCCTGCATGCCAAAGCAATACTCTTCTACTCCCCACCCCCCATAGTTTATCCAAGCTTCCTCTTTGTGTTTTAGCTCATTAAAGAGTTCTCTCCCGAGCCAAGTTAATCTTCTGCCATTCTTGCTAGCCTTCCAGCATGTTGGGATTGCTCATGCCTGCATACTTAGTAAGGTTTCTTTGAAATAAAACCAGGTCTCCTCCTGGATCCTTTCCTGAGGAGCTTGCCCATGAATTCCCTGTGTGAGTTAAAGCCTGCTTTTCTAAAGTCCAGGGTCCTTACTTTGACGCTGTCCTTCCTTCCTTTCCTCAGGATCCTGTACTCTGTCATCTCATGATTGCTGCTGCCCAAGTTGCCATCTACTGCTACATTTCCCACCAATTCTTCCCTGCTTGTGAGTAGTAGCTCAAGAAGAGCATGGCCTCTAGTTGGCTTCTCCAACACTTGTACCAGGAAGTTGTCCCAAACACTCTCCAAAAACTTTCTGGATTGCCTGTGCACTGTTATATTGCCCTCTCAACAGATGTCATGGTGACTGAGGTCCCCATGAGAACCAGGGCCTGCAATCTGGAGATTTCCACTAGCTGTTTGAAGAAAGCCTCATTTACCACATCCTCCTGGTCTGGTAGTCTATAACACACACCTTGTTGCTCTCCCCTCTGACCTTAACCCAGAGACTTTCAGCAGGTCTATCTCCAGTTTCATACTGGAGCTCTGAGCAATCACACAGCTCATTTACATAAAGTGCAACTCTACCTCCTCTTCTCCCCTGCCTGTCCTTCCTGAACAGTTTGTACCCATCCATGACACTGCTCCAGTCATGCGAGCTCCCACCAAGTCTCTGTTATTCCTATCACATCATAGTGCCGTGACTGTGCAAGGACTTCCACTTTTTCCTGCTTGTTTCCCAGGCTCTGTGCATTTATGTATAGACATAAAGTAAGTAGCCAATTGCCCTACTTTGTCAGGAAGAATGAGGGCTCCCTTGTTTCCCCCTCCTGCTTGTGCTTCCTCCAGCTCACCCACTTCCCTAATTACCCCAGGGCTTTGGTTTCCATCCCCCAGCAAACCTAGTTTAGAGCCTTCTTCACTATAGCAAGCCTGTCTGTGAAGTGCTCTCTGCTGGCAATACAAGTGGTACAACCATGTTGTATCTGCTCCTGCCTGGGTCCTTCCCCTTGATTGGAAGGATCAAGAAGAACACCACCTAAGCCCCTGTCCCCTTCTCCCCTTCACCCTTGCAACCAAAGCCCTGTAGGCACTTTTGATCTGCTCAGCCCCTCCCCTCCCCCTCAACCATCAATATCATTGGTGCCCACATGGATGAACAGCATGGGGTAGTAATCGGAGGGCCAGATGAGTGTTGGTAACCCTTCTGTCACATTGTATCTAGGCTCCAGGCAAGCAGCAGACCTCCTGAGATAAGTCAGGCGGGAAGGTAATGCTTCTGTCCCCTACAGAAGGGAATCACCAACAACCACCACAACCATTTCCTCTTGGTGGCAGTGGTCTCAGTCCCCCAAACTTTGGGGAGGTCTGGCCTGGCCTCTTCTGCTGATGGAACATGCTCCTTCTCCTCTGTTGCCATGGCTCCATATCTGTTCTCTAGTCAAACCACTGCAGGTGGGGATGAAGACTTCTGCTTGCTGCCAAGGGCACAAGCTTCTAGCTTCCAGCTTACTGGGAGTCCATGTCCTCTTGCTTCTCCAGTACCACCTCTGGAAGTCTTTGCTCTGCGGTCCTAGAGGTCTGCTCCAGCATCAAATTGATGAAGTCCTCATGACTGAGGAAGCTTCAGAGCCTTGCCACCCTTCCTGTAGCTCTCTTACTTGCTGCCTGAGGGACACCACCAGGAGGTATAGCTCACGTCACATCTCACCTGGCCATCACTGGAAGGAACATACAAGCCACAGTCCCCACAGTACCAAACCAGGACCTTGGTGGAAGTCTCAACAGTGAGTGGTCCGGACTGGACAGATACTTCAGAGATGCAAACAGGGGAAGAGCTTGCAATGGCAGGGGCTCTGGCATGGCAACATCCTCCAGCCATCTCTCTGGGTCTCTTACATCTGCCACCTATGTCTTCCTGCCCCTCTCTCCAAGTAGACCTGCCCTAGCAAACTCCCCTGTAAGCTGGCCTGTTTGCTGCTCCTCAGTCCTGAAAGGCTCCCTTTTCCCTGCCAACCTGCTTCTTCTCACCAAGCTTACAGTGAAGGAGAGTGAGAGAGAGTTTCTGGGCAAACACCCTAGTGAACTCCCCCACTCGCTTTGGTCTTTAGTTAAACAAGGGACTTAAGTATTGATCTAACTGCTGAGTTTTAATTACTTACACTAAATACCTAGATTAGATGCTCTTAATTAAAGGAAAAATTTACCTTAAAGGCTCCCCTTCAAAAAAGAGCGGAACTGTGCTGGCAGGTGCAGTAGTCTGGGAGCTGACTTTGTTTGTGAAGACAGAAGTAAAAAAGTCACTGAGTATTTCAGCCTTAGGTTACCACCCCCATTCAGTAGGGGACCCTCACTTTCCCTTATCTTCTTTTTGCTGACGTAGTTATAGAAACCCTTCATACCCTTTGTGTCCCTTGCTAGCTCCAACTTCAGTTGCACTTCAGCCTTCCTGATTTCATCCCTGCATGCCAAAGCAATACTCTTCTACTCCCCACCCCCCATAGTTTATCCAAGCTTCCTCTTTGTGTTTTAGCTCATTAAAGAGTTCTCTCCCGAGCCAAGTTAATCTTCTGCCATTCTTGCTAGCCTTCCAGCATGTTGGGATTGCTCATGCCTGCATACTTAGTAAGGTTTCTTTGAAATAAAACCAGGTCTCCTCCTGGATCCTTTCCTGAGGAGCTTGCCCATGAATTCCCTGTGTGAGTTAAAGCCTGCTTTTCTAAAGTCCAGGGTCCTTACTTTGACGCTGTCCTTCCTTCCTTTCCTCAGGATCCTGTACTCTGTCATCTCATGATTGCTGCTGCCCAAGTTGCCATCTACTGCTACATTTCCCACCAATTCTTCCCTGCTTGTGAGTAGTAGCTCAAGAAGAGCATGGCCTCTAGTTGGCTTCTCCAACACTTGTACCAGGAAGTTGTCCCAAACACTCTCCAAAAACTTTCTGGATTGCCTGTGCACTGTTATATTGCCCTCTCAACAGATGTCATGGTGACTGAGGTCCCCATGAGAACCAGGGCCTGCAATCTGGAGATTTCCACTAGCTGTTTGAAGAAAGCCTCATTTACCACATCCTCCTGGTCTGGTAGTCTATAACACACACCTTGTTGCTCTCCCCTCTGACCTTAACCCAGAGACTTTCAGCAGGTCTATCTCCAGTTTCATACTGGAGCTCTGAGCAATCACACAGCTCATTTACATAAAGTGCAACTCTACCTCCTCTTCTCCCCTGCCTGTCCTTCCTGAACAGTTTGTACCCATCCATGACACTGCTCCAGTCATGCGAGCTCCCACCAAGTCTCTGTTATTCCTATCACATCATAGTGCCGTGACTGTGCAAGGACTTCCACTTTTTCCTGCTTGTTTCCCAGGCTCTGTGCATTTATGTATAGACATAAAGTAAGTAGCCAATTGCCCTACTTTGTCAGGAAGAATGAGGGCTCCCTTGTTTCCCCCTCCTGCTTGTGCTTCCTCCAGCTCACCCACTTCCCTAATTACCCCAGGGCTTTGGTTTCCATCCCCCAGCAAACCTAGTGTAAAGCCTTCTTCACTATAGCAAGCCTGTCTGTGAAGTGCTCTTTCTTCTCTTCATTAGTGGATCCCATGTCTTCTTCATACTCCTTCTTGGAATAACATCCTATAGTCAAAGAACCAAAGCCCTGCTGGCAATACAATGTGTACAACCATGTTGTATCTGCTCCTGCCTGGGTCCTTCCCCTTGATTGGAAGGATCAAGAAGAACACCACCTAAGCCCCTGTCCCCTTCTCCCCTTCACCCTTGCAACCAAAGCCCTGTAGGCACTTTTGATCTGCTCAGCCCCTCCCCTCCCCCTCAACCATCAATATCATTGGTGCCCACATGGATGAACAGCATGGGGTAGTAATCGGAGGGCCAGATGAGTGTTGGTAACCCTTCTGTCACATTGTATCTAGGCTCCAGGCAAGCAGCAGACCTCCTGAGATAAGTCAGGCGGGAAGGTAATGCTTCTGTCCCCTACAGAAGGGAATCACCAACAACCACCACAACCATTTCCTCTTGGTGGCAGTGGTCTCAGTCCCCCAAACTTTGGGGAGGTCTGGCCTGGCCTCTTCTGCTGATGGAACATGCTCCTTCTCCTCTGTTGCCATGGCTCCATATCTGTTCTCTAGTCAAACCACTGCAGGTGGGGATGAAGACTTCTGCTTGCTGCCAAGGGCACAAGCTTCTAGCTTCCAGCTTACTGGGAGTCCATGTCCTCTTGCTTCTCCAGTACCACCTCTGGAAGTCTTTGCTCTGCGGTCCTAGAGGTCTGCTCCAGCATCAAATTGATGAAGTCCTCATGACTGAGGAAGCTTCAGAGCCTTGCCACCCTTCCTGTAGCTCTCTTACTTGCTGCCTGAGGGACACCACCAGGAGGTATAGCTCACGTCACATCTCACCTGGCCATCACTGGAAGGAACATACAAGCCACAGTCCCCACAGTACCAAACCAGGACCTTGGTGGAAGTCTCAACAGTGAGTGGTCCGGACTGGACAGATACTTCAGAGATGCAAACAGGGGAAGAGCTTGCAATGGCAGGGGCTCTGGCATGGCAACATCCTCCAGCCATCTCTCTGGGTCTCTTACATCTGCCACCTATGTCTTCCTGCCCCTCTCTCCAAGTAGACCTGCCCTAGCAAACTCCCCTGTAAGCTGGCCTGTTTGCTGCTCCTCAGTCCTGAAAGGCTCCCTTTTCCCTGCCAACCTGCTTCTTCTCACCAAGCTTACAGTGAAGGAGAGTGAGAGAGAGTTTCTGGGCAAACACCCTAGTGAACTCCCCCACTCGCTTTGGTCTTTAGTTAAACAAGGGACTTAAGTATTGATCTAACTGCTGAGTTTTAATTACTTACACTAAATACCTAGATTAGATGCTCTTAATTAAAGGAAAAATTTACCTTAAAGGCTCCCCTTCAAAAAAGAGGGTGGCAAACTGACCTGCAAATTGCCCTGTTTACTGTCCCTGATGAGCTGCTCCCTGGTCATTTGGGGAATCTCCTTTTATACTCTCTTGGGCTTGGACTGGTTCCACCCCCTTGCTCTAGGGCTTTTGTCAGACACAAGCAGCAATCACTCAGCTAGCAGCACTCACCAGCTGCTCAGAGCATGTGCCCAAACACACAGCCAACCAAAGAAACACTCACCAAGACAAACACGCTGACAGCTTCGCTCACTTACCTTCCAGGACCAGGATCTGGTGCCTGACTCTTGTCTTGCTCCCAGCAAACAGCTTGCAACCCGCCCTGTTTGCTTGCTAAGTCATTCAGGTTAGATGAGGTACCTGCTTCTCATCTGTTATAAATTGTCATACCTCCCTTGTGTTCTGTGAAGTCATACAGATTTACACCAGCTAAGGAGCTGGCCTGAGGACTTTAATGGGCAAAGTGGAGAGGAGAAGGTGGGATTTGAGGGGTGCTTTAGTTTGGGTGAAGTGGTGGATTTAGGTAAGAGCTTGCTTGGGGAGAGTAAAAACATTCAGCAAGCCAAACGTCTTGCAAAGGCTTTAAGCATGCATGATGGAAAGATGAGGTTGTTAGGAGTGAAGAAAAAGGTGGTAGGGTCTGAGGGAGTTTTAAAAGAGACATTAATGAAACAGTTTAACCATTCACTGGCATGAACAATAGGTTTGCCTTGCTCTGTAACATCATAGATTCTGCCAGTTCTGACCATGATTGCAAAACTTGGTGCTGGCCAATGCAGAGGTACCAGCTGCTTGGAATACAGTGTTTATTTCCTTCGCTCTTCGCCACTGCCTACCCTTTTACTTCCCATTTTTGTGTTCCAAATGGGAGGCATCATCTCTACAACTCCTTGCTCTTGCCAAACTTGCAGCTCAGCCTCTAATTTCTTCCCTCGCCTCTTCCCTCAGCACACACATGGCACATTAACAATGCCTCAGTACTATACCTTGGAGCCCTGCACTTAGGATTGTTGCACATGCTTCGCACACCACTTCCCAAAACAGAGGCAATGTAGCTACCTTAGTACAGCACTGGGCATTCTCCATTAATGCTCGCCTGCATTTCTGGATGTAGTATGCACAGTGCATGTGCACGTGTTTCACAACAGTACTCTTCAGCACAGTATTGAGGTGCTGTAGTTCTGTCCCATGACAGGCATTCACTTTACTGAAGCAGCAAAACTGATATCCTAAACCACAGCAGTGGAGGTAGCTACTAGAGGGACCTGAATAGATTTCTATTCTGTCACCCTTTAACAATCTCTGTTGCACAGAAAAGTCTAAGTTTACTTTTTTAAAGCCAGAGAAGTATATTCCAATTACCATTCTGTATGAAGACTTGTACCATATGTAGTTAAGCTTTGCTAATCTGCACTTCAGCAAAGCTACAGTGGAAAAGGATTTTCAAGTTTACAGAAGCAGTTTAAATGAAGTTTGTCTGCTGTGCTTGTGGCAAGGACATTACGCTTGACATCACACCTCCTACAGGCCATTTGGAATCAGGAGGTGACATCACAGTTCCTCCAGGTACAAGTGTCCAGTGAACATCATTGGTTTTGCTTACTTTTGATGATTAGCTTCATGTATTGGAGATCACAGAGGGGGCAGCCTTTGCTAAAGTTTTCCCTGCTGGAAGGGACCCCTTGGTCTTTTGGTGACATGGAGAGACACTTAGGAGCAGTTAGAGTCTAAGATAAAACAAAAAAATTCAATAGGGAAAATTTGGAAAATAGTCACGATGAGTATTTTAATTATAATATAATTTAAGTCTAAACTGAGCTAAGGACCTCATTGTCCATAGGGGTATACAGTTACGTAGTGAGACAGCCTTAAAGGACTTGTGATTCAAGTAGAGGAGACAGTAACAGAAAGAAAATACTATATTTTCTCGCATACCATGTGCCCTTAAATAAGATGCTTACCTTGTTTTTGGCAAGCAGAATGTGGAGAATTTTTTTTCCAGAGTCATGGCAAGCCATGTGAATGTGTAATTCCTTCTGGAAATATATGGTGTCCAGGAAGCGTAGCACCTAAGATTCAATCTGGGTGAGGCAGCAGGAACTTCCTAGTGTGGCAGGACATCAACAAGGCTAGGGTTCAGATCTAGGCAAGAGCAGTAGCAAGACTGTTGCTTCTTTGCTGTAAATAGTTCTTTACATGAGATCCTGTGAATAGTAAAGGGTTGCTTCCACACCATACACCTCATCAAGAGACTACAGACTGCATGCAGCAGCTTATTTGCTGTTTGAGGCACAAGCTATTGTGCTCAGCCAATAGCTAGTGCAAGAGCCTAGGACTGTGAGAGGTCTTCCACTGGTCTCCTCTCATTCTGCCTGCTACACCACAGAAGCAGCAGACATTAGGGGTGCAGACAGAAATGCAGCTCCTAGCTGTAACTCAGAACAATTGTTGCAAAGTGCTCTGAGTTAGGTTACCCCAAACCAAGCTGAAGTTCAGTGTTGGTTCCAGGGGGGGAGTCTAGCTGCGGGCTGGGAGTCTGCAGCCAGGTTCCCATAGCAATGGCCAGGGCTCTCTGCCAGTGCTCCCTGTTTTCAGAATGGGAGGGGGGAAAGGCAGCGGAGAGAGCTCGTTTTTGGGCGCTCGAGTGCACTCGCCCCACCCTCCAGGGGGTGCTGAAACCCCCCCGGATTGAACTCTCTCCACTCCCTTTCCCTCCTCCAATTCTGAAAACAGCAACAGGCTGGGAACTCCGCAGACGCAAGTTACAGAAGACACTATATTTTGAAACATCGTTATCTGATACCTCATGCAGTGAGGGGTCAGATTTTCACCCAATCAGCCATTTTTTAAGCTGTTTCCAGCCATGCACTTGTTTGGTCACAGCTATAAACTGCTTTCTGTGGCCAGATCGGGCGAAAATTGTCACTTCTGTCTGCACCCTAGAGCACAGCATCTGCATGCTTCTATTGCAGCAAAGAAAAATCTGCTTCCCTACTTACAACACATAGGCCAATTCTGGAGGACTGATTTTGGGAGGGTGAAGTGTATATAGTATATAAGTAAATATGATGTTAGTATCCCCTTTTTTTACTGTTGAGGAGTCAAACATAGGCAGATAAGAGACTTGTCTGCAGTTGCACAAGAAATCCATAGCAGAGCTAGGAACCAAACCCAAACCTCCTGAATCCCTTTCACTGCCTTGACTATATGCTTGTCCTTCCCCTCTGTCAGCCACCAAAAATCTATGAAGTGAAAATAAAATTTAAGGCATTGAGTTGTCAGGCTCAGCACTATCCACTTTCCATGGAAACCTGCCTTTCTGACTATAACTGATCTTGTACATAGAGAGAAGCACTTCTCATCATGTGAGCTGTCAAAATGCTTCACTTGCAAAATGCAGTAGATGTGCAGCTGTCTTCTGGAGGAAGACTGTTCAGTCAGCCAGGTAGAATGCAACCTGGTTCAAGACAACCCAGTTCTAATTCTGCCTATTTGATAAATTTGCACTGTGGTCATGCCAGAATCACAGCCTTGTTTTCTGTTGTCTGGCTGTTAGTGATAATGTATGAATAAGTAAAGAAGACAGCTTCATTTTCATAAGCTAACGTGTGCCTGAAGTACCGGTAACAAAGAGCGAGAGGAGTGCACTTAATCATAACTGCAGGGCCAGAGCAGAAAACAATGACAAAGCTTTTGCTGTTAGTCACGGTGTTTTATTATAATAACTCTTAAGAAGAAGAGACAAACAGTACAGAATACTGAGCAATTCAGATGTGTTATGGTAGCCACTGTATCCTCATCTAAGAAAGAATCGTTCTTTTTGTTTGCCTTTTACAAAGGGCTTCATGCTTAGTGGCATAGCAGATTCATGCACTAATCTTTCACCTCAAGAGAGCTGGGTTCAAATGCCAAGCATGGTCAGAGGTGGAATGAGTCCAGCAAGGTGCCTGTAGAGGTTTGTTCACAAAAGCATGCCAGAGTTTGGTACTGCAGTCCCTGCTCAGAAAACACCCAAGGGTTTGCTGATGGTGGATGTTGGAATTACTGACTGAGAATCGCCATCAGAACTGTGCATATGTGATGAGGAAGACTGGGGTAGCAGGAGTGAGGCAGGTCCGGACTAATGTACAGTCACAGGACTTTTGGTAGGGGGACTTTTTTATAGCTTCTGAAAACATTAGACATAGTTTCAGCCAGTGCATCCAGTCCTTTAACACTACTACATTCAAACTAAGAAGTAACCTAATAAATAAAATAATGTTATCAATTGCCATTAAGGAGACATGGGCTGGAAGTGGGGGGGTAGGGGGGCATTGAAATTTTATCAACAAATCATTTTGCAACAGAAAATTTACTTTCGTAGACATGGAAATGATTCATGAACTTCTTTGACAGAAAAAAAAGTAAAATGGTGCAAAATCAGAACGGAGTATTTTGTTTTGTTCCCATTTTGTCTGTTTCATTTCAGCTTTCAAAATAATTTTATTCTATTTTAAACATATATGATATCATGCATCTATATTGTTCAGACATTATCAAAACAAAATATTTCAGTTGAGTCGCATGTAGTCCAATTTGGGATGAAACCAAATTTTGAAATGCCAGAATTTCCTCTAGGAAGGAAATTCTCATTTCTGACCAGTTATGGCATTGGAAAAGATGGTACAGAAGGTATAAAGGTACAACATAGCAATAGTGTCACAATCTAGAGCAGGGGCGGCCAGATATGGCCTGTGGGTTGCATCCGGCCTGCCAAGCACTTTCATCTGTCCCACGGTGCTCACCAATAAATTGTGTCCTGCCCAGCCCTTCTACCCATAAGGGTGGGAGCAAGGGTCCCACATACCCCACCCCCCCACCACCTCAAGATACCCTATTGCCCTTCACTCCCACTCTCATGGGTGGAAGGGCCCAGCCCAGCCAGCACACAGCTTCCAGGTTGGGCTGCTGCTGCCACTGCTGCAGCCACTGGGGCTACCAGGGACCTGCTCCACTTCCCCTGCCTCCCTCCAGGTCACTCCGGGCAGTAGATAGGAAAGCAGTGGGGGCAGAGCTGCAGCTGGGCAGGTGCATGGGGCTGGGGTTGGCAGCATTGTGGAGCCCACACCCAGGAGACATTGGCAGCGCGGAGCTTGGGTGGGCAGCATGTAGGTGTGAGCGAGGGTGGAGGGTGTGAGGACTCCACCCATGGTGTGCAGCTCTGGCAGGTGGTGGCAGGCGGGGGTGCTTAGAGTACAGGTGATGATGCCTGGCAGGGCCCGGCTCTGACCAGCACAGCACATCGCAGAGAGTGGTTCAGCTTCCACTAGGGAATCGGAATCACTGGCACTCCCCATCACACATACATGCATGCCCCCCCCCAGGAATCTCCCCCCACACATACCCCCACACCCCAACATACACACAACCACACCCCCGCAACACGTCACCATACAAACACACCCACACCCTACCACACATATGCATCCCTACATGCCACTACACACACCCTATACAAGACTAAGAATTTATTTTTGGGTTATGCAATCACCTCTATACACACAACACAAACACAAATCACGGCAAACTATTTTTTTGTAATAAAATTAAAATATGTTATAGTAGGTGTTTGACTTTTAGTGTATGATTTGTGGGGGGGTTTTCTGGTTCGAACATGGCAACCTGCCCTCCCAGAAGGAGTATTTCTGGGGGGCAAGGGGAGAGACTTCCTGTGGCAAAGGCCAGAGGTTACGAGTGGGACATCTGGTCCCAAGATAGTGACCAGGGGGCAGAGTAACTATCAAGGGGCTGGGCTACCCATGCGGCCCTCAACAGCTCACGAAAACTCATTAAGCAGCTCTCCACCCTCAATAATTGCTCACCCCTGATCTAGAGAAAATGGAAATTCACTAGTAAGTTAGTTGACTAAATTAGTTGTATTTTCATAAAATTTGCTCCAGACTTACTTGGAAGAGAAGTTAATTTGTCAGATTACTAAAGCCAATAGGTGCTACTATTTCCTGCCTTCATTTATGCCCTGTTAAACCTCCACAGATGCTGTGGAGGGCAGAGTTTGGGCTGGTGCCTTTAAGAAAAGATGATACAATTAAAAAAATACACCCAGAGACAATTTACTTAGCCTTTCAGTCTGTTTTTGTCTGGGAAATGCCTGCTGAGGGATGAGAGTTAGTTCATATGGTTCTGTTTTCAAAACTGATAGTTTGGATTGGTAGGGGGGAAAGCAAATCCATTAACCAGCAACAAGGTTTGTGCATTACCTATTAGAAATCAGTTTGAAGGGTGAACTCCGTGACTTTGTTTGGTAATGCATAGAGATAAAATAATGAGAGCAGACTGATGTTTCATGGAGAGGAAGTTCATTATCTGCTTCTTGCAAATGGGATTCTAGCATTTATTTATTTATTTATTTATTTCCTTTGAAGTGAGAAGTACAATCCTGAGCAGGAACTGCTGCTGACTGCTGAGTTGTGAAATGCACTGTTAAAATACAGGCAGGGTCATTCTTTTCTTACCACCTGTGACATTCCTTTACAGCTCAGCTGTGCCTGAATTTCTGTTCTGGTTTCCTCATCTTTTACTACTCGTGACAGTTCTTTGGTTTTTGATTTACACTACATCATATATAATAATGGAGTTGTGTTTAGAAGGAACAGCCAGCCTTCCAGTCTGGAACCAACAAGTGTTAGCCTTGTCAGCCTGTAAATAGATGTTTATTTTTTTCCATTTTAAAGGAGATAGTGCTTGTGTTCATTCAGACCTCTAAATCACACTCATCTGCTTTTTTGGCTTCTTTATCTAAGTTGCTATGGAATCCTCATGCAACAAGAAGAGCCATTTATGGTACAGAAAATATTGATGTAAGAACAAATGGTCGTAAATTGTCCATGAAAAGATATAGGGAATTAGAAGAAGGTTTCTAGCCATCAAAGCAGTGAGGTTCTGGAAAAGCTTCCTGGTAGCTGAAGTGGAGGCAAAAAAACCCCAAAAACTTATCTACTTTTTAGAGGAAGTTTGATAAGTTTATGAACAGGATTTTGATACAGGGCCTGCAATAGTAGAATGGGCTTGGTGAGCCAGTAAGTTCCCTTCAGTTATTGTTGCCCTGTGGGGTCAGGCCAACTCTCAGAATCTCAATATTGCGCTGTTAGACAGGAGGATGTGAC
This sequence comes from Alligator sinensis, assembly GCF_000455745.1. Taxonomy (NCBI): domain Eukaryota; kingdom Metazoa; phylum Chordata; order Crocodylia; family Alligatoridae; genus Alligator; species Alligator sinensis. Next base: position 736,178 of record NW_005842284.1, on the reverse strand, counting down.
ACAATTGCACATATACATACATACACACACACACACACACACACTACCAGCGCAGGCACATACACATCCAAACCAGCCTAGGCACATGCATACCTATCACCAATTCAAGCACATACACTATGTCGGGGCCGAGGGGCTGTGGCCAGCAGCCCGGGCACATGGGCTGGGGAAAAGGTCGGCACGGCGAACTAGAATTAGGCACTGACACGTAGAGGTTGATTAAAGATTATTTTACTTACACCGTAGGTGGTCGCGGTGCAGGCAGGAAAAACTTTCTTGAGTTGCAGTTACAAAAAAACACACACACGTGGAGTTTGCTAGGCTCCACTAAATGAACACGAACAGAGCTCTGGATACCACTCACGGAGTTTGTTAGGCTCCGTGGAACGACCGAAATGAGAGTCCGAAAGGTGACTCTCCACAAGCGCGCAGGGTGGGGTACGTTGAGGGATCGTGCGGCAACGGGGAGAGGCTAGAGGTTGATCAGGCCCCTGTATCCTCCTCTAAGGCACATGCGGAGTTTGTTAGGCTCCACAGCGCGCTTAGAGTTCTTCACGAGATGGATGTGAAGTCCTCCAACTTGGGCGGAAACTGCTTAAGCCTCTTATACGGCTAGCAAGCCAATCGCTAGCCGCCACGTGGGAATAATTTAGAAACAGCCAATAGTGGGAAACAAATTTACATATGGGTGGCGGGAACTCCTTTGCACCGGGGTTTTCTCTATGCAACTGAGAATTGCATCATGCAAAGAAAGCTCCATGTGGCGGGAAATAATTCTGCAGTGCCGAAGCGCACACACAATCATACCCTTTGGGTCATGACACACTATACACCCCAAAAGTTAGACACAGATCACTAATTCATATATCATACACACAATGACATATATATACACACACACTCAGCAGTTCACACATACAGCCCACCTACACGTACACACAGGTAAGTTCCTAAGAGAGAGTGAGTTAAAGTGTAGGGAGTGAAAGTTGTCAGAACCGGGATTAGAACCTGTGGACTACAGAGAAGCTGGCTGAGGAACTGAGGCTTGGGTTTATTTAAGGTAGACTGGGGCTGGAAACTGAGGCAGACAACTGAGATATTGGGGGGGAGGGCAGGTAAGTGGTGGCAAGGAGGAGACAGCCAGCAAAGAAACTGAGTCAGAAACTTGGCTGCTCAGGGGAAAAGGCAGTGGGAATAAGAAGGTGGCAAAGAAACAGGGGGTTTTGCAGGCAGAGAGGAGCTCAGGACAGGTATTGGAGGTGGCAGTGAGCCAGAAGTAGGAAAGGGAGAAATGAGACTGAAGTTAGAGGGGCGAGGAGCAGAGATTGGAGCAGGGCCAAACCATAGTAAAGCAAAACCCAACGTAGGGATCCAAATAACAGTTTTATTAAACAGACAACATACTGCACAGCCCCATGAAGTTATTGGTTCACACACACACACTCACAATGGCAGCAGGAGAAAGAGACTCAGTGGAAGGTTTGGAGTCCAGGTAGTGAAGAGAAGCAGAGTCCAAGTCTTTGGTTGAAGAAGGGGTGGGGGTGATAGCTACCTATCCAGGCTGGAAAGGAGTCCTTGTCTAGTAGGTGGTGTCCAGAGGGGGGTTGCCAGCAGGGCTTCTGGGTGGATAGGTGGTGTGGCATGGTGCTGGTTCAGTCCCACTGGGTCTGTCTTCACTGTCCCTTTTTATAGGGGCAGACCTTGTGTGACCCTAGTGACAGGAGGCATGCCCAGGCAAGGGTCAGCCCCTGGTGTACTGAGCATGTGTGCTCCATGCAGGGATGTGCAGTTTCGGGTGTCTGTAATGGTGGGGTACAATGGTAGAGTTGCTGGTTCTGCAGGGTCTTTTGTCTTTCAAATGCTGGGTTCTTGTCTGTTCCTGGGTGAGGTCCATGGTTCCTGGATGAATCAATATGAGGTGATGGCCTGGTCGTTACAGGCCATTCAGTAGAGGCCTGCTACCGTTGTATTTCAATCATTCCCAATCACTCTCATTCATGCGGGAACCAATGTACATGGAAGGGGTACATGAATCATACAGTTGCAACACAGGGGATGTCCAGGCAGAGGACCCAAGATGGAGGCTTGACATACATACAAAATGGAAACTTGACATGACTTATGCTAACTTACATATATAGGCCTAGAACAGTAATCACACAATATAAAAGCAGTACAAACATAATAATTATCACTTATAAAACAGTGGGTATTGATATCAAAATAGTAGGGAACTTATTTGCAAAGAGGGGAGAGAAAAATAAAACTTACTAACTAAAATAAAATGTTAAAGCTTATCCTACATCTTAGCTTACTTATACTTATCTATAGGGAATAGAGAGGGAGAGAAAAAGTCAGAAATGGTTGGGGAAGGGGAGGGAATGCATTTTAAAATAAATAAAAAAAGAAAAACTGGGGGTTTTGCTACATTATATGTTTTAACCATCACTTGGCACTATTGTATCCTCAGGCTCAGTTAGAAAGTGATAGTTTTGCTTTTGTAGCTTCAACTTTCGGCTTACAACCATCTTTATTTTCAAAGCATGATTTTAAATCCTGTTGTTCAAAATGTGAAAAAAACAGTTTCAAAATCAGTCATTCAAACTTTGTCCACCCCAAGTTCATTGAAATAGATCAGACACTGAAGCCCTATCACCATTTTTTTAACTGGGTACAAATGCAATTTTCCCTCTTTCCTCCATTACAAAAGGGCAGTTGCAGTCACTATTCTCACTCCTGTCTGATGTAGTGCTTCTCTGAATAGATAATGAAGGCTTTGTCTACATGCAAATGATGCACTACTATAACTTAATTCATTTTTCAATTGATTGTAGGACAAGCCCATGTGGACCATCTTATTTTGGTTTACAATCAATGTATTTTACTTTAGCTTAAGCAAATTACTAATCAATTTAAGTTAAACCAACATGAGCTGGGTTTAAACAGAATTCAGAGTGCCCATGCTGCATTGCGCACTGATTTAACTTAATGAGTTTTAAATTACTCTCTCTAGTTAAATCAGTCTTGCTTTTTCCCCCTTAGATTCAGCCATTTCCTAGAATAAAAGAAACTTCTTATGTTGCTGTTTCAGAGAGAACAAAAACTCCTTGGAACCAAATGGGGATTAGCTAAAGAAAATAACTTGCTATACTAGGCCCATTATTGAGTTATATTATCATCATCATCAGACTATAAACAGACTATTATGTTACTAATCCTGTCTTCTCACTGAAAGAATTCTTGAACATGGTACTCCACAATCAGGCGGCATTCAGTTTGCCTAGGTGACATATTTTTGTCAGCATGACAAAGATTCCTACAGTGTTTAATTACTCAAACTAGCCAGGGGACAAGAGAAGGAAATGAGCCGTGATGAGTTTGTAGTGCCATAATGGTCCTATGGGTTTTTTAGGTGATTAGTTACCTTCCTACCATGTGAAGTGAAGGCAGTGTCAGAACTGCTGTGCTCTGTTTCCACTGCCCATCCCTCTCCAGATTTTGTATTTTTTCCTGTTAATTATCTGTCTTTTGTCTAATGATCTATTTGTATTTTGCTTTCTTCCAGGCCAGCAGGTTCTTGGCTTGGTGGAGAATCAGAGTGACTGGTACCTGGGCAACCTTTGGAAGAATCACCGTCCCTGGCCAGCTCTTGGGAGGGGTTACAACACTGGTAGGTCCTGAATTGTCTCTATAAATTAACATTGGGGTCAGCTGACAATCTGTCTTGGGTGTGAAATATATGAGACAGCTGTTCATACCTTCCTTCCTACCTGCTGCAAAGATTTATTGCTAAAAACAGTGAAAATGCAGTGTGGTACATTTTGAAACAGCAGTTACTTCCATGGAATCATAGAAATTAAGGGCTGGAAGGGGCCTCGGAAGATCATTGAGTCCAACCCCCCTGCTCTGGGCAGGAATACTGCTGAGATCAAATGATCCCAGAAAGGTATCTGTCCAGTCTCTTCTTGAAGACTTCTAAGGTTGGGGACTGCACCACCTCCTTGGGAAGTCTATCCCAGATTCTGGTCACCTTTACCGTAAAGAAGTTCTTTCTTACATCCAACCTGAAACCATCCTCTAACAGTTTGTGGCTATTGCTCCTTGTCCTCCCCTGGGGCACTCTAGTAAACAGTTTTTCTCCCAGCTCCCAATATTCACCCCTTATGTACTTACAGACGACCACCAAGTCGTGTGTGTCTCCACCTCCCCTCCCCCCCAGTCTTCTCTTCCCCAAGCTGAACAGTCCCAGATCTTAGTCTTTCCTCATAAGGTTTGTCCTCCAGGCCCTTAATCATTCTTGTGGCCCTTCTCTGGACCTATTCAAGATTCTCCACGTCTTTTTTGAAGCGCAGCACCCAGAACTGGACACAGTACCCCAGCTGGGGTCTCACTAACACCGAATAGAGAGGAAGTATCACTTCCTTAGCACTGCTTGCGATGCATCAGCTAATACATCTCAGTATACTATTAGTAATGTTGACTACAGCATCGCACTGGCAGCTCATGTTCATCCTGTGATCTACCATAACCCCAAGTTCCCTTTTAGCCATCAACCTGGCCCAGACATCTCCTCCTAACCTATATTCATGTCCGTGGTTACTTTTCCCCAGATGAAGCACTCTACATTTATCCTGAAGCACTCTGCACTTATTTATTTGTATAATGTGCTATCAAATTAATGTATTGCCCTTTGTGTTACTTTGGGGATCATGGTAGTGCTACAGGTACTCCTTAGAAAGGTTACTTGCCAACCTTTGGGAAAGGCAGAGGTCTTCAGTGTGCTCGCAACTGTCCTTCCCATCTTTGCCCCAGGTAACATTCTTGATGATGTATACCAGAAGAAAGTGTAGGTCGATCAAGAACAGAAGCAAGCATGCATTTTCTCTCATTTAGAGAAAGATGGTATCACAGAATGTAAAAGCAAGAAAGATCTAATCCTCAAGGACAGAAATTGAGCCATAATTATCATAATACATGCCCCTGGTCATTAATTTCATCTTACTGTGAGGGTGGAAATTCACTGTATCAAAGAATCTATTACATCAGGAAACAAGTTTTCCTGCTCATCTGTGTTTGAAATGTGTGAAAACATACCAGGTGCATGAAGAACACACATGTCTCTAATTCACTTCTATCTTAGGCTTTATGTGCTAGGGTAGTGAGATAAGTTCTTTCTGTATTTGTAATAAAAGAGTGGAACAGATGGTGAAGGCTCCATTTAGAAAAGATATGCCAAATTAAATAACCCTCCCTACTCCACCAAAAAAATCTTCAATGTAATAGGGTTTTTCCTTTGCAGGAAAACAATGGACTTCATTAAATGCGATCACACCTATAAAGGGTTCAATAGAGTCACACTGTGCTATGTTTCAGTCATCTGGCTCTTCATAATGCTGTGCACCATCAGTTGGGCATCGTGGCTGTTTTGTGGAACTTTGCGATTCAGTTTCTGGAGAAGCATTTTGCTTAGTTCTATAGAAATTCTATCAAGACTTCTAACCTATACAGGATCTAGGAGCTTGCAGTGTTAAAATACAAGATTTGAGAGGATGTTACTACAGTATTATGTGAGGATTATTTCTTCATTCTGAATTCACCAAAGTTGAAAAGAAAATTTAGGGCCAATATCCGTCGAAAACTGTATAAGACAGAAATCATTTTCACAGGATTGTCCTACAACCTTCAAAACTGCCGTATAGGCTGACAAGAAATGTCATTTTTATCTCAGTTTCAGTGTCATATCACAATGCAGTACTTTTTGTTTGACTAAAAGGCTCTTTATAATAAAAGCCCCCTTGTTCCTCCTCGTTTTTATATTTATTTTTCTTTTGGCTGCTTTAAGGCACATAGGAGGTCACCAGCACAAAGCCAGAATAGCCACAGCAGTGAACTATACCTCAGGGCTTAAAAGTAATTCAGTTATCTCTAGAAATTGAAGTGTTTTATGACTTGACAGTGGCACAAACCACTGATTCAGATACATTACAAAAGTACCAAACAAACAACATTACAAAAGTACTAAAATTTGTACCATTATAACATAATCTTTTGTTTAAAGCTAAAGTAATTCAATAACTACAGTGTTTCACATGCATTCCTGTACAGCAGTTCTTGACAGATGTACGTACATACATAGCTTAAATGACCATGCAAGAAAACAGACTTTTTAGTCTATTGTCATAAATCCATTTTTCAGTTATCTCTGACAAATCAATTAAAATGCAACCCTTTATGGCTTATATGCAGTTTTGAAAGCACAAAAAGAAAGAAAGAAAACCAGAAAGTGGTGAGCGAAGGAAGATTGCATAGGAGGCTATAATAAATGGAATGACATTTTTTAAGTACATGGAACAAGAGGTCAGTAAGTGAGACAATGCCTCTAAGAGGTGACCAAAGGTGGATTATTAACAAAATCAGCATATATTATTGACAAAAACCCTAATAAAATTGAATGCATTGTTTGCGTCAGTTTTTCTAAAGGAAAATGAAGAAATCGATTTTTTGGGGTGCAGACAGAAATGCAGCTCCCAGCTGTAACTCAGAACATTTTTTGCAAAGTGGTCTGAGTTACAATGTTACCCCAGACCAAACAGAAGTTCACTGTTGGTTTCAGGGGGGAATCTAGCTGCAGGCTGGGAGCCTGTACCCAGGTTCCCACAGCAATGGCCAGAGATCTCTGCCAATGCTTGCTGTTTTCAGAATGGGTGCGGGGGGAAAGCAGCAAGGGGAGCTCATTCTTGGGGCTCATCAGCTAGTGCTGAAGGGTCAGGTGGGTGAATTGGAGTCCTCCCTTACCTCAGGGGGGCTGCAGTACCCCCACCCTATCCTCCAGAGGGGACTGAACCCTGCACCCCCAAGCTCCCTCCGCTCCCTTCCCCCCTCCCATTCTGAAAATAGCAACAGGCTGGGAGCTCGCAGACATAAGTTACAAAAGATTCTACATTTTGTAGCATCTTTATCGGATACCTCATGCAATGAGGGGTCAGATTTTCACCCAAACAGCCATTTTTAAGCTGTTTGCAGCCGTGCACTTGTGTTTAGTCACAGCTATAAAATGCTTCCTGTGGCCAGATCGGGCGAAATTTGTCACTTCTGTCTGCACCTGTGATGAAGTAGTACAGAAAGAACTCAGTGCCTGTTTCGATGTGATCAGCAAATAAAAACAGCTAATACAACTCATCTCTGCAGCCTGGAAGGATCCAGACTTCTGAAGAAAGTAGCTAAAGAAAAATGGTTGGTGGAAGGAAAGTGGAGCCCTGAGTTCCTAGCACAGTGCTGAAGAACAGTAAAAGAGACAGATGAAAATTGTTGACCTGATAAATAGAGTATTACATATAAGAAGAATTATGTTAATAGTTTTTGTAAAAGAGTAGTGATGCCATATTTAGAGTAGTACAAATATCTAACTAACATTAACATTCAAACTTTAAATTCTAACTTGCACTAAGAACTAAACCAAGCCTTTTGACCAAGCCCTGTGTGAGAAGTAATGTCTAGTGAAGCACGTTCTGCTCTTGTTCTTAGCGGAATGCATTGGTACATCTCTACTTAGGGTGCAGCACTTTCCCCCTACAATAGACAGCAATCACTGGGTTTTTTCATTCATCTGCATTCATCTGTTCTCAATGGGGATTGTTGGGTTCATATTTCCGTCACTTCCTCACTATGCCAGAGCCACAGCTCAGGCAAGGTTTAACACCAACTTGCAGAGCAGTGAATAGAGGTAGCTACATTCTCCTGTGATCTTATGGGCTAAGTACAGATGTTCAAAAAGCCCGAGACAGAAGCGCCCAAAGTATAGCGCTTTACTCACAGCAATCTAGATTAGGTCAGAACCAAACAGAACACATATATGCCGTTTGGTGGAGGCAGAGGGGAGGACTAGGTGCCTTCCTGCAGTGGCTGACACTAGCTGGCTGGGGGTGCTCTCGCACACCTCCCAGAAGGCTGCAGGAGAATGCTGAGCCCAGTCGAGCAACTGGCCACCCCTGATTAGCTAGCACAGCCCTCTCCCCAGGCCTCCCCACCCCCTCCCCCCAGCTGGCCACTGTCGGCACCAGCAGCTGTGGGGTGAGGGGCGGGGAATGGAGCCACCCTGCTGCATGGACCCCTCCTCCAACCGCCCCAGCTTGCAGGCTTGGATCTTGGTAGGGGCAGAGCCAGGGGCACATGGCAGACGGGCTCTGTTTCCACCCCCACCCCCCAATTCCTGGCACAGCGAAAAGCAGCGTAGCCCCGAGTTGTAGCTCTTGGCTGCAGCTGGGGAATGGGGTGTCTCTACCATGTGGACCTTGCACAGCCCCCACTAAGACTCAAGCCCGCAAGCTTTGGGTGGGGAGAGATCCATGTGGCAGAGAGGCTCCATTTCCTCCTCCATTTCCCCCCACCCCCTGCCAACCACCACCACCAGAGTTCCCAGCATGGCAAAAAGCAATGCAGCCCTGAGCTACAGCTCCTGGCTGCAGCCTGGGAAACAGAGCCTCTCTGCTGCATGGATTTCCCTCCTCCCCCAAACTTGTGGGTATGGGTCTTGGTTGGGGCTAAGCTAGGTCCCCTATACCCCAGACCACCCTTTCACAGTTCCCTGTGCAACAAAAAGTGGCATAGCCCCAAACAGAGAGTCTCTGTTCCCCCACTCTGACCCAGCCACACAAGGAGGAGACAGAGCCTTTTCTGTCTCCATTCTATGACAGCCCAGGGGTGGGGCTGGGCCAGTGCTTGCCTGGAGCAGACAAGCACCACCTAGGGCTAGCAAGACTCCCAGAAAGGGACCCCTGGGATGCTGACAGAATGCAACCTACCTTGAGTCAGGATGGGATGTGCTACAGACATTCAATAAAGTGTTCTAACATAAAGCGCTTTAGTCTAATACCACATCCATCCAGGGTTAACGTAGAGTGGGATCTGCCATTTTAAAGCACTCTGTGTTCCGTGTTTGGTTATGGCTTTAGAGCACTTGCTATGTGCTTACCGTGTGATAAGTGTAACTTCTCTATAGGTCGAGGATGACAAAGTTTAATCTAGTGCACAGTAATGAAATTGTGAGTAAAGACCCAAACCTCCGTTATACAAAATTATTAGGTGCAATATCAGCAGATAACCATCACACTGAACAGCATCAGGGTCCCTGAGATCTATATTCTCTTGTTGTATCCTCAGCTCCCATTCATTTGTCCGTTATAGTCTTGCAGCATATACAGCCTAATATCATATGTGTGGTGAGAAAATGGTGTCATCATGTTACACTGCAAGTTTCTGTTTAATTTACTGTCATTTTTTTACTTACCTCTAGGACTTTTATAGTACAACTCTACTTCAAGTATCTTTGTGTTTCAGATATCCCCCATCAGCACTCAGCTGTGATAGCTATGATACCTGTCCAAGCTAAATATAAACTGTTATATCTTCTCCCCATTTCTGCCTACTCTAGACCTTTTTGGGAGGGTTCGTTCTCTAATTTGGTCCCTACACAACTGGATGTGGAACCATTGTCTCAGTTCTTTCTTCCTCCTCATTTTCACTAGAAACAGTAATTAGACAGTAACATGTGTGACCCCCTAACATGTTGTCTCCTAATAACACAGTTTTATCCTCTCTTTACGCACTGGCCCCATCTCCCTCTCTTTTCCTTGACATCAGACCTTACGTCCTCCACCCCTGCACAGTCACAGAGCAGACAAGCAAAATCTGGCCATTGGTTAATCCCTGCTCATAATTGCTTCATGGCTGTTAGTGATTTGTTATTATGTCCTATTTTGGTACCACTAGCAAACTCTTATCAATGCATTTAAAACTAGACTGATTGACTTCATACACAGCCTGGAGCAAAACGCCGAGGGTGAGCTGTACTTACCCAAATCAAGCCTTTGGAAGCCTTGGCTCAGAAACACACTTCTGAGTTGAAATCATTCCCCTGCTTCCTCCTTGTTCCCAAAAGTATGCTTTTGACCTCCACCTATCTGTGGCTCAACCAGTCTGGCTACTAAATAAGTGGGTGGGTTGGAGCCCAGGCTTTGCTTATTCCCTGCACACTTTTGAACCCTAAGTAAGTGAGTAGCTGTGGTATCTTACATCACTTCCTAAACCCCCATAGGTTTGGGGGTTTTCTTGTATTAATTTATGCACAGAAAGATAGTCCAAGTAACAATCTAGCCTGCAAAATTTATATTTAAAGAAAACCAGAGAGGATTCAAAATCCACTGCTGAGGTGGGTGGACCCATGGTAACTTCAGTTTGAGCTCAGGAAGTTCCAATTTACAGCCACTCTTTATTTCCAGTGTTTGAGACACTTTTCAGTTTAACCATAGTTTTAAAGTTCCTTCTGTGCCTCATCCAATAACTCAGTGTGTGGTACCTTATCAAATGCGTTGTGAAAATCTAAGTGCTGTATATAATGTCCACAGAGTCCCTCATGTCTATACTGGCAGTGATATTTAAAGGACCCCAGCACGTTAGTTAAAACAAGCCTTCCCTCCTTTAAATCCATGCTGGTTGTCTCCAATTAAATTGTACCTCTGAAAATATTTCCTAGCTACTGTGAGTTTGGTACGGTTTTTTTTCCCTAAAATTATTTCCCTCTACTGATGCTAAACTGACTGCTCTAGAATGGGTCTCCAAAGCTTGTTGCTCCTTTTTTTTTGGTGTTATAGTCTTAGTCCTCAGGAAACTTTGTTGTCAAAGAAATTTTAAGCAAAGAAGCAAAGGCTTCTCTAATCCCTCTTATTTACTTTTCAAATGAGAAGAGGTGTAAATTCTTTAGACTTGGTAATGTATTTGCCTTAAGGTCTCAGCATGTATTATACTTTCCTACATGGTCGAAAATAGATTTTAAAAGCAGTGTCTGGGGACTCTAGTGTAATGACTTCAGGCCATTTTCTCAGCTGGTGTACATTTCTCATAGGTCCATTGGCTCACGTAGACCTGAGCCAATTTACAACAATTGAGGATCTGGCTGAAAGTCTTTCAGATGGTTTCAGATTAGGTCATGCTAAATTATGCTGTGCAACAATTTTAGTACTGATTTTAGGATCTGAGAGAGCTTGGTCTTTCTCAAAACCATATCCACTTTTATCAGCACAGCATTTAATTCCTTCCCTACCAGTCATAGTGCTGAAGTCCATTCTTCGAGTAATCCCAACTCTGTGAGATGTATAAAACTCTAACAATAACAGAGTCAATGTTAGCTAAGAGTACTATGTGAAACCATGCCAAACAGAACACGGGGGAGCAAGATTAATCTGAAGAAAGAAAGACTAAGTACAGAATTGAAACTATTTACGTATACAAAAAAGAAAAAAAAATCTTAATCTCTAAAGGCTTCCTTTAATTTAAAAAAAAATCAGTTTTCACTGGAAAAGAATCTGAAATTAAGCCTATCACAAAGTATAATATCATTTCCATCCTATATCCTAGAAACTTCAAACCAAATGCTTCCAAACCAAAATTGTCTTTTATGTATCATCTCTGTGAAAATGACCATCTCTGGCAACTCCAGGGACTGACCATGTAAGCTAGAAACAAGAATCTCAACATCTTGCATTTAAGAGTCAGTTTCCGTAACATAGTAATATCCTCTGTGGGCTGGGCCACAAAACAAATACTTTTACAAATACAATAGATTGCATACTGCTTCTGAACAGAGGATGCCCATTTGAGGCCTAGTATATTCCAGACTAGCTGCCATTATCTGATGCAATTCTACACTAGCTGCCATTATAGAATGGCCACTATCCTGATGGATCCAACAGAGATTGATCCACTAATCTCCAGAACAAAGAGCACGAGTCTCTACAGCCTAAGACACAGGAAGGTAGATTCATAAACCGGGAACTGTCTGTGGATTGGATACAAAAGGGGATGCATAGCACATATAGACTAGTGGAATAAATATACGTACTTGATTATTATTACACTAGATTTCATGGGTGGTCTGATGGTCTTGAACCTTTTTTAACTTTGTGACTAAGAAAAGACCATTGAAGTAAGTATTTAGTGTGTGAAATGTACATAAAAATTATATATATATGAAGGTATTATAAATAATAAGGCCTCTTTCAGGGAGACTATTTACAGAAATAATATTAAGTACCATTTTGTGCCTCCCACAATTGGTACCATGTATCATTGAGGTAAGGCATGTATTATCAAGGATAGCAAAGATTTTTAATGGAAGTTAATCACTTCTGAATCGAGCATCTATGGTTCTGATCCTGGGAAAGGCATATGTGTACCTTTAGATAAATTCCTTTCACCTCAGAGGAAAGATTCAACAGTTAAGACATGTTTGTGTTCAGAGACGGTCCTGATTTAACTTGTATCTGGGTCTAATCCTGAGAGATGCTGAGCATCTGCTACTCTCAGTAATTTCAATAGAGGCTTTTGCTGTTCAGCAATATTCAGGTTCAACACTTGTAAATATTACTGATTAATTCCGTACAGATTTGGAATATAAACAAATACCTCATTACCAATATATTGTGTCCTAGAAAATCCAGAAATCAACAAGAACTACCTATTTGCAGTACTAGTTTGCAATTTATAATCTGTAGG
>NW_005842284.1:720401-723598 GCF_000455745.1 Alligator sinensis | reverse complement strand
GCTGACCTACAGGAGGGTGTATTTTGAAAATGAGGCACAGAATGGTGGGCAAAGGAAGCCGGAAATGAATCTTTTAAGGGCAGTTTTCCAGAATTAAAACAGTTACAGACCTCTAAATTAGACAGCCAGGAAAGGGAATGATACTGGGAGATATTACTCAGTTTATCTGCAGCCTCTTTGAAAGCCAGTGCTATATTCATGGTTATTATTTTGCAAAGCTAGTTCCAATTCAGTAGGATTCTGTAGGATTCCAGTTCATAAACAGAGCTGATTCCAATTCCGTAGGATTCAGCATAGGAGCCCTTGAAGACACCTGCCAAATTCTCTATGTACAATTTGAAAACATAGAGGAAAAACGAGGTTGAACACTTGTGTCAAGACAAAGCATAACTCTGTACCCATCTAATCAGCTTTATTGTGTATCAGAGTTACAGATTTTTGCTTTCTTTTTTTATATATATAATTTTTTGCTGGGTTTTTTTTTACCATTATCTTGTTTGGAAAACCTTGTAGTCTGTATGAAATATACTTTTCCATCATACATTCTCTTACCCATAGTTTTCATTCCATCATGTGTAATAATAGTGATTTTGTGTGTGTGCAGTTCTACCAATGCATTGATTCATTCATCCTCGAGAAGAAAGCTGATTCTATCTGTCATCAGTGAAACACTGAGGCAGTAATTTTGTCTTCTAATGACTGCCTCCATGTGCCTTGTTTGGTGTACTCTACCACTTGCACTTTAAAACAAAATATCTAAAGGCTGGCCCCAACTTGAGAACAGTTTCCTTTCCATCTGCCTCCCCTCACCCCCCTTCCCTCAGTTTCTAAAGCATTTGAGGTACTGTGAACCAGTTTACAGAATGCTTGACATTTCAGAAATGCAGGTCAATGTGTATTTGATTTCTAAAAATGGTACATCCTGCTTGAGTGGCCTATTCAGGAAATAATGATATTGCTGTGAATGAATTGGTCCTCTGTTCATAGCATTCACTGAGGCACATGCCACTACTCCTTGGTAATTAACTCCATCAAGTTTTGTTATAATTGCATTTTTTAGAATGACGTGTGCCTTCATTTGGAGCACTCACAAGCTTCATCTCCCAAGAAACCTGTGATAAAGATGCTGCAGTATAGACACTAGGGACCTGCTTCCAATTTCTGTTATATTGATGAAAATACTGAGTAACTAACTCCATTAAAGGTAACCAAGTTGTCCAGATGATTTTTTTTGCTGTTTTAGCAGAGAATAAGCTCTAACCCTAATGTTTTAGCTCTGTCTGACAGATTTACATAGACAGTACATACATGCATATGCATCATGAATTAAAGGATATACAAAAAAAAAAGTTTCTTTCCAGTCCACACTGTACAGTTAGGGTATCATTTTGGAGTACTGTATTTTTACCTTTATGAAGACACCTATTTAGTACTTTGTGTGAACACAAGCAAACTGATGATTTATTTGATTGCCCAACCCCCTCAGATGCTTTTTCTTTATTTTAGAGTGGTGACAATTACCTTTTCAGGACAAGTTGGAAAAAACGTTACATACATTCTGGGCATGTCTCCATGTTGCCGTACAGTGAGGTTGTAACTGCGCTGTGTTTTAGTACTTGATATGCAGAAGTAGTAAAACATGACGCAGTAACGACCCGTACTGCAGCGTATGGGTGGCGCACGCTGAGGTTCACCAGCTTTGTTGCTGTAGTAGCACACTATAGCTACGGCGACATAGCCGGTGATTATGTATAGATCTACACGATTGTTATGTAGCCATAGCGTGCCATACAGTGATGTAGCGTGTCACTACATCGCCATGGGGGGACGTATAGATGTGCCCTCTGATGCCTAAATTGAAAATAAAAACTGTAATACACTTGTAGAATCCCAGACAAGCATATATTTAACAACAACAGGAATCTCTTATCTCTGATAGAGCACCTTTTAACCCAGCTTGTCACCTTACAAGGGTGATTAAATAAGCATGTCTGCATTTTGTAGATGGAGAACCTGAGCACTTGCATGGCTTGCCCACAGTCACATAGCAAGCAAGTGTCAAAATCAGGATTAGACTCCATTTTGCCTGTCTTATCCATCACTGCAGGATGTCCTAGCATGTGTCACACGGTAGCAAAGTGATCAAGGCATCTTACTCTAGATCCAGAAGCATGAGTTCAAGCATCATTTCAGTCTTGTACTGAAGCACCCCCTTCATCCCCCATTGTCCCAGCTACACATGGGCACCTGGGGAGTCAAAGATGTGTGGATATATTAGCCCTTTTTTCCCTTTTGTGCCTATTGGGGAAGAAACTGATCATAGAATCATAGAAGCAGGGTCGGAAGGGACCTTGTAGATCTTCAAGTCCGGCCCCGTGCCTGGGCAGGAGGGAAACTGGGCTCAAATGACCCCAGCCAGGTAGGCATCGAGTCGCTTCTTAAAGACCCCCGGGGTAGAAGCCAGCACCACTTCCCTTGGAAGTTGGTTCCAGATCCTAGCCGCCCTGACTGTGAAGTAGTTCTTACGGATGTCTAATCTAAACCTACTCTCCAACAACTTGTGGCCATTATTCCTTGTTATCCCGGGGGGCGCTAGGGGAAACAAGGTCTCCCCCAAACCCTTCTGGTCCCCCCTAGTGAGTTTATAGACGGTCACAAGGTCCCCCCTCAGCCTTCTCTTGTGAAGGCTGAACAGGTTCAGGTCCCGTAGCCTCTCATTGTAGGGTCTGCCCTGCTGTCCCCGGATCATGCGGGTGGCCCTCCTCTGGACCCTCTCAATGTTGTCCACATCCCTCTTGAAGCGGGGTGCCCAGAACTGGACACAGTACTCCAGCTGTGGCCTGACCAGTGTCGCGTAGAGGGGGAGGATCACCTCCTTGGCCCTACTTGAGATGCACCTGTGGATGCACGATAAGGTCCGGTTAGCCCTGCCGACCGTGACCTCGCATTGTCGGCCCATGTTCATCTTGCAGTCAAGATGACTCCAAGCAGTCCTCCCAGCAGATGTCTGATGAGTCAGTTGATTATCCCAATGGGTGTTTTAAGCTTGGGATGGAGCTTTCACCTTTTTTTGATTTCCTAGCGTGTGGCATACTACCCAGAAGAAAATCATGAGAAGGAACCCACTGGATTTCCCCCCACTTGTCTGGTTGCAGGTGTGAGCTGGGAATCAGAAAAAAGAGTATACTTCTTTCCCT
>NW_005842284.1:703267-720391 GCF_000455745.1 Alligator sinensis | reverse complement strand
CTATTCTGTCTCTTTCCAACCTTAACTGTTCTTGTGGCAGCTTCTCAGCCTTTCACTTTCCATGCTGCTTGCATAGGACTGAGCTGCAGGGAAGAAGATGGAGCACTCTAAGAGGTTTCAGTACCATTCCAATAGGTGTTGCTCCCATGCCAGAGCTATGCAGGCAAAGGTGGTGAAAAAGAAAGCAGTCTGATTTGTAGCCATCCACCTAGGAACCACCAACAGCTATAAGCAGAAAACCACAGTACTTACTCTTCACAAAAAATGGCTGTGTTTAATGCTGTGAATTGAACCCCACAATTCTTATTATAACATTAAAGAATAGGGGAATGGGCAGAGACCACAAGTAGTCTTCATGGTGAAACTCACTGCATTAGACAACACAATCTTCTTTGTCATAATATATATTTAGATACTTCTTATAAAGCAACCAAACAAAGAGCAAGCTGATAAGCAGCCAAAAGTATTATTTTTCTAACTGACTTGAGATGAACTGAAGGAGAGTTAAAAAACGAGTGTGGTAGCATGCTACATAAGTGTTCTGGTGTCAGTCAATCTCTCAAGGCAACACTTTCAGATTGTATCCCTGTTCTCCCTCCCTTAATTGTTCTAGCAATGTTTTATTTATCTCAGCCAGAATATGATCTGGTTGCTTCTTGAAAATCAAAAACCAAACAAATGAACTTCACCACCTTCCAAATAAAAAGGAAGAAATATTGACAAGGCTGCTTGTCCAACTCAGTACATCTTTCCTTCTTTCTTTCCTTGCTTTGTTAAAGCCCTAACTGAGCAGCAAGCCAATGAAGGCTGTCACCAGTTCCCAGCCACCATTCTCATCCCTACAATTAGCATTGTGGGCTGTTACTACTAGAAGCCAGCTGAAATAATTACCTACTTCTATGTTCATTTTTTTCTCCTCACTTAACTCAGAATGGAAAATCTGTTAAATTATTGGCATTTCATTCTACATGAAATACGATGCCTTTAGAAAAGACAGTGTAAGTAAGAGCAACATTCTTTGCTAATTTTCTCCCTTTCTTGCCTGCTTGGAAAATTGACGAAACCCTGCACAATGGATTGGATCCTCCACTATTGTAAATAGACATCTTTCAACTTCAGTGGAGTTAAGCTGATTTTATATTAGGTGGAAATCTGACCCAATATTTTCCCCCTCGTATGAAATCCACTTATCAGTGGAAAGTGCTAGAAAGGTCTACCACACTGTGGCATCCTGTACACTTGTAAGTGACTGGTCACGTTGGAAGCAGGGTGCTTCAGTGAAATTTTTTACCACCTGCCCAAATAGAAGAGGGCAGACTCAGTGTCTGGAAGCTGATGCATAAAGTAACCCAGCAGAGTCTGCATTGCTCCTGAATAAGGAGTGAAATTTTGTTCTTCCTAGAGGACAGTCATCTAAAGCCCAGTTATCTGGGCCTCATGCAGGCTTCCAGAAATTCACTCCAAGTGTATGAGCATCAGTAAGTCCAAACGTACATGCATACATTTAGGAACAATGAACAAAGGCCATACTTACAGGGTGGGAGACTCTTGCTGGGGAAGCAGTGATTAAAAAAAAAAAAAAAAGACTGGTGGAGTTATGGTGGATAACTAGCTGAACATGAATTTGCAAATACAATGCTTTGACCAAAGAGGCTAATGTAATCCTAATGTATAAATAGGGAATCTTGAACTAGATTATCCCAGCTCTGTATTTGGTCCTAGTGCAAATGCTATGTCCAGGGCTGATGTCCACAATTCAAGAAGGAAGTTGTTAGGTTCAGAGTATTCAGAGAAGAACTGTGAAAACAATTAAAGGATTGGAAATTTGCCTTACACCAGAATATTCCAGGAGCTCAATCTGCTTAATTTATCAATTAAAAGATTAAGGGGTGACTTGATTACAGTATGTGTATATCTACAGGAGAAACAGAAAATTGATAATAGAGGGCACTTCAGTCTAGCAGACAAAGGCATAACAAGATCTAATGGATGTAAGATTAAACCAGACAAATTCAGATTAGAAGTAAAGCATAAAATTTAACAATGAATGAATTACCCATAAGAAAAAAACTTTCCAGGGATCATGGTGGATTTTCTATTACTGGAAATATTTAAATCAAGGCTGCATTTTTCCCTAAAAGATAAGCTGAAGTTCAAACAGGAATTAATTCAAAGAAGTTATATGGTCTGTTTTGTGTATAAGGTCAGATTAGATTACCATAATTGTCCCTATTGACTTTTTACTCTTAAGAATCTATGTAGCTGCATTTAATCACATTTTTTCCTCTGGCCATGAAGTCTGTATGAACATCCAACAGATCAGTTTGATGGGAACAGACTGTAGTGTAACATCCACAGGCCTTAACATTTTCTCTAAAGAATTTTCCTTCAAGTAATTGTCCAAATTCACATCTTCATTGTGAAGTGGCCTGTGCTCTCAGTTGGAGACTTTTGCCTTATCAGTATCCATAGAGTACACCTAAGCCCTGCCCTTCCCCCTGGCCACAGCCAAGGGGGTAAAGTAAAGGGTGGTGTACACTTCTTCCTGAGATCTTATCAACTACCTTGTTAAATTCACTGTCCATCCCAAATCTTAATTCTTTCTTGCCTTTTGGTGTCCTTTCTAACCAGATCTTGCTATAACAGGTGGTACCTTGTGGTCTTTTTACAGCAATTGCTTTCCGATTCCAAAGTGAAAAGGAAGATGATGCCCCATCTTGGATTTAAGAAGGCTCACTGTTTTCAGTCACAAACTCAAGTTCAAAGCAGTCACTTTAGTGTTCATCTTACATTCTCTGCCAGAGGGGAACTGATCAGCCTCTCTGGTTTTACAAGATGGATATTCCCATATCTACATCACACACTCATACCAAAAGACCCTTTTGAGTCATGGTGGTTCCTGACTATTACCAGTACAAGTTCCTTCTATTTGGCCTCACAGAGGCATCAGAAGTGTTCATCAAGGTTCTTCCAGTTGAGGCCACTCACTTTAATGGGCAGGAATCATGGTTTGCCCATTTATGGATGATTGGCTGGCAAGAAGGGCCTCTTCTGTCTAAGTGTCATACAGTCTGAAGCCCACAACACTGCTCTTTCAGGGTGTTTGTTGATAGACAGAAATCGAATCTGATTCCTGTATATGTTCTGTGGGGTAATCCTTTTTATAACGCACTCCTCCCTCACTTAAAGCAATGCCTTAAATACATTTCTCCCATCAAACCCAAGTATAGTGATGGATACCTCCTTGTCAGTATAAGGAATTCATATCAGAAATCTCCAGACAGTATCTCTGAACACCAAAGGAAATGAGACTTCATATCACCCTATTGGTATTCAAGGTAGTACAGAGATCTCGACAAAGCTTCCTTCAGCACATTCAGGAGTTTTATATACAGATCATGACATGCACTATAACTATAGGCTTTTACATCATCAGATAGGGAGTGCAAGGTCTGCCTCTCTAGGAGGGGAGGGATCTGTGTATGCCTCTGGTTTGTCCAACATCAAATACATCTGAATTCAATATGCCAAATTGGTCTCCGGGATTCCAAGACAGACCATTTAATCAAAGTCATCCTCTTAAACCACAAGCGAGAGATCATGGATAGACCTCTTTAGTCCATTGCTGTGGGCTGGGATTACCCCCAAAAAAGAATTGTTTGTATTGGATGCCAACAGCAAGCACCAGCATGCCTATGTGCATGTTCTTACCCTGTAGCAAATGGAAGCTAAACCATGATAACTAAGCCCACAGTGAAAGTGGAAGGATGCTACTGTGGGTTTGGCTTTCATTTACCATGGGCTAAGAGCATGCACATGAGCAATTGCCATAGAGCAGCTAATAAGTAACATATACACATCCCTTTTTACTTCATGGAAACGTCTTCATGTGCCTGTGCCCTTAAGCACTGAGGACCAGGCTCCACAGACATTTTGAGTTCTCCTGGGAAGGTGGTAGCAGGCAGCCTAGGTTGGGGAAGAAGATAAGAATGCATTTGCCTCCTTCCTGTGGGCTCAGCTGGAGAGTCTGACAAGGCTTGTTCATTACTAGTTAACCTCTGAGCCTATTTTATGTCATGGTCAAGGAAAGGGGTTGTAGCATGTAAATATGAGAGAACCCAGATATTCTCATAAGGGTTACAAGGGGTGGAGGCTATCAGGAAGCTGAGAAACCTTCTGAAGTTGAAGTGGGGGAGCCCTTCGACTAAGGGTTTTCATTTCACCAAGAGAACTAAGGAGCCCTGTCTCTGCAAAAGTTGAAAAGAAGGGTGCTTCATTTCTGTGTGCCTGCTAGGTTCAGTACAAGAGCAGCCCTATTCCTCAAGGCCTAGAGAAATGGTCAGGGCTGCTCCATTCTCTCTGGCCTTCCAGAAATCTGCACGTTCAGAACACTGTATCACAGGATGAGAGCTTAGCAGGGGCTCCCATGAGATTTGGTGACTGGCAGTAACATGCCTTCTTTGGGCCTTCTTAGGTCTGCTGTTTTGTGGCTTACCTTTCATGGAAGCTCTTCTCCAGCAGCCTTGAAAGCCTGTAAAAAGCGGGAAATTTTTCTTACAGATAAAGGAAACCTAAAACTAAGGTAATTTTAGAGGCACATAAATTTATTTTTAAATCTTTCAAAGAGGTTTAAGTAGAAGGAAGGAAGGATGAACAGATGGACAGGCAGATAGACTTGTACCATGAGCCAAAGGCATATTTGGATACCTTCTACAGCCTAAATTTGCTCAGGAAGAAATGGCAAATCATAAAAGAGAGGCAAAACAAAAGATAGACATGCTTTATTTCAGTAAGCGGTCATCAGGCAAGTGTTAACAAAGTGATTATAATGGTCAAAAAGCAACTGGGCTCCCGATGGAGTAGCTGTGATAAACTTGCTTCAGAATGCACTCCCTCACCATCTCACTTTCCATATACACATTCACAATAGTAAGGTTATGTGTTCTGTCACTGTGCCCAGAGGGACATCCACTTTCAAATTCAAAATAGGTTTTGTGCTCTACTCTGTTTTGAGAGAAACATTCAAATGTGGAAGTGTTCTGTATTCTAAGTTAATACATTACATGTTAATTGAAAACGTTCTTTGAGCATCTTATATTGTTAAAGTTTGTTTAAAAATACAAAGGGTGTGTGTATGTGTGTGTGTGTGTATGTACTTGTGTAGCGAAATAATACATGAAATACAGTACAAATGTATTATGGTGCCAGTCCTCCCCTTATTACATGCTACAAACTACAATCATAAGCTGCTGTTTTTATTATCCTAGCATTCAACAACAGTATACAGTTTGAAATTATTTTAGTTTTAGACAGTTATGAACAAGAATTAAATGGCTGGTCTATATATCAAACCAATAATTTTACCAGCCCTCTCCTAATAGACTTATCTCATGTACTGATATCCAGTTGTGCATGGGCTTCCTTAAGACGAGCAACTTAAGATGTTTTATGAATCTGAAAAAGAAAAACTATTAAAAATCCTACTGGGAATAGCATCAGTAGCATAATTAGGGATGGGCAACCAGGGTACCAGCCCTGGGTGCTGACTTAAAGGGAGTGTAGAATAGAGGGTCCTTAGGGAGTCTGCAATGGTGGTGACAGCAGCAGCCAGATGTATGGGCACTGCAAAGCTGCTGTGGCTGTAGTAGCAGCTGGGGGCAGGCAGACCCCTCCAGCCACTTTTATGGCCCCCACAGCTGCCACTTTACTCACTGTTAAATTCCCTGCTGCCTATTGCCAGCGTTGGGAGCAATTGGCAGCACTTAGTGGTGGAGGTAGGCAGTGGGAATTGACTCAGTGGTGAGGGTAGCAGTAGCAACAACTGCAGTAGCGGGGGGCTCAGGAGTGTCTGACTATTACAGGGGGAGCACAAAGTCACCAGGTTTGGAAAACATTGGCACTGGTGCAAAACTACTTATACCTCTGAATAGAGTTACAGTTGTGTTTGGTATTTACATGTTACTGGGTAGTTTCTTAGGGAAGCTCAGACTTAAATCTGATTTTCTTGGGTTTCTAACATACATATAAACTTATTAATATTTATTATTGATATTGTAGCATTGCCTAGAGCAAGGGTCAGCAACATTTTTGGTCAGAGTACCAAAATCAGCCCAACCTCCACCCACACCTCGACTTGGCATGCCAGAGATGGGGAACCACAAGGGGCCTGATCCTTATTGCTGGCAGGGGCTGCAGTACTCTGGGTGGTTAGCAAGAGAGGGGCAAGGGTTACGCTGCCCCAGCCCCTCTCCCGCCATGTGCTGTGAGCTGTGCATGCACCCATTGCCACCACAAAGTCAGTGCCAGGGCTCTGGAGCCCAGTGCAACTGTTTGCAGCCTCCCAGCTGCTTGCCACAGCCGGTCTGGACTCTGGGCAGCTGTAACAGGCAGCTAGAAGGCTGCAAACAGCTGTGCCAGGCTCCGCAGCCCCGGCACCAGCTCCAAGGCAGTGGCAGCTGCCCACACGCCTCTGGGCGGATGGTGGGGGAGGAGCCACAGTTATGCTACCCCAGGCTGCTTTCTGACCATACATCCAGAGGTGCGTGCACAGCTGCTGCAGCCAGGGCACTGGTGCTGAGGCTGCGGAGCCCTATACTGCAGCCAGTCTAGCCTCTGGGCAACTGCTGGTGGAAGCTGCCTAGAGTCCAAGTCAACTGTGGCATGCCAAGGAAAATGGTCTCTCATACCATGCTCTGGCATGTGTGCCAGAAGTTGCTGATCCCTGGCTTAGAGTCCCTGATCCGTGTTGTACGTAGCAATGCATGGGTAAATTCTTTGCGTGCAGAATTTGGTAGAGTGTGGCCCACATAAGTATTTATTGTTTAACTGAATAATCTTCTGGTATGAATAACTAGTAAACTTTCTGGTCTGGCTTAGTGGATTTTATCTCAGGTACTGGGATTATTCAGCTGCTGATCCTGCAGAGACTTAAGGGTGTGCACAAGTTTATGAACTAGGAGGGTCTCCTTGGTATCATCACCTTATGGTAAACATGGAGGTGAGTCAATGTTGCAGTTCCACACTGGTTTTCCCATCTATAAGCCATACTAGCTAAAAATCTCAGTGTAACCTATAATGAACCTCCACAGTGTTTCCAACTTATTGCATTACTTCTCACTACATTCTCGCTGTGGGTGGTCTGGTGCCTGGGCTTTGTCATGCTTCTTATATACTGTAAAATCCCAAATGAGTGTTTAAAATTCATTCTTACTTTAAACTAGATATTTAGTAACACCCAAAAGATACCTGCATCTTTTGTGTATTTCAATGTACCTACTTGCTTTTTACACAGTTTAGTGCTGCAACACACTAGGGATAAGCACCTTATAATAACCTAAAATAGATTATTCGGAAGTGCTATTCACATAATTGGGTATTGCCCAAACACTCACAAAAGCTTTTTATGCTACCTGATAGAAACTGGCAGGGTTGTGCTTCCAGAGGTATGCAGCAACTAAACTTTCTTTTCCAAATGCTGAATATTTTTTTAACCTGCCATAAAATGGCCACTTTAATAAATGGATTAAATTTGAAAGCTTTCCTAGTTTTCACTATATCTCCTGTATGTGACTCCATCCTTTGCTGAATGCAGCTTTGTAACTTCCAGCAGCGATGCTCCTCTGAATTTTAGGAGCCCTTATGTTCCTTATGTTAGAAGGATTGCTGATCAAGAAATTCTGGCAGCAAAGTTTTGATTTTTCCAATGGGAAAATTGATATTAAATAGTTTTGTTTTGGGGTCAGTTCAACCAAGATCAAGATATTTTGTTTGGTTAAACAGACCTGACATCTCTTATGGGGCCATCAGATTCCACGAGTCAATTCAGCAAAGCTGAAAAAGTGCAGGAATCTGTTTTATTTTGTTTTTTAATGTCCATTTCATGGGGAAAAAAAATTAACTTCTCTTTACAGATTTGAAAACAGTTGTTGAAATGTTTGCTTTTCCTGAAAGAAATGTATTTCCTCGTTGTTTTGGCCAAAAGTATTCTCCAAATGCATTAATGTGTTTCGTTCTTCCTTTCTCTCTCTCCGCCCAACTAAAACTGGTATATTTGCTATTTGCTTAAAAAAAAATGCCCAGCTTTACCCTAACCCTTCTTTATCAACTCAGTGCCTGTAGTGTTTCATGTAGCCCTAGTGGATACCCAGTGCATGATGGGAGCAAATGAGCTTCTAAGGAGCAAATACTCTAGTTCTATGTAAATAGTCCTTAGTAATAAAGGAAGGAAGAGAAGCATGGAAATTATTAAACCATACAGAAACAGAAAGGTCCTTAAACAGAGTGCTTTTTTAAATGTTCTGCGAGTCATTCACCATTCTGTAATGTTAACTCCGACTATCTTTCACAGTCCAAAGCCAGAGAGGTTAATTATAGCCCATTGGTGCCCCGCTTTTCTTTGTGTATTTATTCATTGCCAAATTCCTCGCCCCCCCCCTTCAGTCTGGGAATGTCGGGTAGGAAAATGCTTCGCTCTTATCTAAGGATGAAAAGCCCCAAAACTGGGGCCAGATGTTCATGAAAGATTCCTTTGACAAATTTTTTTTTAGTGTCTTCCTCCCCCATCACAGCAACTAAGGATAAGTCCCTGTGCCCCACGACATTCTGCTGTATGTCATCTTGAATCCAGCATGAGACTTCAGTCCATTTGGCTCTAGAGAAGGGGGCCTCCGAGACAAACATGTCACTCCCCCTCCCAAAAGATGGACACTTCTAAGCCCTTCGCTTCTGTAGCACAGAGCTGGTTTAGCCTTATGGGATGCTGTGTTGTTAATTTAGTATCCTTCTGGCAGCGGAACGACTTTAAGCTTTGGATTCTAAGGAGAAGGCACTGATCTTGTTTTGCATCATTTTAAGAATTTCTTACTCGCATGTTTTGCTGTTACACTAAATAATATTAATTAAATGAATTATATTAAATTCCCACCTCAGTGCATATCCCACTAATACTAATGAGTAAATATTTAAACCTTTCTATAAATATTGTCCATCAGTGATTTTTATTGTAGCAGTAAATTACAGTTTTGCAGTGCAGGTTCTAAATGGTGATTTTAACAATGTGTTCAAACCAAACCTTTAAGTAAATTAGAGGATAAATCACTTATAAATTATTCTTGACACCACTGTGCTTAAAAACCGTGAATATGTTTCCTGTGCTATACTGTACCATAATTCATGTACATACTTTCTTCATTTATTCCTGTAGCCCAACCTCCCACTTTTGCCCCTCAGTTGCCACTGTGAAAGCCCTACAAGACATCATAATCTCTTTATTTGTAACACCATAATCTACTGCCCAGTAGAAGAACTGTAAGAGGCTGACTAAATGGAGAGTACTGCAAACATAAAGAACATTTTTCTCTCTTCCCTCTTCTGATCAAGCTTTTAAAGAATATTTATTAAGAGGCAACATTTTATAGTTTTTTATGATGGTGTGCACATATGTTAAAAGTGTAAACCCCATTTTACCTGCCATAGTAGAGGGAACTGAATCTTCAAAGAGGGATGGGAGGTTATGTCACCTAATCTGCCTCTGCAGTGAAAGGAGTATGTTTTATGTTGACCTAGAGTTTCAGCCAGTCCACAGTGACACTCTCAGGAAACAAATGCACACATATGCAAACTGCATATACATTTCAAGCTGTGCTTCCAGTCCAGTGCTGCTGAATGCGTTTAGAATAAAAGATTCTCTTATATTGGACAAAAAATTATTCAGCAAGAATAAGTTATGATGTGTCCTTGTGGTGTGTCCATTCCTAGCCTAACCACTGGAAGCAGGAGGGGAAATTGAAGATGAAAGGGCATTCTTTCTGCAAAAAGCTCCTTCATACTTGGGAATTAGATGAGCAGGATTAGAGAATGGCACCAAAATGTATCATAGGCCATACATTGCCAGGACTCCCTCTACGCAGTTCACAAGGCAGCACAAAGTTCAGTTTCCTAAATTGTAATCAAGTTCAAACACATGATCTCTTCCTCATAATTTGCAATTAGGAATTTCTCAGTTCCTTGTCTATTTCTGAAAGTACTTACTTTTCAAATGTAATGTTTTACAACTTGGATTATCACAAAGCTATAAGGCAGAAGGCCAAGCAATGTGGCACCATGGAGACTAACTTATTCAGAGAGGTATGAGCTTTTGTAAGTTACAGCTGACTTTGTCATATCGTATTAATGGACCTGCCCTGGGTGGAAGTTCTCTTCAGGTCCATTCATAGCATCTGACAAAGTAGGTTGTAACCTACAAAAGTTTCTGCCTTCTGAATGAGTTAGTCTGTATGGGCATTTTTAGGTGTGTGCGCGATGCAGCACCAGGCATTTTTTAAAGTGCCCAGCACTGCGTCCTGTCTATTTGTATAAACAGTGAAATGCGCATCAGCACTGAGAAAATGGTGGCAGCACCCTTTTGAACTAAAACACATAGAAGGTGTTTTAGTTCAAAAGTGCACTGCCTCCATTTTCTTATCGCTGACATGTATTTTGCCATTTATGCAAATGCTGGGTGCATCCGCTTGCATGCGGAGCAGACTCGATTAATCAAGTCTGGTCTGATGCAGTGCATCTCTGGTGCATCGCAGCACAAAAAGGTATGTGTACAAATGCCCTTTGTTGCCACACTGCCCTGCATTCTGCTAAACGTCACACTAACAAGGCTAACTACCTCCCTAGAGCTGGAGAGGTTGGGGATGGAAATTTCAAATAACCATCACCACATCCAATTTATTCCCCACAACCGCAGGATTTCACCATTGCTATTTGTTGTTTCTTTGGCTTGTTTCATTTTTTAAAAGCTCATGAAATTGGACTTCTCACATTTCCATTGGTAGATTATTTTAGAAATGTAAAGGGATTCCTAGGATTTTTATTTTTTTTTAATATTCAGCCCACATTTTCTCTTCCTTAATTGCTTCCCACTATTTCTAGTTGTATCCCATTGGACTCCCTTGAACATTTTTTCTCCTTGCTTTGTTTTGCCCCATCAAATACGTGTGTGCTCTTGTTATAGTCCCTCTGAGTTAACATTTAGATAAGCTAATTTTACAAGGACTCCAATTTAGTATCACTTGCATGTGTCATTAATATTCTGTTTACTCCCTCTTTCACTAATGAAGGTATAATATAAGACAGGACCTATCACTGATCCCACTAGACACCTCCTACCTACTTGGTATATCACTATTTATGAGCACTCTTTGTTCTTGGTCTTCAACCAGTTTTCTTTCCCCATGGCAGCATTCTTATCTAAGTCTGGTAAAATATTTTATTTTCAAGTAAGGGCTTGTAAGTAATTAGATGAAAATTCTTTAATTCCAGCTTCATTACTTGTACAGCATTGCTTTCTTGCACGTTTTTTAATTCTACCCAAAACCAATACTGAATATTGAGCAATCTAGAGATTGCTTTCTGACCTGAGGATCCTTTTTTTTCACCCCTTGCTTAACATGTGTTGCCACAGTGACAAGCACTCTACAAAGGGTAGATTTGGATCCATTCCTTACAAAGGTGATCTATTACTCACCAAAGTGTTCTCAGTGATTACACTAGGACTCCTCCTGTGAGTAACTGCTTATTCAGATGAACATTGGATTCATAATCTAACCGTAAAACAGTGGTTCCCAAACTCTGACAGATTACACACCACCAATTTAAAATGATACAACCTTAAGTGCCACCAGCAAATTTTTGCCATATAAAGTAATTATAAGAAATCTGTTAACACATACCACTGACAGGTGGTCTATGTATCAGTGGTGGTACACATACCACAGATTCAGAACCACTGCCCTAAGCAGTGGCAACACATAGGGGGTGCACGTGCATCCCCTGAGAGCACTGGTGCACCCCCTGTCAGGCCGCACTCCCTGTTTAGGTGACGGGCAGGGGGGCAGGCAAGAGCGCCGGACCTCCTCTGTGAACACTGCCTGGGGAGTGGGGCCGCCAGCAAAAGCGCCATGCTACTTCTGGAAGTGGTCATAGGGGGACCCCCCCCCACCGTCAGTGCGATTGTCCAGCCAGGGGAACCCCACCCTAGTCGCTGACTGGTGTCGGTGGGGTCACATGTCGCCCATGGCCCTAAGTAATTAAAAAAAATACAAGGATCCAGATTCTGCCATACCTACTCCACATAATATTTTACACTTTAAGGGTGAATGAAATCCCCGTCACAGTGAAGTCAATGCAAAAGTCCTATTGACTTCAGCAGGGCCAGGATTTCATCCCAGATATCTACCCATTCATGTCAGTGAGTCTTTTTGTGGCGTAAGCTGCTGTTCTTTGTAAAAGTGGCAGGAGCTAGCTAGAGGAGCTGCCTTTCTCCTTTCTGTTGGCTCTTGGATTATTCTCTACATTTTGAGTACAGCTGACATGCCACAGCCTCAAGAATTGATAGAAGCTTTGTCTTAGGGCCATAGTGAGGTCCTAAAACCTTACTGTGCTATATGCAACTCTGGTTTTATTCCTGTTACCACGTGTTCCTCTCACCACCTACTCCCATGGTATTCTCTAGGTCCCTATTGTGTCTTGTCCTTCTTGGGTCTTAAGTACTCTTCGGCAGAGAAGTCCTATGGCACAATGAGGTACAAATCCTGAGAGGCCTACGGGCACCATAGTAACATAATAGTATTTTTTTTCCTCATAAATTGTTTTTCATTTAAGTTAGTTTATGAGGGTAGCCAGTGTCATAAAATGTTTATCCCAATTTCAGTCAAACCCAGGGGTCGAGAAATTACCACAATAATGGCTCCCAATCACTTGAAATTTGCTAACATTCTGGGTTTTAACTACAGTGGTCTTTGCCTTGAACGTTTCATTATGGCATCTTCTCTTTCTCTGTATTGCACTATCCTACCAGGGGTTATCCTGCTACTTCTGGATAAGTTGCGAAAGATGAAATGGGAGCAGATGTGGAGACTCACAGCTGAAAGAGAGTTAATGAGCATGCTGTCCACCTCGTTGGCTGACCAGGTGAGCAAGTAGTCTTGGAGAAACATTGCTTCTTGGATGTGGGAAGGGAGGTATTTGTGTTGCATCCCATGCTCTCTTTATAAGCACAGAGAACTTGGTACACCATCATTGTGGGGGAGATTTTGAATGTAGGGCTAGAGATTTATCCACAGCACTGAAATAAGCACACTAAAATTTTCATCTCCAGGGATTTTCAAAGGGATACAGTTGGGGCCTTTTCCTTTTTACAGTTTTATTTCAGCCTTTCTTTCTGTGAAACAAAAGGCTCCAGGCTTTTGAAGTCTGAAAATAACATTTCTTTCTCTATGGACTTTTTTATGGGTGATTCCAGTTCTGTCAGTTTCTAAATATTGCTAGTGTCTGTACCACTGCAGCACCCTAAACTCAGTCATTAATGTAGTGGCCCTCATAACACCCATGTGAAATAGGGAAGTGCTGTTATTCCTGTATTACAGAATGGGAAGCTGTGGCACAGAAAGATTAAGAGTCTGATCTGAGTCTGATCCAAGGTTTATTAATGTTTATGGGAAGACCCCCATTGGGGTGGCCTTTGAATCAGGTCTTAAGTGACTTACACAAGGTCACAGGGACAGTTATATTGGGAAGTGAATCCAGATTGTATGAATATTAATCTGGCACTTTAACTACTAGGGCATCCACACCCACACCATCTCCCACTGTGCCCCTACTTCAAAACAGAACAGAGGGTGCATCTACACATGGTGATTTAAGGCGCATTAGCCATTTTTAAGGCACCTTAAGGACAGGGGTTTACATGTGTGCGCCCGTAATGTGCCTTAAAAATTATGTTAGGCTAATCGTGCCTAAATTTAATACCTGCATAAAGCAGGTATCAAATTTAGGCACAATTAGTTAAAGTGCCTTAAACATGTGTGGACACCTTAAAGAGCCTTAACGCTATGTTACTGAGTGGGCTGGAGCACAGCTCACAGGGTCCCGCACTGCTGCCAGGCACTGCCAAGAAGAAAAAGCAGCAGGTGCTGTTCTGCAGGACGCAGGAGCTGGAGTGGCAGTTCCAGCAGCAGCGGTCCCTGTCAGTGTGCAGGGCTGCATTGCCCAGCCAGCAAACCGGCCCTGAGGGAGAGGCGCAGGGGAGCCACTAGCAAAGGCCCTGCCCATGCTGCGCTGCCCCCTTCCCCTGCAGGGAGTCACGGGGGGGAGTGTTCGGGGGGCTTTCCCTTGTGCTTTGACAGGAGCCCTTGCGCCTCCTGCCCCCTCTGCCAACTTACTGCATACTGATAGGGATCACTGCTGCTAGAACCGCCACTCCAGCTCCTGCATCTGCACCTTGCAGAACAGCACCAGCTGCTTAGTGGTGCCCAGCGGCAGCACAGGGCCCCATGAGCTCAACTCTGGCCTTCTTGTTGTCCAATGCTGAGGAGGCAGAATCATGGGGAGAGGGGTTAGAGCCGAGGCGGCGGCCAGGCCCACCACGTCCAGGGGGACTGGAGGCTCCCACCTCCTTGTCCAGTGTTGGGCTGCACTTCATGGTTACGCTGCCACAGGCTTCCAGGATCTGTCCAGGGTTCTGACCAGGGCAGCCACGTTAAGGCACCTTAAGGCATCCATGTGTAGATGTGTGCATTATTACATTAGACTAAGGCATGTCCACATGTAAACACAAGCATTATTACATTAGGTTAAGGCACATTAAGTTTAGGCATGCATAAATTCACATGTAGACATACCCAGTGTCTGGCTTATATGTTGTAAGTTGATTTGTAGGACTGTTTTACATATGTTTCCTTGAAACATCTACAACTACAGATGGCACTACAGAGTAATAACTAATACTCCAATACTTCTTTGTTCTTAAAGATGGGTAAGTGCCCAGATTGTTCTTTTTTTTCTTTGTTGAAGCTTTTTGTACTTACTGTAACATCTCACCATCTGCCATGTATGACTGTCCAGGGTAGGGGGGGGACACTATTATTTTCCAGTGATACAAAATATGTTTTGAAAATCCAACAGCAATCTGCTAGTTGTCTGTGTTAAGACAGGCTCTTCCCCTGGTCTAGTGTGACCTGCCAGCCCTCAGGGTGACAGCGCCTTTAACCAAAGCAGAATTTTGAATATAGGTTTTATGGAGCTGACAGCTAATGTAATAATGCACTATTTTCCCTGTCTCCAGCAAAAGGAGAGCAGGATGAAGTCAATCAGTTCAGAGGAATATATGCACCTGTCTCTGATAATGATGTGCCTGATTATTTTTTCTGCTTTTGCGGGTGTTTTTTTGCTAGGATATCTTCAATGCAGTCATCAAACAGAACCCCTTCCTTGTCTACCAGCTTCCATGTTTCTGGAATGTACAGCTGTCTGACCATACCCGTTCTGAGCAGTGCTACAGAGATGTGTCTGACCTAAAGGTAAGCTTAACAGAAGCTGCAAGCCCATGGCTTGGATATTGGTTGTGTTTGAGGAGATGATGTGGAAATTTCACAATGGCAGAAGTAAAAGGCACATCCTTAAATAAGAGAAAGCAGGTGCAAGTGTTACATATGTTCTTTGTAGAGTACAAGAGAAGGTCAGAAAAGGAAGGAAACGAGGGCTAGGTACAGACATTCAAAAAGCCAAAGGTAGAATCAATCTAAATTATGTGTTTTTTTGTAAGCAGTGTAGTTTAAATTGGTAGTGAACAGAACACACATTTGCCTGGCGGGGGCGGAATCTTAGACTGGGTTCTGCCATTTTTAAACCAGTCTGTGTGTGCCAAACTTCTGTTCTGTTACAGGTATAGACCAGTATCCAATCACTTATACCGGTAAACCAGTAAAAGTGTAATGTCTGTACTTGGCCTCTGTGTGTGTGTGTGTGTGTGTGTTGAACCTTTTGGTAGTCATGAAAGCAAAAGATAAAGAACAGTTCCTAGAGGTAATCTGGTTGCACTCAGATGAGGCACTTCCCCCTCATTTAAACCCTGTATGTCTTTACCAAGGCACTTTTTTCTGAACGGGTACCCTGCTGCTGTTCCAGTTCTTAACTACTCATGAACAAGCAGTGACAGCACCCCTTGTATTTTGATCAAGAAGAAAGAGTTTTTAGACAGAGTTGATTTATAAAGAAATTTTGACAAAAAGGATCAAAAGAATGGTGTAACTCTGAACCAAATTGCCATGTTGTACAGTGATCCAAAATCAAAGGGACCATATATAGTCCTTATTCAGCTTTAACTAACTCTGTACTCTAACAGACTTCCACTAATAACTCAGGGGCTTTTCTTGAGAAAGGGCTTAGTAGAAACAAAGTAAAGACCATTGGTTTTAATGCAAAACATGTAGACCTACTATACCAATATACTTTCCAGTAACCTGTATTTTAAGACACAGTGCACAAGAGCTAATTGATATCAAGTTAATAGGAGCAAGATTTTGGCCCCACTATAGTCAAATAGAAGTTTATCTTTGACTTCAGTGGGACCAAGATTTCACTGCAGGTTGTTTAGAAGTATAACAACTTCTAGGTCACGTTACATCTAAGAAATTGTTGGCTGGCTGAAGGAAGAGGAAGATGATTAAAAAGACAATACATATTAGGACCCTAGACTGACCCTATAGGGCAGAGGTGGCCAACCTGCAGCTCCGGAGCCACATGCGGCTCTTCAGAAGTTTCATAGATTGTAGAGTCAGAAGGGACCACAATGGATCATTGTGTCCGACCCCCTGCCCCTGGCAGGAAAGAGGACCGAGGTCAGATGACCCCAGCCAGGTGACTATCTAGCCTCCTCTTGAAGACCTCCAAGCTAGGTGATAGCACCACCTCTCTTGGAAGCCCATTCCAGATCCTGGCCACCCTTACTGTGAAAAATTTCTTCCTAATATCTAACCTAAATCCACTCTCAACTAGTTTACACCCGTTATTCCTAGTCACTCCCTGGGCGCCCTACTAAACAGCGCTTCCCCATTGACCTCCCCTAATAAATTTATAGGCGGCCACAAGATCTCCCCTCAGCCGTCTCTTGTGAAGGCTGTAGAGATTCTGCTGTCTCAGCCCCCCCCTGTAGGGTCTATCACGAAGGCCACTAATCATGCAAGTGGCCCTCCTCTGGACCCTCTCGAGATTCCCCGCATCCCTCATGAAGCGTGACGCCCAAAACTGGATACAGTACTCCAACTGCGGCCTGACCAGTGCCGCATAGAGGGGGAG
>NW_005842284.1:699102-699561 GCF_000455745.1 Alligator sinensis | reverse complement strand
TTCCCTGCTTATGCAGGGGGTCGGACTTGATGATCTATTGAGGTCCCTTCCGACCCTAACATCTATGAATCTATGAATCTTCCAGCAGCCGTGGATGGAGGTCATCTAGGCCTACTGACTTGTACCCATCCAGCTCCTCCAGGAGCTCCTTAACTATTTCAGAACTAACCGTAGGCGGACTGGTGCCACGTGGACATCCGTCAATGATCGAGGCGGGGGAATTGGCTGGGTCGCTACATAAAAATACTGAAGCGAAGAGCTCATTGAAAAACTCTGCTTTTTTCCCCGCGTCAACCACCAACTGTCCTGATTTGTCCTAGGGGGGCCCTGCAGTTTATATGCATCTCCTTGAATCTCTGTGTGCGGGCCCTCTCCCGATCCCGCCTGTGTCGCCATGTGCGAGTTCTCTCCCGATCCCATCTGGGTCGCCATGTGCGAGCCGGGGGCGGGCCGGGCCCG
>NW_005842284.1:680164-698907 GCF_000455745.1 Alligator sinensis | reverse complement strand
GACAATTGGGTCCTTAGGATAGGGATATGTCTGGACTGCGATCGGCGATGGGGAGAGGCTAGAGGTTATGTGCCTCAGAGTTGTTAAGGCTCCGAGGGTTCGGTAAATAGGTCCCCCGGAGTTGTTGAAGCTCCGTGGGTTCGACAAATTGAACCTCTGTTGCCCTCTTAAGGAAAAAGCTGGGTTCGTAGGGATCAGCAGCGCTTAGAAATCCTCATGCTCCTTTCCCGAACTCCACGTGCTTTCTCTCTCTCCGACTTGGGCGGAAACTACCCAAGCCTTTTGTACGGCTAGCAAGCCAATAGCTAGCCACCACGTATGCCTACATTTAGAACCGGCCAATAATGTGGCACGAATCTAAATACAAATGGCAGGAACTCCTTTGCATCGTGCATCACTATAATGCAAAAGGAATGCACTATGCAAAGAAAGCTACAGAACTGGCAGGAAAAGCTCCTGCACGCGGGTTCTTAATTGCAACAGAACACTCCACCGTGCAAAAGAGCTGCAATTTGATGGGAACATGATTTAGCGATGCTGAAGCACACACAAACAAGAAAACCACAACTTTGGGTTGTGACACTCTGCACAAGCACACGGTGACCAGCTTCCAATTGGGCTTGTCCTTAATTGGAAGCTGGTCAACATGTGCTTGTGCAAAGTTTCAAAGAGGTGCATATTAACTTCTGAAGAGCCACATGTGACTCTGGAGCCGCAGGTTGGCACCCCTGCTATAGGGGCAGAAGTCTAAAATAAAGCAAGGAAGGAAAAGTACAGCAGATGCAACATAGTAAATGAGGAGTATTAGACTGCTCAGTGAATGATCATAAATTAGTTTCTAATTGTAGTCTCTATGTTTTAAAGCTTTTAATGAGTTCTGTAGTGTTTGATACATTAGAAAAGAGGTTGGATGGTTTTAGACAACTATGGCAAACTAAGATTAGTTATGCAGTAGTAAGTTTGAAATGTTAAACTAAAATTTGCATGCAGGATATCCAGAACTGGAAGCTATTTAGACTTCTAGAGGGTCCAATTTAATGTAATGTGCCTAGACAGCAATACACTGGCATTTACAGGATAGCCTGTTCAGAAACAGTACTGGATAAACATTGTAAATTATTTTTGTTGACTATTTTTTCAAATTTTACAAAAAATTACTTTGAGCCTCTCTGTATTGTCATCTGAGAATGTTTTAGCAGAAGAGTTCACAGGTAGGAATATTCACATAAGCAACACATTTTGGATATATAAATACAAGTCATCACAAAAGTTGTATTTATCCAGTCAGTTGAGATAAACATGTCATGTTCTGTTCAATCAAAGCTAATCAACACAGCTTGAATTTCATAGGTCAGATATTTGCAACAAATGGCACACATATGATCTAGAAACCAAAATTTAAAACAATATAATGCAGTCAATAAGCCTTTAATTGTTGGTATCTAGGCAGCATCCATGCAGGGATTCACAGTGGCATAGCACTGCCCTGTGATAAAGTGCTGGCATACATTCTGGCCCCTCTGCTTTCCTGGTGAGAATCATGTGTCAGGGTGATTGCCAAGATAAAAGCAAAAAAGAGATCTCAGTGTAGAAGAGAAAATGTTATGTAAAGGAAGAACTTTGGAAAAATGGACCCGTTGTGGAAAAATTCTAATATAAAACAGAGCCTTAATACATAAGTTCACGTAAATAGCTGAGGCACCCTTGGTGGGTTACCAAATTTATGATGACAAGTGTAATTTAGTCTCAGTTCTTTATTATTGTATTTCATAGCATGCTACTAAATGTGTTGTCTTTGTCGTGAGTCCCTCTAAGCGCCATAGTAAGGGGGATGAAGTCAAGCACAGTAGGTGCACAGATTACTCTAATGGGGGCTTTATGTGTCGTTAGTCACACAATTTGCAATGCCATTCCATGTGTGAGTAGGTCCTTTGCTGCTGCTACTATTGCTGTTGGCGATGCATTGCTCACACATAGAGTGGCATTGCAGATTTCACACTTTGCCATTCAGACAGCCTAAACCTTCTCTCTCAGCTTGGCTCCCCATTACTACCTATCTTCAGCTAAGAGTTCAGAAGCTTTAGGGCAGAATCCCCCCACACTTTAGATGCTTAAATGGCACTTACCTGTTCATGTATGTGCCATTTTATATGTTTATACACAGTTTACAATCCTGCTCCCTCTGCAGTGTGGACACAGAAGCATTTGCATGGCTTCTGGCAGGCCAGGTTCTTTGGGTAGATATGATGTCTTTTACTAGGCCAATAATGGCCTGTCTATGTCTTTAGACCAACGCTGCTACAACCAAAAACCCAGCTGCATGGCTTCTGGGAATTCAGAGTAGGCTGTGTACTGGCCAGACAGGTATATGGCTCTACATATATGTATTCCAGGTGAACTTAAATTACAAAAATGTAGGTGGGCAAAAAACCCATAGCTAACAGGTATTGCATACCAAAGGAAGGCCTTCTCATGCTTTAACCTCAGAGGTATTTGCCTCAAGGATTAGCAGACAGGTTCTAAGCCCTCTTCATCCTGAAGAGGTTTGAACCTGCTTCTCTCTAACTTCCTAGCATGATCCACCAGGTCACAGGCTGGGAATTATTCTGCCCCTCTCCAGCCCTCTTTGTGAAGCTGGCTTCTGGACAGCAAAGACAGGGACAAACTTAAGGCCCAGAAGAATAAAGCAAGCCAGAGGGTGTGTGGCTCAATGGATGGATACTGCACTGGAAGAGACGGTGGTTGGGTTTTAGCCTGGACCCTTGTCACCCACATAGGCTGAAACCTCCCCATTGCTGTCCATCTAGTGAATATTACATGCATTTATAAATATTAAATGAGATGCTGGAGCTCTCACTCAGGCATTTGGGATTTACTCCCTAGTTCAGCAAGGTGCTTAAGCAAATATGTAATTTTAGGCAGGCGAGTCTTCCTTCGGCTTTATGTGGATTTATTCACATGCCAAAGGCTGGGTATGTGCTTAAGTGCTTTACTGTATCATGTCTCAACAAAGGTTTAGTGGCTCAGTTGTATAAATACTGATTACGGTAAAGTTATTCCAATTTATACCAACTGAGGCACTGACCCATAACATGAGACTACTGGGATGGGATTTTATCTTTTTTTCTTGCATTTGTGATAACTTGAATTTATGGATTAGCACTGTGAGATGTAGCCAGAATTAGTGTCTAGGAAAATGTGAGCTATTTGGTCTGTTTGCTATGAACAGCAGGTATAGTAAATACAGCCTTAAAGTATGTATGTCTTAAAATCTGTAAATTAGTCCATTTCCATGACTTTTAATATAT
Source organism: Alligator sinensis (assembly GCF_000455745.1). Taxonomy (NCBI): domain Eukaryota; kingdom Metazoa; phylum Chordata; order Crocodylia; family Alligatoridae; genus Alligator; species Alligator sinensis. The sequence continues at coordinate 695,599 of NW_005842284.1, read as the reverse complement.
ATGGCGTGGCACAAGAGATTTGGCATATCTTGTATTTCATGGCAAATAAGGCTGGAGTGAAGAATAAGGTAGTAGAAACCTCCAGGGGAAGAGAAGGAGAAAGATAAATTGTTAAGTTTGTGCTGGAGGATTAAGAAGGATGGCAGGAGGAAGGAGGAAATGCAGGAAAAGATTTAAATTCCAGACTAATGCTGGCCCAGCCTTGGTATTCCTCAAAGTCAAATGAAACTGCATTTCTCTTGTCAAGCTGAAAAGACACCAATTTAATTCCATCTGGTCTCCAAGTCCATGGGATTTGAGGATTTGTCATCATTATACACAACATTATGTCAAATAAACTTAGGGAGGCCTCATAGCTGGCTGCTTTTCAAGTATGTACACACTTCCCTGCTGCTCTGTTCACATCTCAGCGTGATGGAAGCACAGCGTGGCCAGCATTCTTTATGAAGTTATGTGAGGCATTTGTACACTTTACAAGAGACAAATAGAATTTCTAATCATGATTTTTCTCCATTTATTGTCCCCTAAGTTGCATCTATGTCTTCTTGAAAAATGTTTTATTGTTTTAAGTTAGAGAGGGTGAGATCCTTTGTTGTTCAGATCAGCTAGGTTGATTGACAGCAGCTGAGGACCATCCTAAAAATATTATTCAGTTTGATTTTGGGACCTAGGAGGCTTTGTTAGAGCAGGCATAAGAAGGAAAGGGAATATTTATAACTACATTTTAGTTTTTACTGGTCACTTTTCTTAAACACTGTTTCATCCAATATGAACAGCACTTTAAACTTTTTATCTGTCAAATAACTTACTTGGCATCCATCTCACACTGATGATGAAAGCCATAAAAGCCGCTAGGCTGAACACTTAAAATACCTTTTATCTGCTGAGATTGTCACGAGGAATCATAGTTTTAAAGAATAACTTAATAAACTTACATCATTTCCCTCCCCCTCTTGCATCTGTTGTAAGGATGCTTCATATGCAATAAGACCACTTGGAAAATTACAATTTTACTAGAGAACAAGTAAAAGAAATTTGTTAAAGAAAGAGAGTTGAATGTTAGTTCTTCACTTAAATATTGCCTCTGATGGGCTTTGGAGCTTAGATGGGTTTATTTTTGCTTTGTATTTCTCACATCAGGAAAAATTCTCAGAAGGTGACATGGTGGACTGGGTAAGAGGTGCCAAAGGACTGATATACCTGCTTTATAGATAAGAGCTGTCTTTCTAATGTACCCATCTCTCCACTTTGAGCACTTAGAGGGCTTCTTTTACTATAGTATGTCAGGCTAGGCATTTGTGTGATGCAGGTACATATTCTGTTGTTCTGATCCCTGAAGCTGGTGGAGCTCTGACTGGAAGAAGTGGTTCATGCACCGGGAGATCCTTGCTGGTGTGTGTTGTGTGTTTGCTTTTCCCTTTTGCTTAAGGGTGAGCTCTTATCTGTGAAGAAATGTCAGTTACCATGGCCTGGCAAAGACCGAACAGCAATAGAAATCCTACTAAAGAAAATAATGAATTGTGATGTCTCCAACAATGAATTGTGACCTCACTGAATGAGTCAAGCATAAAGAGAAGGCTGGTTGTCAAGGATACAATTCCTAGTTACACACAGATATTCTGCTAATCATAAGTAAAGTACCTAGGAAGGTTCAATAGGAATTTACTATATTGCTATGTTTTACCATAAATATTTCTTGAGTTGTGTTGATTGCCTTTTAAATTGACTTTAAACACTACTGACATCGAATTAACAGGTAGATAGATAATGATCCAAATAAATCCCCTTTTTGAAGCAGCTTCATGTGTGTCACTCTTCCCCTGGAATGTCTTCCTAGCTGGATCAGCCTTGTGAGATTGCCTACGAAAGTTTGTGATGCATCTAAATCTTAACCCAAATGCATCATTTCAGTTCTGTCCCAATCATAATCTACTTCACCTCTTGCTTTTCCAATACTAAGCTGCACAGCTTAGCCAAAGCACCTCCATGCTGACCTTCCCTGTACTGTACACTTGTACCTCTTAATGCCTCTCAGGAAAGAGCCATGTTTTCAGGTTTGAAGTTTTGTCGCTTACCCATATTGAGAAAAAAAAACAAAAAAAATCCCTGTAGAGAAGTATTGTGACATATTTCCAGGATGAAAAAAGAGGACTCCTGTGGGTGGGGAGGGGGCTGGGAGCCGGCGGCAGGGGGAGGTTATGTGATGGAGGAGAGGATGGAGAGGCAGTGATATGCCTGTGCCCTGCCAGTGCTCCTCACTCCTGACCCACAGTCCCCTGCCCACCCCCCACCCCCCCAGCCCTGCTGGTTCCTCTTCCTCCCAACCTGCAACCCTCCCCCCCAGTGAGGGGCCAGTGCCCCTCACTCCCAACCTGCAGCACCCTGCCCCACAGCCCTGCTGGTGCCCCTCACTGCCGACCCAGAGCCCTTTGTCCTCCTCCAGCCTTGCTGCCTGCATGTGAGCGCGCGCACACTCACTCACTCACTCACTCACTCACTCACTCTTACTTGCTGGGGCTCGTGCATGGAGCACATGACCCCCGACACCGACAGCCAGTCACTTTGCCCGCTGCTCCCAGCCCCAAGCAGTCCCAAGCTGCTAGTGCCCGGGAAAACAGAGGAAAAGCAAAAAAAATTTGCTCTCATTTTAAAAACCCTCCTGGACATGAGGACAGGGGTCCAAAAAAGAGCATGTGTCTGGGAAAACCCAGACGTATGGTAACCCTAATTAAAGTGCTTTCACTTGTGAGCCAGCTAGGATATGAATGTTGTTCTTCAGAATGAAAAGACACTTAACCCAGGCCGTAAACAGGCTTCTCATTTGAGGCAGACCTGATTATCCCTGGTTTTGTCTTGGATCAAAACAGTAGCTGCACAGCCATTTACATTGTAGCTCATCCAAGCTGCAGTGCTGCTCCTTTACCAGTAGGTGGCCAGTGGGAGTACACAGCCTGACAGACTTGTCCATAGGATGTCCCACAGTGAACTTACAGATGTATACAGTGATGTCTCAGGGAAACGTTTTAGCAACTTATTCTCTTGCATACTTAACGGGTACTTGAAGTGAGACAGTGGACATGTATCTTGGATCCTGAGACAAAAGGCTTTTTCCTGGGGGAAATGTGACATCTGTTTACAGCCCCCTGTGCAACAAAGGGAGATGTTTGCCATTTTAGTGGGGGTCTGACCTACAGCACTGTTTTACAGATAGAAAGATCTGGTTACGTAAAATTAACCTAAAAGACCCTGTGCTATTGGTGTTAGGCATTGCTTATGAAATAAAGAGTGAAATTGGGCAGGAAGTGATTTTACTGTCCAGCAAAAGTTTTTGAGACATCAAACCTTTTTTTCATTCTGCGTAAGGATGAACTGAGACCTTTTGCAAAAAACCTAAAGGGACACAGACACACCCTAATAGCTAATAGCCTAGCAAGTAGGATACTCAACAAGGGATCACCTTCTCCAAATTTGACAGAGCAGGGTCTTGAATTTGGACCTTCCACCTTCCAAGTGAGTGCTGTATGCAGTGAGCTACTGGTCTTTCTTTTTGTAGGTGCTACTCTTTACGCTGTTTGAACTTTTTACATTAAGCAGTTTTTGCATTAAAAATAAATAAATAATCCTGGGTTCAGGTACTAGAACCCAGCATTGTCCCCTCACAAGTCTAACCAGTAAGCTACAGAGGTCCAGTGCTTCGCATTGCTTTCTGCACATGAAGAAAGGCTCACTTAAGCACTGTGGAATACATATAGCGCTCCTTAACTATCTCACAGAGCATCTGTGAGCTTTAATTAGCAATGTTTGTGCAGACCTATCTAAAAACAAGGCTCTTTAACCCTAAATTATTCCTGTTTTCTGTCCCTTTCACCTAGGAAAGAGAGAGCCACAGGGGGGAAAAAAATTATCTTTCCTGCTATCTGAGATCTGCTGATTTCCACGGGGCGCAGACAGGTTGAGAGGTTCTTAACAGCTTTCAGTAGAGGAAACAAATGGAAGGGATTGTGGCAAAAGGAAAATTTGGTATAAACATTTTCTGCAGAGAGAGAAGGTGATTTAGAAAGAAAATGAGTATGAAGGTACCCAGAGAAACTGTGTTCTGCTAGAGGGCATGGCTTAGTGGTCTAAATATCTGATTTGAAATATTTAGTCTCCCTGGGGTGACTGTAGTATCTCAGAACTCCCTTGAAGCAACTTGAAACCTGGAAACATTTGCTCAGATCTTTGTCCTCAGCTAAGCTCCATTCAATTTACTGTGTGAATTTTTAGGCATGACCTTAAAAATTCAAGCTCTGTGGCCTATGTGGATATTAAAAAAACATGGTTTTAAGAGCAGGAGTCTAGACTTGCACTGCTGTGCAAATTCCCCCTCCCCCCACCCCACTTTATTCCATTATTGCAGAATATCTTCTGTTGCCTTCCACCTCACTTTTAACTGCAGTTCCATGATGCTCCAAATATGTAATGGGTCAAGTACTTTAGGGCCATAAAATGCTGTATAAATGTAAGCTATCATTACTGTGTACTCCACTTCACTTGGACGCAGACTATGTGGATGTATTCCAGGAGACTGACTGAGTCTAATTTCAGTGATAGTAATGGCTGCTGATTAACTGGGATGGTATTAGCAGAAATTCAGACAGTGCCAAGTTACTTAATGGTGATTAACCAAGTGTTAAATAGGTGTGGAATTCTAGGTTCTGTTTTTTAATACCTAAACTGCCAAGTAAATATTAAGGAGCACATTTTCCTTTGTGCTCAGGAGGCCTTGGTCATGGGTCACAGGGTCCATTGGACATGGTCACAGATACCATTGTTCATGAGATGTTCACAAGCAAACTGTTCCGGTTACAGAATTTATGTGCTCTATCTCCAGTAGTCTACTCCCCATGCCCCCAGATAGCAGAGGTTTCAAATCCAGGAAATTGAAGCTATCTTTCTTTTCAGGTTTTCTTTTAAAAAACTAGGAAAATTAAAGGAAAACAATTAATAAAATATTAAAGCGCAGTTGTATCTGGGAAAGGGGAGTTGTAAAAAAATATATAGTATTTTGGTATTTTAAATTAATTTGCTTTTTCTAAACTCCTTCTCAAAGTCAGCTCTGTTTGCAAGCAAAGATTTTATTCCTTACCTGTCATATCCACCAACTCAACTATAAATCTTGAATAGTCAAACCAAAATCTTTCCATCTATTCTCACGCAAACAAAAGAAGTTATAGATGCATTATGGCTGCAGCTACCCTGTACAAACCTACTGTCTTCATAACATGCCTTCAAGGGGAGATTATGCCAGTCCACCTATGGCTAATGTGGTTGCTTTGGTGTCTTTGGCCTGTAGAAGTTCTGCTCTTGGTGAAGAGGCACAAGACCAAATTAACCAGCTTTACTCTGAGCATTGCATGAATTTGTGGGGCTAGCTAGACATTAGAGAAAAAAAATCAAACATATTATCTATGTCTGTATTAGGAAATGAAACTATTTCACACACTCGGTGCCTTGTGAAACCAGCTGTATTTTCCTTTTTTGTACTTTCAAGTATCACAGGGTTTTTCTTTAATCACCCTTTTTAAACCATCCCTACCCTTTTAGTAGACTCGCTTTGTGCTTTTCCTGGTGTCCTTGCTATGGTTTTCTTTATATCCTTTAAGCACGTTGACATCTGCTGTCCTTTTTGATAAAAATCCAGCTTTTCTGGACAGTAATCAATTCCATTCAGCTTCCTTCAGCTCACTCCAGGCAGCTTTGACATCTGTACACATGCAGCATCTTGACACACATTTCAAATCTGATCAGCTCTCAACCACCAGGTCCTTGACACTTACCAGCTTGTGTACACGCAACAACTTTTCAACTGCAGTAGCAAAGAGACTCAGAGCTGACATCTGCAGTTGTATGGATTTGACATCATCACCCACAGAGTGGAATAGAGGCATCATAGAACCTGCATCCTATTGTGATGTTACGTGGTATATGATGATGGGAAATCTCTGCAGGGAAGGGGAGCCAGTCCTAAAAACAGAAATTTAGCTCATGATCACTGACCATGATTCAAGTCAAACCCCAAGGTGAGGATTTGGGGTACACAGGCAGGAGACAGGATGCCAGTCACAAAGGAAATTATCCTGGTTATAGGAATAGCATAGAAAATGCTTAGAAGATTTAATTGACAGGTATTTTTCTTCTCATTTTCCAGTGTGTCTGTTTTTCTGGTTTTACCCTTACAGCAAGTCATCAGCAGATCACCAAAACCCATTCCATGCCCATCTGATGAAACGGCATACTAGAATCCTTTAAAACTCTTTAGCAGGCATTTAGATTTCCTTCAGTCCCTTGTTTGTATAATATTTATCTGCTTCCCCTGAGATAAGATTCAAACTAGGCTTTCAGGAGGCTCAATGCCCTCTGCTGCAGCTAAATGCAGTCGAATGAAACAAGTCAAATTCTTTTCAAAGAAGGCAGTTTTCAAGATTCATTTATACTGAGGACATCTACAAATTTAAGTTTGTTTCAGATCCCAGTAGAAATGGATAAAGTTTCCTTTGGTTTCTGTACAATATGCGTCTCTTATTGCATGATATAGAAGCATGTAATCTGAGCATTAAAACAGACACTTACATGGACCAGAGACCAAAGACAATGACAAAAAGCAGTGTTACCTAACAATAACTCTTAAAGCAATATCTTTGCTCTAAGTGATCTCCCAGGATCATACCATACATTAATAACTCTGTATTATGATTGAAGGTGTTTCTTACTAGAAAGAGGATCTTTCTTCTTTACAAATATGTTCCTCTTTCCCAGAATTTGAATTTACATCCCCACAAGGTTCTCTGAAAGCTTTATTGTTTCAGTAGCAATGTCCAGGGCAGAAACGTGTAAAGTCTTCCATATAAGAAGTACATATGAACTAGTTTTACAGCCTAGAACTGCAGCAGCCATTCCTAGCTCAGCAACTAGCAGTATGCGAATGATATCATGCCATCACGTAATTACTTTAATGGATGAGCAGAACCTCCATAACTCCCCTGTTGGAAATAGTCCCAGGGGAGATATTCTGAAAAAAATCCCTTTAGAAGGCATAAGGATAAAATAGAATACAACGCATTCATTTTAAATCCAAAATATCACCTCCATAAAATAAAATCATTCCAGCAAGCCACTTCTAGCTTTTCCTTACTTTCTTCCTTAGGGCCTCATTTGTATTACTTTGTCAGAATAGCATAAAGTAGTCTTAGTGGAAATGAGAATCAGATCCTTTATAGCTGTAGTAGAGTTAAATCTAGGCCAGCAAAGGAGGAGTCATCTCAAAGTAATGGCTGAATACCTGCTGGCACTTGGACTTAAAGGAATGAAGCTTAGTGCAGCACATCTAAGGGCCGTCAAATTCTCATGAAGCAATAGGAAGTGAAATTGGCTGATACATGTTAGAGTCAGTCTGTTTTGGAACAAGGTCAAAGGCCTTCCCATGCCTACTATGGTTAAGACACAAGTTCTTGTAGCCAACAAAATACAAGGGAATGATGTTGCTATCATCACATTTTTACCTCCCTATCCTAAATAACATAGTACTCATTTGAGTCAATAAGGGGTGCCTTTGGCACAAGTTTGGGATGAACCTTGAACTCATCACTCTGGAGTCATAAGGAGACATCTTAACCATCCTATCATTATATACCTTAATTTGGGACAAAAAGATGGTTAAGGGACCCCGAAATTCATGAAGAGATTCACTAACATTAGATAGTAAATATTTATCATTAGTTGGTACAGTCGCAGGGAAATCACAGACCATGGCTTTTATTCTCATCTTTTTTTATCTATTGCTTTCATCAACTACATCCATAACTAGTTTATGACAATGTACATGCAGCGTTGCATCACAAAGTAGAACAATATACTAACATAGCTGCTAGTATACTGTTCATGTAGTAATATTGTATGGGATACATAAAACCATGGAAGCAGTATTTGTAATTATGTATAGAATATACTGTAAGGCCTTCTCAAAAATGAGGTAAAAAGAGATGTATTTATTGGTTTGGTTTTTGGTTTCTGGTTTTCAGTTTTCCTGAAGAGGGAAGTATATCCTTGTGCAATATAAAACTGATGGATAGAGCAAAACTACTTGCTGACAACAGGATCTGTTTCCCCTTTTTTCCCCATACTAGGTGATTCACTGGAACTCGCCAAAGAAGCTACGAGTGAAAAATAAGCATGTGGAATTTTTCCGTAACCTTTATTTGACATTCCTGGAGTATGATGGAAATCTTCTGAGGCGAGAACTCTTTGGCTGCCCTAGTGAGGCTGACATCAATAGCGAAAATGTAAGTGGGATATGTGGGGCTTGATGTTGAGAAGATAGTTTCTTTTTAGCACACAGCCAGTGTGAAAGATTGCAAAGTTGCTTGTATGCAGGAGATACTGGCTTGGGACTTAGGAGATGTGCTTTCAGTTACAAGCTCTGCCATGGATGTACTGTATGACCTTTAACAAATGACTTCATCTCTCTGTGCTTCAGTTTCCCATCTGTGAAATAGGGTTAATAATCCTACCTTTTTTCTACCCTTGTCTGCCTTACCTAGGGTAGGATTTCCAAAAGTTCACACGTTGAAAATCAGTGGGATTTGTCCTCCAAAAAAATAAAAAAGCCTCACCCTTAAGCCAGCAGTTCTCAACCTTTTAAGATTTGAGGTGCCAGTCTCATTAGACTCGGGCACCCCTCAGAAAACACCAGCTGTTGGTTTTCACTCTTGACTACAGAAAAAGAACAGAGCAATGCTTCTGTTGCGCAGAACTCAGGAAGACCACAGCAGGTCAAAATATTTTTAACACCATGAATTCCAATTTGGACACTCAGGTTTTCTTGTGAATTCTGTTTGCACATCTAACAGCGCTAACATTGCATGGTACCTCACAGCATCCTTGAAAGGGTCTCAAGGCACCCCAAGGTGGCAAAGCACCCTGGTTGAGAATCATTGCCTTAACTAAATCAGAAGCAAGGATTCTCTCTCTCAGTGTATTTGTACAGCACAGTGGGGCCCTGAGCTTATCCCTTAGGTGATACTGCAATACAAATACTGAAGAAAAAATGAAAATATCAAGATTGCTGCCTTTGGAAGTTATATCTGTCTTTTCCACATATGCTGGAAGATATGAAATAAGTTAGCACTTGAATGTAAATCTGTTTTGTGAGATTGAGTAGGTTCCTTCTTTAGTAGCTGTGTGCAGCTCCCCCGCACCCTCCCAGCAAACTGCAGCAGCAGTGTTATGAACAGCAATGTAAAATTTGTAATCAGAATCTGTCAGAAGAAGTGATCCTTTGAATATTGTTAAAATCAATAACATTTTTTACAGGTGTATGTGTGTGTTTGTGTAGCTCACTGGAGGAGGGGGGGGCGCTGGTCAGGTCAGGAGGTCTGCGGGGGGGGGGGGGGCGCTGGTCAGTTCTGGAGGTCTGCACCCCTGCCAATGGCTTCCGCCCTCCCTTCAGCACCTTTGATGTTAAGTTTGCTTTTACAGGAGGAGTCTCCACGGGTCTATGGCTGTCTTGTGAGGCAAGCAGACCAGTCCATCTGCCCCATCATACCTAGGCATCCTTTTCCACTCGTGCTACAGCTCCTTTAAGGAGATGCTTTTGTGAGTTGCCATGTCCTTGTTGGGGTCATGCTTGACACAGCCTGACCCCCATTTGCCCTGTGGGTCTGCCCTCTGGCTGGGTCTTTTTTTCAAGCCTCAGCTTTCAGGGACTTTGCCATTCCTTACTAACAGTTCCCCCTGCTGGGGAATGACTCCACTGTCACAATCCCTGTCCCTCTCCCACGAGAGGTAAACTTCAGGCACTTACTGCCCAGAACGCTCTCCAGTGCCCCTGTCTTTGGGCTCCTCTGTCCCCTCACAGCTACAACCTGACCCTCCGGTTGCCAACAGAAATATAGGGCACCTATACATGTGCAGCAAGTCTGCTCAGCACGTCAGAACAGACTCTATTAATCAAGTCTGCTGGAGCATGGTAATTACCACGCTCCTGCAGACTCTAGCATCTCGTGTATCAGCTGAAAAATGGCAGCAGGGAACACTTTAACTAAAGCTCGTTTTATGAGCTTTAGTTAAATCACCCCCACTGCCATTTTTCAGTGTGGAGACGCTGATACACGAGGCACTCCAGGCATTTTAATAAAAGTGGCTCCACTCTAATTAAAGCCCCCCCGAGCACCTATATAAACACCCATAAATGCAGCCTGCCAGCTATGAAAATGAAATTGCTTTAACCCCAGGATATTACTTTCTCCTTCAGCTATGAGTTTCCCTGACTGTGTCTTTTTTGCTCTCTAGTCCTCCTTTGGCACCAAGCAGCTTGTCTCCCACTGCTGCCCTGCACTGGAGCTCCTTCCACTGCAGCCTGAAGTCAGACTTCTCCTTCCCCCCTGCTCACAGGAATGAGCTTAAATGACTCAGCACACTTCTTCCAGCCTCCTGAATGGCCTTTCCATCCCAGGTCTGGTGTCATCAATAAGCTCATTATCTGCTGGACCCTCGGCCATTTAACTTGCTGTTGGTGTCCTAGTAACAGGGGCAGGGGTTCCCTGTTGCAGTCTGTACATGTAATATCAATCTTAAAAATGTTAGGGGAAACATTTACCTATAGATATTTTAAATTCTTCTCTGCAGTGCAGCCTCTAGAGATTTCTAAACCAAATAACAATTTCAGCTACATAATTGAAAAGAGAGAAACCAAAATTAGTAGCCTTTTATAGTGCTTGTAAGGAAAAAAAAGAAAAGTGGATTGTTTATGAAAGTCAGTAAAGCCAAAATAGTACCATATATACATAACAAATCAAGAGATAAGAGTAGTGTATAGAATTTGTAAGGTTGGGAATTGTTCCCATTGCCTCCATAGATAAGTTGATTAAAGGGTATGCCCTCCCTAGTTTTTCAACGCATGTATTTGATATCCCAAGGTGCAGTTCCTTTCTCACCCACTTTAGCAAAGGATTGGGAATCAAACTAATTGCAAGAAATTGGCTAGACATAAATAAGGGAAGGACACACTGGAATTCAGGAGAGAGAAATCAGAAAAGGCAAAAATAGATGGGGGGAGGATACAACCAAAAGAAAATCGTCTGCAAAAAAAGGGAATCTCTTAGAGCAGAGCTTTCCAAACTTTTCATGTTGGTGACACACTTTTTAGACATGCATCATTTCACGACACAGTAATTCAGTTCCGGGGGAGGGGCCAAGGGAAGCAGATGCGAGTAAGGGAGCTCCGCGGTGCCCTTCCGCAAAATTTTCTGCATTTCGCGCGACACACCTACACACTGCTGCCGACACACTAATGTGTCGCGGCACACAGTTTGGAAAGCTCTGTCTTAGAGAATTAAATGAATTGAAATGCATTGAAAGGCCACTGAAAGGTAGAACAGAGATGTGTAGGGTAAAGGGGAAAAACAAAGAAACATGGTTATTTTTTTGTATATACAGCTTGTCTTATACAAGATCTTGAATGTGTAATTTAATCTAAAGCAATTTTATAAAAGTCCGATTGCTTGGCAAAACAGGCATGTACATTATGGGCGCGTAGCAATATCAATCGTAGGACTCAAAGAATACATGCAAACCAGTATTTCATTATCCCAGCATGATTCACACTTCCTTGTCATGTTTTATTACTTAAATAGGGATGCTAGATGGAATTATGCTGAGATGATGATACTTCTAGTGGGTTAGAAGACTGTGCAGTCACATGGTTGTTGCTGCGCTGTGCAATATCTTGGTAAACAGTTTCATTCCAGAGCTCACAGTGTTGGGGTGGAATACAGAGAAACTGCATATTTTCAGTACTGAAACTGGCTATTCAAAAAGCTTAAATTGGCAGATTTGACAGAGCTTGTAGCTAGCATAAAGACACTGGATATGACACTGGATGTGATCAAGCAGATTTATTTGCCATGACGCGTCTCACATGGAAACTTAATTCATTCTTTCTATTGTGAATTTAACAAAAAGAATTTCAAAAAAGCACCAAAGAGAAACACAGTAATACATTGGTGCATTAACAGAAATGCTGTCATAGGTGACTATGCAAAGGACCGCCAAAATTAATGACACACACACACACACACATGTATGTGTGTGTGTGTGTGTGTGTGTGCGCGCGCGCGCGCGCCCATCTGGTCTCCAGTAGGCTTTCACTTGCTTCCTTGGCACGTGCACCTGAAATCAATCATGACATGGGCATCAGCCCTCCCTGAGTGAACCCACGGTCTCCTCGGGAAAAGCCCTGAGACTCATCTGCCACGACTTTGATGGTAATTTCAGCGGTGAGCTTCCCCTCAATGGACTCACTTGGACGGACTGTGGCCCTCAGTGGGTCTCCGTGGGGCTCTGCCTCCCCTACACCCCATCCATACTCCAGCCTTCATGATGACTGCTGCCATTCTCTGGCTCACCTTCCGGTGTTGACATCTTCCACTTGTCAAGACACTCTGGACTGCCTGATTGATCTCTGTCTGGGTCCAGTCTTTGATCGTCATCCTCCACCGCTTCTCTCTCTTGGAGCGTTGTCCTTGCCCCCCTCAGCCTTTACTTCAGGGCCTTTTGAGGTGCCCCTGTGCTGGCTCCAGAGCCTCTCGGGGCTCATCCTTATCACAGGGGCATACAAGGGCCCCTTTGTAACCAGGTCGACGAGAGGAAAATAATAATAAAAAAAAAAGGACAAGAAAGAAACAAAAACCCCAAGGCTTTCACCCTCAGTCCAGGGCAGTGTCTGGTCTGCCCCTTTTTCTCACGGTCTTCGGCTTTCCCTGACACATTCCTCTGCTCTCGCCTCTGCTAGAGGCTCTCCCTGGTATACCTGCTTGGGATCCCTCGGCGTCCACCGCGGGGAAGTGCCTCCCGAGTCCTTCCCCTGCAGTGCTTCCTCTTGTGTCTCCCTTGGCACCGGCTTTTATCTTTGCCGGGCAGCCTCCAGGGATGACGTCACCGGCTCAAGCCAGAAGTAGGCATGGCTCACAAACCGCGCGGCCATTTGGAGCGCGTGCATCATGTCTGCTCCTCCAGCACCTGGAACAGGTAAGTTTGCCCTGGTCTCAGGACTTTTTATGTTGGGGTGTGCTGTCCTGTACCCCATCCTGCTACGGTGGGGGGAAGACCCCCTTCTCCCAGTGCTTATCTCCCCGGGACTATATATATGTGTGTGTGTGTGTGTGTGTGTGTGTGTGTGTGTGTAAAGAATTAAGAACCAGTAACAATGGAAGCTCTTAAAGTAAGCGTTCGAAGACAGGACATTGCTACTTGTAGGTGGCCACTGATTTAAGTTTCACTGTAAATACAGCTGTGCAGTTTTTATTGTAGAGCCCAGGGCCCAGATCCTGTTTAACCTCTAAGACAAGTAACTGCTACTGAAAGGGCAGTTACACATCTAAAATGTTAAATGTGATCCTGTTCCACCCCATGCACCACGACACGAACTTACAGCTCCCATTTCACAGTAAAGTGTCGTACTCACAATGTAGAGCTAGGGAAATCCTCCATCCTTCGTACTGAAAATCGTCTGCTGTTTCAAGGGGAGTACAAGAGATATTGGAGCCAGAAGGAGAGAATACAAGATGAAGCCTGACTTTGTAGCCCAGTAAAAAGTGTGCTCCCCTAGTTGGGAGGAAGTAGGCCCTCGATCATGCTCTCTGCTTCCAATGCTGTTTTTGCATTTTCTTACGAGAACATTTAATGCAAAACGTATAGACAACTTTCTTTGCTGTGGCACTTGGATTCCCTGTAATTATAACAGGTTAGAATGGAAACCATTATGCAGACTTAAGTTACAGTGACTCACTCTCTCTGCCACCCCCTGAATATAGTATACATATTTTATGTGTATTAAGTTAGTCAAGTATACTAAACCCAGGTGTCATGGTTCACAAAGGCATTGCATAATCCTCTGATGAGACATGTAATTTCCAGTAGTTTCTCTCAACATCTCTGTTTTACAAAAAATATGTTAATAGATTGATACAGCTGCAAAGGAAACCAGTTAAAAGTTAGGAAATGCTGTCATATATAACATTTTGTTGGTCTAATAAAAGATATCATCTCTACTATAAGTCCTGATTGTCATATATAGATACACACACCACCCCCCAGCTGGCCAGACTTCCTACACCTGAGAAGCAGGGTAGCGAGTGCTTGAATAGCTCTGCTTTATTTAAGATTAGAGGGAACTAGTTGAGCATTAATTAACTGAGCTCGTTATGTGATCATTTGCAAGAGCAGTGGCTTGTGCCTGTTGCTCATAACCCGGCTGTGTGAGAATCAACCTCTTAAGTCTCATTCCAGGATGCAAGCCATTACAGTGTCATAATTTAATATTTGTAATAGTGTTGTATTTAAGATGTAACATGTAATTAAGAAAATCTCATTTGTAATGCAGATAACTGTAAAATGTATAATGAAGTTCAGTAGTTTGTACTATTGGCCTATTCTCAATTACACTAACAGCTCTTTATACTCCTCTGGTGCTATTAAGACGGTCTTAAAGCATATTACATTTATTCTTGTTCTAAAGTCCTTTTACATTGCCAGAATGGTGTAAAATGGCTTTAGTTTATATGATAACCAGCCCTTATTGCTTTCTTTATCTATTTTACTATGTATGTGCAGCTAGATGGACACATATTTTTCATTGCTATTTTAATGTTAATTTAAAAACACATTAGACCTGGCCCTGAAGATAAAGAGGCCAAATGTGGCCTTTGGATCCTTTGTAATCTTCAGGTAAACACTAATACCAATTTAGCTGCACCAAACCACAAGGTCATCATGAGTCTGGAGTTTCAAACAGGGCTGTGCAAATAAATATTTTTTTTTCAGGTCAGCTGCCAAATGAAAAGCAAAATAAAACAAAAATTGAAATTTAAGTTAAATTGACCCAAAATATTTTATTTTCAGAAACCAGCAAACTGAAAAAAAAATTGTTTCTGATCAAATAAAATGTTCCGTTTAACCTAAAATAGAATATCATGTTCTAGGTAGTTGAGGTTTATAGAGGGGACTGGCCACTTTTTCCTTGCACTGCTTAGTATCATCAGTTTTCTTCCTTTCATGTGGACTTCAGGGTGAACATGCTGTTCTGAACTGATTTGTGACATATCGCCTCTTTAGGCCTTTCTTGCAGTTTGTGGGTAAAATGTTAACAGTCTGAGCCAAAGTCTGTTGGAAATGCCTCAATTGACTTTAGCTGGCTTTGGATGAGGTCTTCAATCGCACCGTCCTAATTGCTTCATGCTCTTTCCTATTTTTCTTTTTCCCTACCGCTTTCGCCCAGGCCCCCTCCCCACCCCAGCAAAAATTCAGGGAAACCCATGATTCATAGATTCATAGATGTTAGGGTCGGAAGGGACCTCAATAGATCATCGAGTCCGACCCCCTGCATAAGCAGGAAAGAGT
>NW_005842284.1:676751-677786 GCF_000455745.1 Alligator sinensis | reverse complement strand
TCCTCATCCTTGGATTCCGTCTTGATGAGGGTTGACGTATATTGCTCACTGACATAGAGCGCAACCCCTCCCCCCTTTTTCCCCACCCTGTCCTTTCTGTACCATCTATAGCCCTCAATATGTACTGCCCAGTCTTGGGATGAATCCCACCAGGTTTCCGTTAGCCCCACTAAGTCATAGGTGTTTAGTGCAAGCAGGAGCGCTAGTTCATCCTGCTTGTTCCCCATGCTCCTAGCATTAGTATATAGGCACTTGAGCCCTGCGACTGGTGCCTTTGCTGCCCCCCGCTCCGAGTCCCAAGGGGCCCTTTGTTTCGTACCTTCTCGTTTCTTACCTGTGTAAGAAATGAGAAGGTAAAGCCTACAATAATCTCTTATTTATGAGTTTTGTACTGGCTTGTAATGTTTATGTCCAGTGTTTCATTTTAAAGAACCCTTCTGTAACGCCCCAAACATTGCAGCACTATCTTTGGTGTACCAGCCTGCCTATATAGTTAAGGCTGCAGGACAGGATATAATTTCCACTCTAATCCTCAATTTGGCACACAAACACATACACTCAACCTTTTAACTTTCTCATAAAAGCTCTTTTTGGTAGACAATTTCTTGTGAGGAGATCCTGACAAGTAAGATTTTTTTTTTTCTTTTTAATCTTGAAGCTCAATCGCACAGCTCATATTTATGGGTCTTGAGGCCTGATCCAAAGCCCAGTGAGATCAATGGGTAGTCTCTCAAAAGAAAAGGAAAAAAAACAAACCTGGGATTTCTTCAAAGATTTTTTCGCCCTTCAGAACAACACCAAAAAAAACTCACTATAAAAAAATTCTGACCAGCCCTTACTGAGAATTTCTAGTGGTAGTAGTATTTAGATCCCCCGTTATCCAGAAGGACTCAGAGTTGCTTATATTAACTACCAACCTTGAACCATTGTGCTGAAATTTCCATGTTGCACATCTGCTGCAGCCTGATTTTTTCCCCCTTTCTTAACTTCTCTCTATATAAAATGTTAGCCAAAATGGTTCAGCCATTTCTAAGA
>NW_005842284.1:650815-676720 GCF_000455745.1 Alligator sinensis | reverse complement strand
GAAAGACAAGTTGTTTTGGCTCACTGCTGGTCCACATGATGAAGAACTGCTGCACACTGCTGCTATCTGTTACTCTGTTAGCTCAAGTAGTAGAGATCTATACAATTGATCTAAAGGATCCAACCCTGCTGATAAACCACATGAATCTCAGTATGATGCCACATACAGGAATGTCTATGTTTTTCTATTTGCTCTTTTGGTAATGTAGAAAAGTAACACAGAGAAATACTATTTTACAAGAATATTTTGAAGGTTGCAAAATCAAGCCCTTAGAGGTAAGAAATACTAGAATTAAACCTTCTCTTGTCTCATAATACATATACATAACTTCTTTTTTCCCTTGTACTAAACCCTTTTCTCCTTTGCTGCATAGGATGGGCCTACCATAAGGATAAACAATATAGAAAACTTTTCTATTCTTTATATGGCCCCTGCCTCATATATTGCAGACGCTGGAAAGTGTGCAGTGGATGAGGCATGGACTTGCAGGGGAAGAAAATCAGTCGGTTCGGGTAAGGCAGTTGAATGTTTCCCTGGAAATTGTTTTCTATCTCTGTTCACACAAATGGCATCTTTACACATGCTCCAGGATAAGGGGGGTGCTTTTATTAGAACAGCTCTCAGGACCTGCTCTAATTAAAGCGCACACAGCGTCTTGTGTATTCAGCATCCTGTGCTTCAAAATGTCGGCTGGAGCACTTTAACTAAAGTTCATTCAATGAGCTTTAGTTAATGTGCCCCCATCACCATATTAAAGTGCAGGGACACTGAATACATGAGATGCCTAGGCTGCTGGATCTTGCGAATTATGTAATAATATATGTAATAAAATGTGTAATTACAGCATATTGGAGCAGGTGTCCTGCAAGTCTACAGGCACCAAAAATTCCTAAGTAACAATGGGCTAGTTCCTGAAACCAGGAACATCACGCATGGTCACTGATTGTGTATTCTTCATTTGCTGTATGTCTGACTTGAGACTGCGATCTGACTTGCAGAACTGCTGAACACACACGCACAGTTAGGTTAGTGACAGACACTACACATAAACTGGTTTAAGTAATCAGAAACTGGTTTAAAACCATAACAGAACCTAAGTTCAGTACACATAAACCAGTTTCAAAATAGCTGAAACTGGTTTAAGATAAACCTGGTTGAATGTAGTATCAGACTTAAGTGATTTGGGTCAAACCGGTTTATGCAATGTCTGTCCAGGACCCCTTCCTAGTTCAAATTAAACCAGAGTCCACCAGCATCCCAGATGCTTTGCAGCCCTGGGCTGGGCTGGGCTAAACTCTGTGCTCTCTGCTCCAGAGAATAGGCTGGCCCTGCCCCTCTCCTCCCTAGCCAGAGCTCCAGAGGAGACTGCAGGCACAGCAGGGTCTGCCTGGCTCCCCTCACTGCTCAAGTGGGGATTCCCCCCTCCCTCCTTCCCTCCCATCTCCCACAGCATGGACCCCATCCCCACAGACCCTATCCAGCAAGTGGTATCCTACATAATGCTGGGAGGTGTCTGTGTGTGTGTATCTCCAATTTTACTGGGACAGCACAAAGGCAGACAGGACGGTGTCCGCTTAGGGCTTTTTGGAGCTAATCAACAGGTCAGCTGGTAATGTCTCTCCTTGGAAAAAGATGTTTAAGAAGAGCTTGAACTAATGAGAGAGGCTTTTGTTTTGCTGATGGACTGATGAACACTCTGGGTTTTATCAGCCCCCCTGCTGGTTTGCAGCCCTGTCAGGTTTGCAGGCAGGGAGAGGGAGATTGAAAAGCTCAGTATCATCAACAGATGCATTCACTGCACAGACCCACTTTGCCTCAGAGTGCTAGCCCAGGGCTGGGATCTGGCAACACTCCTGCTCCTTGAGCAGCCAGCAAGGGAAAAGCCTGGGATGGTGCAGGCAGAGTGGGTGTTTAAAGCACTCCCTAATCAAAGCGTCCTGCCATGTCCCTCCTCCCGCCCCCCCGCTCAGCACTGTGGAAGTCAGTGGCGACACATAGTGGGTGCACGGGTGACAGGCAGCACTCCCCGCTTATGCGATGGGCAAGGGGGCAGGCAGGAGCGTTGGTGCCCCCCCTGCAAGTGCCAGCCGGGGAGTGGGGGTGCCGGCTGAAGCACCACTGGCCCTTCCGGGAGCACCACTCGTGCTTCCTGGTCAGCGCAATCAGCCACGGGGGACCCCGTCCCCTGGTCACTGACTGGCCGCTGGGGAGGAGCACCAGTTGTCCATGATGGAAGGGAAGGGGGAGCTGCTTTAGTACCCCCCAGCTTCTAGCCTGAGACACTGCAGGCATGTGCCTGCATTTCTGGAATGAAAAGGGAATGTCTATCCACCTCCAAATTGGTTCAAGCTTTGCAGGTTAGAGTAACCTGCAAAGATTTAATCAATTTAGGCTTAGGCCTTTTGAATGTCTGTCCCTAGCCTGTCTGTCCCTAGCCTCAGTGGGAGCTGAGCTTTGAAAATATGAAGTGGTAGATAATGCCACATAAACTGAGAAATCAGGTCCTAGATATCTCAGACTGGGCACTGTAAATTAATGGAGAGTTTTGGTCTTAAGCATACTGTGCCTCAGCTCCTCATCTGTAAATTGGGAATAATAATACTACCCCTTTATTTCACAGAGAAATTGTAAAGATTAATTAATGTTTGTGAAGGCTTCAAATGCTATAATAGGGAATGCCATGTAGAAGTCCATGAGGAAATTAGTAACCCCATCTTCAGAGCAGGGTTGAACTGTGCATAGTAAATAAGGCCTGAGGCCACTTGTTAAACAGTGAGGAGAAATGAAACGCTGACATGCTGCTCTTCCAGTGCACATCAACTATCCTGTGTACTGAATGAGGCATGAGTCCGGGGGGGGGGAAGGCATGCAATCATTTAATTAAAGACCGTGTATCATCATACAAATGCACAAAGGGATCGTAGAAGGTTGCACAGACAACCTGAATCCTGTTATTTCCTAAGTTTTGAGTGTTTGACTTTGCAACCTTAATAATGTTCTTTTAATGTAGTTTTTATGTATGTGTAATTATTGCTTGTGTTGCAGCAATGTCTAGAGGCCCTATCCCCATTGTATTAGGCACTGTACAGACATGTAATAAAAAAATGCTTCTTGTCCTGAAGGGTAACAGTCAGAGAAAAGAGACAACAGATGGTTTACAACAAACAATTGTACGGGAGGGGGAGCACAAGGTAACAATGAGGCAATTATAAACTGCATGATAAGCAGCAATCACAGCGTGGTGGATTCATAGCTATATATTCCTATCCTGACTTGGTTCCAGACAGTACCTTCACCCTTCTGCAGAGGGAGAGCTGATTAAAGAGTTTTCAAATCTGCTGTGATTCATATAAGATGGCACAGTGACAAAAATGCTGGTGCCCTCTATGCCCAAGTGCTCCCAGGAATGGAGCTAGTGTTGCCAGAAGCACAAACTAGCTATAGAAGAAGAGGCATTTCTGGTGGGAATGCAGTACAAGAGCCTGCAGGCTTTGTCTGTTCTTATGGACTCTCCCGCCAGAAGCTTCCCCACAGTGGGCATCCATTGCTAGTGGTACCAGAGCACGTTCATGTCAGCTCCATGTGGCTGTACATAGCAGCTGTGCTGCCAGGGCACAAAGTGTGCCCTGGGAAGGCATCAGCTGCTGAAGGGATCACAGCAGCTAATAGAAGGTATTGGGTGTATCTGCACATGCTCTCTGCCAGCTGCTGGGCAATGGCAGAAGCCTTCCTTCAGACAAATAGGTGGCATAACTCAGCAGGCAGAAAGAAGGGGTTTTGTTGCTACAGAGGAGCTGTGAGAATTTGAAGTTCTACCAGCAGAACTACGTAGAGTAGACCAGGTTGCATAGAAGGTGTTTCTGGCTGGGAATGGGAGGGGTCCCTGTCTCTGTGTGCAAGAAGATGACAACTGGAAACACTGACTGCTTATATAGGAGAATGTGTCCTGCCACTGCTGCTCAGTGACCTACTTCACTCACAGAATGCCAAATTTGACCCCTAGTGGGAGAGAAATAAAAATTTAATTGTTGTAGTATTAGACTGTCTTTATTGCCAATCAGTGGAAAGCCAGAATTACTTTATGTACAAGCCCCTGTAAGTGTTTGTATCATCACTTATTTTGTTTGTGCCACATTAGAGACAACAGCTAATTTATGTATGAGATTGACTGCTGGTATGACCTGGTGCAGTGTCATAGAAGTCAGTGATACCAGCATGTCGGACTAAAGTGCGGATATAGTTTATCTCCTCTTTCCAACAGAAGAACTGTACTGCCTTTGCAGAATGAACCTTAAGTGTTCATGTGTTGCAGAAAGGATGGCCTAACAGCTAGGGTTTTAACCAGGGACTTTCTGGGTGTCTGTACACATGTCGGGAGGTTGCTCCAATGCTCTGTAATTACAGAGCATCAGAGCAGACTCAATTAATTGAGTCTGCTGGAGCATGCTAATAACATGCTCCAGCCAGCCTCCACATCTTGTGTAGCAGCTTCCCCACACTTCAAGATGACAGCAGGGGCGCTTTAACTAAAGCTCGTTCCATGAGCTTTAGATAAAGCACCCCCACCACCATTTTGAAGTGCAAGGGCACTGATACATGAAACACTCCATGTGCTTTAATTAAAGCGGTTCTCGGAGCTGCTCTAATTAAAGCACCTTCCCTTCTACCCCCAGAGCACATGTACAGTCTGATTCAATAGGTATTTCTAGTGTAAATGGTGATGAAATATTTGATTTTTAAATATCACCAGTCCTGAATAGAGTATGGATAGATCTGGAATCACTATTATGGTATGGACAGATGAAAATGTTATACTGGATTAAAAGGCAGGATGGACTTACTGTAAGTCAGCTGTTCCATGGTAACTGTTTCATGTGTCTGCCCCATATTGCAATAAGTGAAAGCTAAATAAACCAGGACTTCCTCTAACTGAAACAGTGTGAAGTTATTGTGGTTTAGCTTCTCCTTAACACAGGATAGAAGAAGGCATACAATCAGTTACCCTGGAGCAGCTGGTGTGTAGTAAATCATCCCTCCCACTCCCCTATTTTATTTCTATAGAATTTATTGGTTTGTTCATTCCTTCATTTGGAGTTCAGTCCCACAGATTTTGAAAGGAAAATTTTCTGGCATGTCTGTTAAAACAAGACAAATCTTTGAAGCTGCTCAGGAATCTGAAATGTTAGAAATAGCCTCAGAAAGATGGATTCATGGGCAGTGTGTGGGCTGGCAGTGAAAGATGCCTGATACATGCCATTTATTACATAGCTGTGCCATTTATCGCATGGAGAGCAAGCACCACCTCTTCCCAGAGGAATATCTTCTGTAGGCAACTAGATCTGGTAAGTTATGGGGAATTATGGTACAATTCAGTGAGCTGCTTAAAAGTTATTGCCCAGGCTGTTTGTGCCTGTCAATCCAGCCATGCCTCAAAGGCCACTTTCCCTGAGCTGAAGTCAGCTCCTATGCCGCAGATGGCTGCTAAGAGAAGTAATTTAGCAAATGCATTTAATTTTCAGATAGCTGTCTCCTTGTTTTGGATCTCTCATCTCACATTCATTTCACTTGCTGCCATTTTCATTTCTGAGACATTTAGCATTCAGGAACTAATGAAAGCACTTGCTGCCTTTGCTACAGTATTTTCCCAGATACTAGTGATTGTAAAAAGAATTAAGCTTTTAAACTATAAAAATCTTCCCTGGGATGGTTTTTCCCTCATGGTCAGTGCTAAATAGCCTTAGAGAAGATTTTGAATGGAGAGAGATTCTCATGCTAACCAGATATGTCCCATTACTAAATACATGCTGTCACTCTAAGGGTAAGGTGCCTGTGCTATATTAAGCTTATTGTTATCAGTATAATGGAGGTGTTCATAATAGAGATGCCACCTTTTTTATGAAAAGGAGCAGAGATTAGGATCCTCTTTTTGAATGTGCACTGTGTTTAAGTGAGTGGCTGTTTGCATAGATCTGTCAGCATTCTCATTATAACCCCTTCTTTTCATGGATGTATAACATGGGAGCAAACTTTAAACCAGGCTATACATTTTCAGCTTATAAATACTGGATACACACAGTACACATATACTAGATAAGACTATATCATTGGAGAAATACTATGTGATCATGTAGCTAAATATAATATAAGCTAACTTGCAGTGCTAGAAAATGATGTACATGAACCTCTGACTGACCATTTCCTAGCCTTTGTTTATTTAACTCTGCATCTTTAATATTCTCTATCCATTGCCCTTATTTGTGCATACATGGGCATGCTTGCAGTATGCATGAAATATATGTATGTAGATAATAAAAGAATAGACAGAGAAATGCTCTTCAACATAAACCAGATAACTATCATTAACACAATAGATAGATATGTCCAGGTCCTTCTGGAAAAAGAAGGTAACCATAGCTCCCATTTTAGCAACAGAAGATGGAGGAACAGAGAGATTCAGAGCACACAATCTAAGATCACGCTCAAGACCGTGACTGGGCTGAGAATTTTGATCCAGGTGTTTAGTACCCTCATTTAGCTTCTTAACCACAAGGCATGAGCTCTTAGGGCCAGGTCCTAGTCCATGTGTTAGGCATCTAAGTAAGACTTAGGCATCTGAATCCAGTACTTTTTCATCTTGTTTCACTCCTTGAAGCCCCATGTCTACTTCTACAGTGTGCCTTTACCTTAGCCATAAGAAAAAGCATGGAAAGCAGTGAGGAGAAAGAAGATCCACCCACCTTTTGTTCTGACAGTTTTTCAGAGACTTAAATAGAGCTGAATTGGCTCTTATTTAAAACCCTAATACGTGGGAAATAATCTGGCCCATAACATCTGAGAGTTTAGGCTTGGTTTAAATGTTTTAAACTGACAGGTGGGGCGCACATTGCCTTGCATGTCCTCAATTTTAATTTCTTGTTAGAAGTGAAAAGTTGGGGAAGTTTCTAGGGATTCCCATGCCCGTCCCCCACTTTCTACAAGGGCCTTTGGACAGCTTTGAGAGCAACAGCACCAAGTTTGTTAAACATTGACATATTAGTATCAGGAGTCATAAGTTATACGGAAAGAAAGGACAGAGACTCATCTAGGGCTCTGTGCTAATTTTGCCTGTGGCTTCTTCATTTTCAATTTTGATTTTGTTGCCACTTGTACCAACAAAGTCTTGGGGAGCCCGGGGAAGTGTGTGTGTGTGTGTGTGTGTGTGTGTGTGTAAAACCTCCACCTGAAAAAGTGAATGACATCAAGATGATGAAGTGAACTTGGGTCCACAAAAGCTTTTGCTTTCTACATATCTCTTATTTAGTTAATCTATAAAGTGTGTGTCTACCCTGTTTTCAGAGGTATCAAGAGCCATCAACAAAACAATGAGACTTCTAATATACAAAGTGATGACAAATGCACAAAATGAATGGGCCAAAAACAAGAGAGATTTTCCCCCTATAATCTTTTTCTGCTGTATTGGTATTGGTGGCACGTGTAATGCTAGTGTTGAGCCCCAGCTCAAGTCTGGGATCGTGCCCGGTATGCAAAAGCCAATAAAGATACCAGGGGTGAAAGTACAAAGAAGGTTTATTGCTAGCAATAAAAGGTGCGAGCGGAATATTTCACATAACAAGCACACCAGATCACTATTTCTAAGCATCTTTTATACAGGAGTTTTCAAGCCTTCGCAAGTGTGCTTGTTTGATGATTGGTTATAAGTGAGTGACGCAAGAAGTTCTTTACTGAGCATGTCTCTATACCTGTGTTTTAGCCATGTATCTCATTTACATACATGTGTGTTTCATTAGCATACTTTTTCCCCACCTAGGGGTGTGATTTTTAGTATTTTAATGAGCCCTTTAACCCAGTACTCTGTTTCTTCTTTTGTTTTCAAGCCCCCTTTATCCGAGACTGTCTCCTCCTTATCATTGCAGATGGGCATTTGTCACATAGCATTCTCTTCTTCTTATCGTCTCCGAGTAGAGGTTTCTAGGTCCCTCCTTACACTAGCAGTCCTAAAATTTCCAGATGTAGGTATGAGTTCCAAGCAGACAGAGCCCCCTTCCAAATGTATTTTAACATATTGTAGTTAAGTTATAGGCTGCCATTTTTGCCAATGGTCAGAACCAGTAGTATAACTAGGGGGCACTAGCCCTAGATACCATTTTAGAGGAGGCACCAGAATAGTGAAGTGACCATGTTGGGGACACCATGCCACAGCCAGCAGCCAGGGTCTGGTAAGATTCTCCAGAAACCCCCTCCTACTACTCCTCTTAGGCATTTCTGCCCATGGCACAGAAATTGCTACTTACTTACCCCACTGGTCTGGACTTCCAGTTCTGTGTCCAAATTATATATTCAGTAGATTATACCCCCTTCCCATACATTTCTTTGCCAGCTTTTGCCCTTGGTACTTGTCAAAGAAAATTAATGTTTGTGATGGGATATTAACACAACAACCTTTGAGAAACTCATTTTCTTTGCTCATTAATTTAGCACTGGAGAACTCCAGTGTGGTTGGTACCAGTAACAGTAATTTCTCTTTAGAAACAAAACATGTTACTTGAATATATTAGATCAGAGATAAATATGATTGGTTAACAAGTTTTTGTAGCATTTCTAAACACGAGATACTTTTACAGGCCTTTTGTGCATCAAGTCGTTGTAGGCTCTGAATTTCAGCCTCATAACAGGTGGAGCTGTATGCTTTGGCTCTGATCAGGAGTCCCATTGACTTTAATGGGATAATTCATGTGCTTAAGGGTTTTGCTGGATCAGTGCCACAATATTCAGCATGATATAGATCGAGCCCAATATGAGAGACATTTCACTACACTGGGTCATATATCATTGCATTCTGAGTCATGTGTTGCCCTGTAATTACAAGATATACGTAGTCTTAAAGCAGATGGCTTGTTAACTAGATTGTAACCATATTAGGGACCAAATTATGGCAGGATCTGTATTGGGATCTGTAAAGAAGTCCTTTTCATCCCCTTCATTCGAGATATTAAAGCTAGGAAATGTGAGGGAAAATCTCTAGGACTGTCTAGAAGGGCCACATCTAAATGGAGCACGAACAAAGATATGACCACACCCTATGTTTTGTGG
Source organism: Alligator sinensis (assembly GCF_000455745.1). NCBI lineage: Eukaryota > Metazoa > Chordata > Crocodylia > Alligatoridae > Alligator > Alligator sinensis. Next base: position 667,630 of record NW_005842284.1, on the reverse strand, counting down.
AGTGCAGTAGGAAGAGGAGTGTGCAGCTTTCCAATGGGTGTAGCAAGTGCAGTTGTTCGCTACCCTCTTCACCAGCATCCACTGATGGCTTTAGGATTTCCACAGTCAGAATGTTGGAGCCTGTGCAATGCACTTTCTCCCTGATGCACCACAGTAGTTGAAACCATCATTTAACCCAAAATGTTATTCTGTAACCCTTAATTCTTTATATCCTTTTAGTTTGCAACCAGAAGGTAATCTAATAACCATGCAGCTGTGCAATTGCAAACTTATAGCCTGGTCATTTGTTTAAAAAAAAAAAAAAGGAAACTGGTAAGGTATTGAGAAGAAATAGGAAATGCTTTGCAGTTGTTTTAACCATCAAAGTGTCCATCTGGTTGATAGCTTGGATAAGGGAATCCTAATGTCTCTGTAGAGGAAAGAAAAGCAAAACAAATTAAAATATTCCATTCATTCATTTGCCACGAGTTTTATTTTTAATTCAAAGATGACTTTGATATGCTTGCTTTGGGAAGATGAAGTAAAGAAACCTCAGCTAAATAGCTGTTTGTAAAGCAGACTGAATGAAACTCCAGCAAACCTAGAAGATGTCAAACTGACCTTGTCTTCCTTCAGTGGCAGTTTTAGCTGAGTAAATACTGGAAGGGCTGGATCATAGTCTTTCTGAAAGTAGTCTCTTTTAAGAGCTATTTTGAGAGCTCAGTACTTTGGCAGAATGAAGGATTCGTGGCCTGGTCCAAAGCCAGCTGAAATCAAAGCGCATCTTTGCATTACTCAAAAAAAGACTGAAGAGTAATATCTGAAAAGGGGCCAGTATTTATTCCATGAAGTAGCCAAAAGAAACATTTCAGCTGTATGTTTTATCACTGATGTCAACAGTTGTTTACAACTGAGAGCAGTGTTGTGCTGCTGCTACAATGTCAGCACAGACAACGTCCACATTTATTTTCTTTTAAGTCTGCTTTGCATAAATAGTGAATTTTAAAAAATATATATTTTTAACAGTTCAACCACTGCTTTAGTTGCGTCAAGCCTGGAACTCCCAAATTCATCCTCTGTTGTTTTCTAAAGGAAATATGCACTGTCTATGTTTTGTCTGCTGTTTGTTTGCAGCTCCAGAAACAGCTTTCCGAGCTTGACGAGGATGATATGTGCTATGAATTTCGTCGAGAACGCTTCACTGTTCATCGCACTCATTTGTATTTTCTGCACTATGAGTATGAACATGCCTCAGAGGACACTGATGTAACACTGGTGGCTCAGCTCTCAATGGACAGGTAGGGAAAGTCCTTTTGTTTATAAGGAAGTGGGAAACAAAAAATATCTATTACAAACCCCAAGAAGCTTCCCAGAGCTCTAGTCATGCCATGTAACAGGAGGAGGAAGACTGTATTTTCATAACAGTTAAAATATGAGACCAATACCCTAGCTCTATCTTGATTTAGGAGCAACACAGGTAGGTTAATGCAAGCTTCCCCCGTTCATCTCTGCTAGTAGTGAGGAGAACTGGCAGAGCCCTGTGAGAAGATCAAGGCTGGAATAGCAGGGGTTGTAGCAAGAGAGGGATGGTAGGGTACTATTTATTTACTATGCCGGATAACTGTAGAAATTAAGAGAATTGTTTGATGGATGTTGGCAAAGAACAGGAGCTGACAAAAAAAGTGAGCACAATATTGTCCTGTAGGAAAATGTGATATCATCTCCTCTGGAAAATTGTTTCATTGAATTATATGATTTGTGAAAATCAAAATTGAATATTTTTATTTGCATTTGATATTTTGAAACGAAACCTTAATTTTGAAACATCAATTTGAAACAAGAGCATGTTGTTTTGAGATGTCATGCCATTTCTATAGAACTAGTAGTTTTCTGTTTAAAAATTCCAGTTTGAAACGTTCATCCATTTCCATTTGAAATGGAAAATGATTTCAAACTACTGACATTTCCCTTGGGACAATAATTTCATTTCTTGACCATTTCTAGGTAACATGTGTCTCATTCCAGGAGTTGTGATTAGTTGCCCCTTTCAGAAACTTAAAAAATAATAGTTAAGTCTTCGGCAGCATCTACGCCAAAATCAGCCACCTTCTTAATACTTCAGATCAATCAGTCTCCATTTTCCTGCAGCTGATTAGTGCAAATCTAAACTAAGCCACACGCTTGCCGATATCAAAATGTGCTACAAAAAGGGGACAGAGCCACTTTAATATAAACATGTAATTGATGCTGCGTACATGGAGCACATACAGCATGAAACATGGCATGTGCATGTTATTGCACCATTGGAAGGTCAGTGCTTTTCCAAGGGGAACCAAATGATTTCGGATTGAAAGCTGTAGCATTTTGCGCACTTCTCAGCACTGCATACTGTTCATTTAGTTATGATTTGCCAGGTTCGCCAGTGCCTGTTCTATTGATTTTTAATTTAAGAAACATTTCTTAAGTGTTCGCAAGCCTTGGAGTCAAAAAACAGACCATGAGTGAATGCCACAATAAATTAGTAAAGTTGGTGTTTGCACGTGTTGTGTTTTGCCTCCAGAATTTAATTCAAAAGAATGAACTGCAGCACAGTGCTGCTTCACAGGCAATGAGGCAAAGTCTAAGCATCTGTTTTCCTTCCTGGATCTTCACTGGGGCACATGTTTTTATTGATAGACAGAGATGCACATTTTTCCTTGGAAAGGGCAGCCCTTGCATTGCTGTGCAGGAAAAATTTCCCCTGCTTTTTGGTGTGTTCTTATGATTTATTGATTTGGGTTGAAAATGCTCTCTTTCAGCTGAAATCAATAAATCATATCTTGCCAAGTAAGTGTTTAGCTGTTTTGTTTTCCCTCCTGTCTTTCAATTGCTGACTCTGTTTGTTTGTTTGTTTCTTTAGGCTGGTTTTTCTAACATCCTCTATAGCAGTTAGAGACATTTTTAAATAGCATCTCACATATAGAAAGACATGTACATAAGCAATACACTGTGGTACATGCCTCCATTATCTTTCCAAACTTTTGTATAAACAAAACGAAAGCTACATCAACAACTACCAGCATCTCCATTCCTAGTCCCAGCTGAGATTGACATGATTGCAGTGACAGGTTTATGGATCTTTACTGTGTAAGGACAGAGATGCATTTTAGGGGCTAAATATAATATGCACAGGAGGAAAATCTGAAAGAGATTTCATGCAGTGGTGTTCCTTACTTGTTAAATGTTGTCGTTCATGCTGATGTGGTGGTCCTTTCTGGACCTTGCTTGATTGCACCACTACTTATTCAAGCATTATTCAGGTGAATGTCTTGGTTAGGTAGTCTTTTTAAGGCACTGTCTACTTGGGATTCAGCAGTCACAAGGATAGTTGCACTCACGTAAGCCCAGGATATGGACAAAAAAAGACACAGATGAAACGAGTGGAGTTTATTGCTGCTTGAAACTGGGATAAAAGTGAATTGTGAGACAGTCAGGCATTCTTAAAAGAAAAGCTGGCAACAAGGAAACAAAAAAAAAAAAAAGAATTATAGTAAAGTCTGTATGACAAACACCTGATTAGAAACAAGAACTAAAGACTATAAATTGTTCTGGGAGAGGTTTTACCTGCTCCAAACTGCTTTATAATTAAACACTGTAAAAAAAAAAACAAAAAGACTTTTACCTTGACTAGTTTAGTGGGCATGATCATAGAGCAGAGGTTGTCAATCGGGGACATGTGTACCCTTGGGGTACTTGGGATGGCCCCAGGGGGTGCGTGCAGTGGTATGGGGAAGCGGCATGGTGGCAGCGCAGAGTGGTGAAGGGTGACAGCGACCACTACGTGTGAGCTCTCTGCCCCCTGCCGCTGCCAGTCACCACTTTGCGCTGCCACTGCGTGCTGCTCCCCCACTGCTGCCATTCACTACTCCACTTCCCTGCGCCACCGCATGCTGCCAGCTTTGCATCCAGCTGACCGTCAGCATCCCTCCTCCCTGGTCTCGAAGGGGGTACACTCCAGAAGGGGTACCCACCAGAAGGGGTACACGCCTTTAAAAAGTTTGAAAACCCCTGTCATAGAGTATAAGGCAAAAGAGACTATTTTCAGTTCATCTAGTACAGGGGTACTTAACCTTCGGCCCCCGGGCCAAATGTGGTCTGCAGAGCCATTGTAGCAGCCCACAGGGCTTCCCACAGGTCCAGAAATTTGACAGTGGGGGAGCGGTGGCCATTAACATAGCCACCCTGCCTTCTGCCAAATCCCCAAGCCCTAATCCCTTCATGGCTGATCAGAACCAACTTATGTCCCTTTGCCCTGTGGGGCTGGGCAATGCCCCCCACATCTCCCTCTCTCTCCCCTAGTCTCTGCTTCTGGATCAGGGCCAAGCCATGTCCCCTTCCCTCCCTGCAAAGCTGGGTTGGGTCCTGGCCTCAGCCTCTTCCCTCTGCAGAGCCAGGTTGAGCTGGGCTATGGCTCCTTCCTCCCTGTGGGGCTGGGTCAAGCTCCTTTCCCCTGTGGGGTTGTGTTGGAGCCAGCCTGCTCCTGGCTCCCCTCCATGCAGCCAAATGATGTCTGCTGTGCCTACCTGGGCACTGGATTGGAACTACTGGCTGGATCCAGCCAATGAGCAGACCGGACACAGCGAATCTGGCCTGCCAGGGGAAAAGGGTTGGACATCACTAATTTAATCCAACCTCCAGCATAGTAGCACAGGCTGTGGAATCCTCCCACCTCAACCACAATAACTTGTGGAACTAAAGCATGGCGATTAGAAAGATACTGTAGAATGGGAATATCCTGAAATGTATGTAGCTGCACGGTACGAAATTTATATTAGTGAAAACCAATTCCCATCTAACTCCTGTAAGAAGCCCTACAGACATCATCAGGTGTGCCTTGTAAATGAGTTATGCATGCCATTTATCCATTGCTTTGAGCCCTTGAAAAACATTGCTGTGCATCTGTTCCTTGACGATTGTCCCATTTAAGCAAGGGTGCCCTTTATCTGAGTGATGATTAATTGGATTCCACTGATTAGTTGGTTCCTTACTCTGTGGAGGTTAGGGAGGGAGGAGAACAAAGTATGTTTTTCTCTATTGCTTAACTGTCCTATCTGTTTGATATATTGTTTTTAAAGTCAGTAGCTTAAAGCCTTTCACATGCCTTTTAGATCTGTTATTGATCTCAGTTTCCTAATCCAGCTGTATGTTGCAGATTGATAATAACCTGTGTTTCAGTAATAGATAAGAAGTAAACAATGCACCAGGTATATGCTAGTAAAGGTAATATCTCGCATCTACAAAAAAGGTTTAATATCTTTTTGGATGTTATTAGGATCACTAAGAACTGCAGGAGAAAGCTATTAATGTTAAAATCAGAATTTATATTTGCTAGTACGAACACATCATTCCTTTCCGCTGCAAAGCTTAAGGAGATCGTAGGAGGGGGGAAATTATTTTCTTTGATTAGAATGATGCAGAAAACTTTCCTTGTGTCTTGTATGAATATTAATGGGGAAAATATAGAAAAGTTTATTTGAAAAGTAGAGGAGACAGTCATGCTGCCAAGTCCATTCTGGCTAATCTCTAATACAATACATGACTGTGCTGTGTAGCCTTATTTCACTTTATATTAACTAAATATGCTTTTTAACCTGACTCTACAATATTTTGAGGGATATATTTTAATCTCTATATGTTTCTTTAGAACTTGCTCCTAAGATTTTAACCAGACAGGATTTGATTTAGGTATACACATAAGGAACTGTGGTTATCGTTTTCCTGAATAATATAATTACTGGTGTGTGAGTTTAAAAAGTTTGTGAAAAATTATTTTGCTTAAAAAAAGTCATTTCATAACAGCTTGGAGAAAAATCTTTCAATATTATACCCAGTGATGTTTCAGAAGGTTGTTTCTACCTGAAATCTTTTCTGTTTATGTGCTGTAGCCTAACACTGTTACTCCCTTCAACCCAAGCACATGCATACGCACACACAAGCTCATTCCTGTTGATGTGGCATCTTCATGATGTTGCCCAGATAGCATATGTTCTCCTGGTTAGTGGCAATTTTTCCCAACCCTAAGAAATTCACTCCGCTCACTCCCATTTTTTAAGGAATTTCCTAAAGAAGAAGCTGTTCTTCTTCCCTTAAATGCACTGCTCAAATAAAGCTACTTATCAGATTGCCCCAGGGTACCTGGGTCTTCTGTAGAAGCTAAGCACAATCCTGATCCACAAGGTCCTCATTCTGTAAGTGGATCTGCATGTGTAGATGCCTATCCCAGTAGAAAACCCATTTATTTAAGAGGGGCATCACATAAGTACAGAGGTCGACTTGTATGGGCTTCCATGAAGCATTAAGACCCATGGCAGAAAGAATATCCCACTGTGCCAGTTACCCTTTTCTTATTCTCCCTCTTCTTCTTTCAGGCTCCAGATGCTCGAAGCCATCTGCAAACACTGGGAGGGCCCAATCAGCCTGGCACTCTATCTTTCTGATGCAGAGGCCCAACAGTTTTTGCGCTATGCCCAGGGTTCAGAGGTTCTCATGAGCCGCCGCAACGTTGGGTACCATATCGTGTACAAGGAGGGCCAGTTCTACCCTGTGAATCTCCTGCGGAATGTGGCCATGAAGCACATCAGCACACCATACATGTTCCTGTCTGACATTGACTTTTTGCCCATGTATGGACTCTACGAGTACCTCAGGTAAGTATACAAGGTTCTTTGGGTAAATCTGATATATTTTATTAGACCAGCTCAAATAATTGGGGAAAAAAAAGTAAATGTAGCATGAGGCTCTCCCTTCCACATATACTTCCACTGTGGAATTGCCTCAAGCCATAAGTAGGGTGTAACAACAGCCTTAAGGCATTTGAAGTATGTAAATACAGTACTAAGCAAAAGAAAGGAGTTCTATAGGGCGGTAAAAGTGGCTGTTAACTAACAGCATGATAACGCCAGAAAAAGGGGAAACCATGTCTAACAGTAACATCATTTAGACTGCAAAATACTTTCTGAAGGTTAGCGGTGGGAGCAAGTTGTGAATTAAACTCCATCGAGCACAATTAAATGTATGGCAACATACTTCATTAGCAGGGAGATGGTCTGGGTGACCTATAGTCTTTTCTATCCCTAATATTTATGGTTCTGTATGTCTGTGGTAGAGGAAAAATGCAAAATGTTATTGAAGTTGTTCTTCCTGTGACATATTGTTAACCCAGCACTCTACCTTGAAAATAGGGTTATGATCCAAGCAGGTTTAATGTATAATTATAAGACAAGAGACCGTCAAGGCAGAATAATTACTGTGCTGAAATTGGGAGGGGTAACCTCAGTATGCATTGTACAGTAATGAATGTGATCAAAGTAGGCTGAGGAAACTCTAGACCCTGAGCATTTAACACAGCCTCCTTTAATTGAGGCCTTTCCCCTCAGCAGGGAGAGGCTGACCACCATAGTCTAGTGCATGGTGCAAGGATGACACCTTGTGGCCAAACCAAAAGGTTTCATTTCCTTTTATCCTGTTGATTTTCCTTGCCCTTTACTCTTATTCTCACTTTCATTCATTTTTGAGATATTTAAAGTGTTCCAGCAAAAGATTTGACTATACACAGATATTCAGTGTAACTGCCCAGGCCAGGGCACTTTGAGTATTAGAGAAATACGCATTTCCATGTATGGGATTTATGAAGAAATGCCTTCTTTCCCTTTAAGTTTGGAACTCAGCAAATTTCTTCTCTTCTATTGTGAATTGAAGTACTTGGCATAGAAGAGATCAGTGCATGGCTTTGCAATCGTATTCTGAGGTTTATTCCGTTTGCCCTATAAATATTGGGCCAGATTCACTGAGGTTACATGTATATGTTACTCCATTAAAATCAGTGGACTTGCACCCTTGGGCGTCTGCTATCAGTTTGACCCCCGGTTTCTTGCCTAAGCATGTCTTTTTGTGCCTTCTTGGGGAGTGAGATCCACAAAGTAATTCTGCCCCTGACACCCAGACAACTCTTCCCAGGATTTGCAAAGAGGACTGTTGTTATTGCATACTCTTATTTACCTTGGTGTTGATTGATGCACAGAATCACAGAAAAATTGGGCAGAGAGGGACTTCCAGAGGGCCTGTAGATCATCCCTGTGTAAACCATCCAAGGGAAGTATTTGTCAAGCTTGCGCTTAAAAAGTTACAAAGACAGACATTCCACTGCCTCTCTAGATGATAATTTCCATTACTTAACCACCCTCATGGCTAAGTCTTCCTTCTTGCAGTTCAAGCCCATTACTTTTCATCCTGTCCCCTATGGACACAGAACAATTGATTGCTACCCTCCTTATAACAACCTTGTTTTTTTATATTTGAAGACTTCAGTCTTCCCGTCTCTAGAGAAAATACTCCCAAGTCTTTCAACCTTTTCTCATATGCCCCATGCTTTCTGTAGATTGAGTCCCAGTCACAACTGTGACCATGGCCCTGTGGCTGTGATAATTTGCACATTCCAAAGGAAAGCACCTTATTCTTTCATACCCCTCTGGGACACCATAAAGGGAGTCAGCACACAGAGCAAAAGAGAGGAGGAACAGGAGAATGATGGAGAGCAATAGGTTTGAGCTGTTAAAATAATTGTGAATTTGTGGCACTTAACTAACTGAACAGCCCCCACCTAGCAGAGCCGTTAGGAAATAAGAATTACACAGAAGGCAACAGCTGACAGGATGTGATGATCCACAAGCATTTTTTCAGACCTCAGATCACCCGAACTCTGATTGCAATTCTTTTCTGCTTGAGTAGGTCAAAATTGCCCATGACACTCTCAGAAGGAGCATTTTATGTAAATGATTTTTGTTAAATGATGACCATTTTAAAGTAAAATTGTGCAGCAGGCTGCAAGTCTGCTTTAAATAAAGATGGTCCCTGCATACTTCTCCATTGACAGTTCCTACCAGTGCTTCTTGTGGATAGTTAATTAGTGATATATATCTGAATCACAGAGATTGTTCCCTAGAGATGCACATGCAGTAATAGCAGCAAGCAAATAGAAATCATGTATGGTGTTCATGGCATGGCTTTGTAAAGGGAGAAATCCTTCTCTGTTGGTAACAGATTGATCTATCCATGCTCTAGATGCACATCTACAGCATAGATGGTGAGGAGGAGGAGACAAGGTGAAACATTTTAAAATAGGGTGAAGAATGGGAAATGAGGGGAGACATTTGATATCATGAACATAACTTTTCAAAAGCACTTTATGTACAGTGACTTTGCCCAGAATGGGAAAGGCTCTGACACTTGATCTTTACTTTAGATGCATTTTTGCCAACAGCTACAGTGTTTAAACTAGTTAAGCTATTTTACAGGTATTTATATAGGGTCATTTCAGTATTTTTAATCTCCCTCAAAACTCTTCTCCCCCCATCCTTCTTCTGTAGAATATAAGGAGAAAGAAATACATTGTTCTGATGCTTTCTATTCAGAAAGTAACAACACCTTCCTAGTTTGTGCTGAGGTGGAATATTCTGTTACCTGCTGCATTCAATCAGTTGTCATTCAGATCATCTTGTCATTACCCCAAATCCCGGTGCCTCTTTTGGTAGCTACAAGTATTGTGTATGGGTCATCCTAACAGTTTTTCCCTCATAAAATCAGTTGACGAAGTCTTTCTGTACACTATCCACAGCTGTAGTGTAGTATTGAAGTTGCTTGCTGCTGCAGCTAGTGTAGAAGTTTCCTCCTGACATGACTGTCTAAAACGTACTTTGCACCTCCAGCAAGACGTTAAACACAAACTGAGAGTTGATATCCTCATTGTATTTCCCTGTATTCGTATCTCATGTGCAATGTGAAATATTTTTGGCTGCCACGAATGGGGGTAATACCTCTGAGAGAAAAGCTTCCCATTGTAGTTCTTAGTTCTAGATGTTGGGTCTGTTAGTATTAGTTTTGGTGGGGTTTGGTTTTGGTTTTCTGAAAGGAAGCAATCTAATGGACTCAGCACAAGATTGGGAACTCTTCCATTCTAATCCTGGCCCTGCCACTGGCTCATAGATTGATCTTGGACAAGTCACTTCAGACCTGATCTAAAGCCATCTGAGTCAACAGGAAGGCTCCTACTGAATTCAACAGAACTTAAGATCAGGCTGTTAACCTTCCTGTATCTTAATTTCTTCATTGAAAGTAGGGATGTTCAGACCACTCTACCTTACAAGGGGAAAAATTCTTAGTTATTGCTTTTAACACACAGTGAGTGTATCTACACAAGATGCTAAAGGCACAGTAGACTATTTCTACTGTGCATTAGCACATCACAGTGAAAGCCATGCTCATGTGCAGAATTAGTCTACCACACGTTAGTGTCATGTAAAAGACATGTGCCAGCACTACTGCACAGTAGTGCTGATTACAGCACATTAAGTAAAATCTATTATTACAGGTACCAACTTAATGCACTGCAATTACAACACATTAATACATGTGTAGATGTGCCCAGTGAAGAAGGAAAGATTTATATCTGCATTTTGGAGTTAGTTCAACCTCTGAGGATATTCTTGTGATTTAAACCCTTTTCTTCCACACCTCACAAAAATGGGAATGAAAAATTTAATTTTACATCTTTTCTTAGGTCTGATTAGTAGTTTAGAAATGTAACCCAACCTTTGCTATGTCTGAATGACATATCATGCAGTAAAGACTGAACAGAAAGATGCCTGGGAAACAGTTTCCTGGACAACACTAACAAAGAGAAAGCTCTTCACAAAACCATGTATCCTTATTTTTGAAGCTTGGGAATAAACACATAATAGAAAATAGGTGCTAATGTACTGAATCTGAAAAAAAAACAAACCTTTACAGGTGCAGTGCATAGATTCAAGTCTCTGCAAAGTTGGTTATCAAATATACAGCTGTATAATTACCCTTCTATTACAGACATTCAGTGGCAACTATTGTAGAAATCTTTCAAGTTCAGACTCCTTGGGGCGGGGGGGAGGAGGAGGCCTCAAAGAAAATCCAAACTAAAACCTATGTATAGGCCCAGGGAAGAAGAAAAACAAACCTGCTAGCCTACTTCATGTTATGAAGAGGTTAGACTGTAACTAGAACAGTGACCCTAGAAAATTAGTGTCGAAAAAAATATTTTGATCAGTACAGCTGAGCATGTGACGTGAAGGGAGGAAGCCAGCTGAAGGTCTAGTGATAGTTCAGCATGCTACCCTAAGTCAAGACATTTTTCATTATTATCATCATCATTTTCATATACTATTAGAGTTCTATCCTGCCCTATCCAGAAAAGCTCAGACTGGCCTACAATAATAGAATACTACCCTCCTCAATTACTCAGTTTTACCCTTCTTTTATATAATATCATCTCATTGGTTCTTTAGGTTTCATTTCTAAATAGCAACAAAAAGGTGGTATGGGGGAGAGCTTTTTCTTTCCCAGTTCTGAATACTCCAGAGGTGTAACAGAAGTACCGACTCATTGTAATGTAGCTTGCACACCTGTGTACCAACAAGGTATATCAAGCCCAGGAAGTCTTAAGATATCGGATAGACTTAATTAGTGCCTTCGATGCTGTGAGAGTAGAAGGTGCAAGTTAAAGCAGGGGGAAGAATCATTAGAAATCGTATAAGCACTGAATTTTGTCACTCAATGGTTCTGGCAGGTTGAGGAGGTTGATTGTAGAGGAGTCATCTATTTACCTATAGATACCATGGACATTAGCAATGAGGAAGGAAACAAAGGGAAAAGTACAGAAAAGTTATAATGAGAAGCTAATAAAATCCATCAGTTGTGTAAAGTTTGTTGAAATGTGGCACTGGCTCTTTAAAAAATGAAAACTTTCATGTAAGTTATGAAGAAGTCTCTTTTTATACAACAAGCCTATAGGGATCCTGTGATACAAAACCAATCTGAATTCCCTAAAACTCAAATTTTATTAAATCTTTCCTCTTCTCTGATTGCAGCAGAAATAAATTTTAGATATTCTAGAGCCTTAGAAGTGGTTTGTTGGTTCCCTTTTGGTGTGATGACAGTGATCCCAATTCCTTCATCTCATAAGGCTGTAGGTAGTTTGTCGCCTGTCATCATAGTCCTTGATTGCTCATTGCAATACCATAAAAGTCAGTACAGTAAATCCTGTTAAGGGGAACTGAATCTGACAGAGGGAACGAGGCAGATTTTTATATGAAATATAAAGATAATGAAAGGAAACTTGAGGCAAAGTTGTTTTGACTGGCAAGTATACTACAATTCAAATTTGGGGTGGAAGGGACTTTTTTGGATTTTAGTTTCTTAGGAAAGGAAAGTACAAATAGATCTGTCTGGAGCTGGAAATAGTGCAGGCAGCTGCTCTGTTAGACTGCTCTGCTTTTGTTATTATTTGTTTGCATGTAGTGCCCGAAGGTCCCAAGCAGGATGAAGGCCCCTTTCAGTCAGGTATAGTAAACACGCATCAAGTCTCTGCTTTTACTGACTGCCAGCTGGAATACACAAACAGACCTAGAAGGATGCAACCTGTACCCAGCTTCTCTACAAAAAGCACTTGTTTGTACTCTTTGTACTTAGTAGTAGTAGCAGCAGCCACAGCAGTACCTGGTTGTACATAGAGGCTCCACAATGGGAAACAGAGTCTTTACACACCATCACAGTCATTGTTGACGCTACAACTTATACTAATATATTTAGTTCTGGTAATTTACCTTTTTGGTGATTTTCAGCATCCCTTGTTATTCTAGTTCTGGCTCCCCACCTGATTTTGACAGACCACCTCAATTCTGAGTTTGTTATTCTAAGCCGGGACTTCCCCCTGATCAGAGATTCACAGTTGTATCATAAGGGTTTTCTGACACCCAACCCCCAGTCTGTATGGTGGATGAGTTTTAAATGAGCATTAAAATAAGGATGAAGGAATAACTCACTGAACCTGTAGAGGGCAATAATACAAAAGTACAGAACAGAGTTTGAGCAGTGACCCTCTTTCTTTAAAATTGGGGATAAAATTTTGACAGGCTTACAAAGAATTATTCCCCAAAAAGCACTTTCAAACCTTAGATAATGTAAAACCCAAAGCTAAGCTCCCAGCTAGACTTTACTACAGAATAGAGTTTGTCTGAATGGAAAATTCTTTTTAGCTGTTTCCTTAATCTGTAGTAAAATATAGATCAAAGAGCTAGGTCTTTAACTCACCCTTAATATTCTCTAAAAGGGAACAAGAAATTGGACCTGGTCAAAATGATTATTCAGATAAACCTATATATCACTGAACAGTCAGCAAGCATTGACCAGTCAAACACCTTGAATGTAAAAACTTGTAGAAGTGTATTGCTGTATTTGTTCTTAAACTGACTGGTTAAATGAGATGAGAAAAAAGCTGTGTATCCTGGTAGAATTCTCCACTTGACCTGCCATCTCTTTGTTCTTTACTTTGCAAAGTTTGGTGATTTGTCCAATGTAAAATTCTCCTACTTGTATTCATTGCTCTTCTCTGCCAGGAAGTCTGTCATCCAGCTAGACTTGGCCAATACCAAGAAAGCTCTGATTGTACCTGCTTTTGAGACCCTTCGGTACCGCCTCTCCTTCCCCAAGTCAAAAGCAGAGCTGCTATCTATGTTGGACATGGGAACCCTCTTCACATTCAGGTAACAAAGAAGGGTTGTTTTTTTTATATTGCAGTCAATATCCTTTGGGTTTCTTGCTGATCTGTGAACATCTGAATCACCCCTCTTGTGGCCAGTCAGTAGCTCGAGTTTCCTTTAAGAAATATTCTGGGAGTTTTCTCCAAATCATAGAGAGGCAATGCCCCAATAGCATACGGTGTACATATGTTAGACCTGTAAATTCTATATTCTGTCTACCATTTCCATCGAGGTCATGGCCTTCCTGCTACTTCAAGCTTTCTGTTCCTAAATTGGCTTCATTTTATTTTCATGTTTTTTATTGCATTACAAAGTGTGCATGTGTGTGAATGTGAGGGAGAAGGAGAAGGAGAGAGTAATTATACCCTTTGGTGGCTAAGCACAGACTAGAGACCTTTATCATTTGTGAGACCAAAAATAGTTCTCTATTCACTAATTGGCCTCTGAATTGACTGATTAAGCAATTAAAAATGCTGACTGGCTGTGGGTCTTTTTTTAATTACTAAACAACACAATAACTAAATAACTTTCCTTAGTGGGGAAAAAAGCATCGTGGTATGTTAGTCTATCTGCAGAACCAGATGCACCTGAGTTTTAAGCTCAGCTTTGAAACAGATTAACTAAGTTGCCTCAGGCAAGTTGCTTATGTTATTTCTGCTTTAAGGTTAGGGACAGACATTCAAAAAGATTGAGCCTAAATTGATTCACTCTTTGCAGATTAGTCTAACCTGGTTAAATTTGAAACTGGACAGACATTCTCTCTGGACTGAGGAAATTCAGGCACATGCCTGCAGTGGCTCAGGCTAGAAGACAGGGGGCACTAGAGCAGCCCTCCCTTCCCTTCTGCAGGGAACTGAGCTGAAGGGAGTGGCCAGGCCCCAGTAGGACTCTCTCATTAGGGAGGTCTGCTTGCATGGTAGCAGGCTTTTCCCTGCTGGCTGCTCAAGGGGCGGGAGTGTTGCCAGCCCCCAGCCCCAGGCTAGCACTCTGAGGCAAGTGGGTGGGGGGTGGGGACCAGTGCATCCATCTGTTGATGATACAAAGCTTTTCAGTCTCCCTCCCTGCTTCGTCATACTGTCTGCAGTAAACTGACAGGCAAGCAAGCCAGCTGGGGGCTGATAGTGATAACAATCTTTATCACCGGATTAACAAAACAATGGTCTCTCTCCATTACTTCAAACTTTTTAAATGGCTTACCGCCTGACCTGTTGATTAGCTCCAAACAGCCTTAAGCAGTCACTGTTCTGTCTGCCTGCCCTAGTGAAATTGGGGAGAGATGCACACAGAGACACCTCTTGACATTAGCTAGCATAGCACATGCGTAATGTCTGTGGGGCTGGGGTCTGTGCTGTGGGAGATGGGAGGGGGGGATTTCCTGCTTGAGCAGCGAGGGAGGGTAGGGCAGGGGGAAGCCAGGCAGACCCTGTTGTGTCTGCAGTCTCTGCCAGAGCCTTGCACAGCATTAGCTAGCATACCACATGCTGGCTATGGTCTGTGCTGTGGCAGAGAGGAGGAAGGGATCCCTGCTTAAGCAGCGAGTGGTGAGGGGGTGGGAAGAGGGGGGTACGGGGAAGTCAGTAGACCCTGATGTGCCTGCAAGTCTCTGCCAGAGCTCTGCCCAGGGAGCAGATGGGGGGAGGGGTGGGGCTCTGCTGTGGAGCAGAGAGCTCCGCCCAGCCCAGCCCAGAAAGCATGCCAGGATGCTGTGGGACTCTGATTTAACTTAAACCAGCAAGGGGTCTGGGACAGACATGGCATAAACTTGTTGAAGCCAAATCAGTTAAGTGTGATACAACATTCAGCCAGGTTTATCTCAAACTGGTTTCAGCCATTTTCAAACTGGTTTCTGTGCACCGAACATCTGTTCTGTTACAGATTTAAATCAGTTTCTGATCACTTAAACTGGCTTATGTGTAATGCCTGTCCCTAGCCTAAAAAGGGGAATAAGGAGTATGCAGGGAATTATAGACTGGAAGACCTCATTTTGATATGCAAGGAGTTACTGGAGCAAATAATAAAACAACCAGTTTGGAAGCACCTCGAGAAGGAAGGGAAGGGCTGGTAGTCAACATGGATTTGTTATGAACAAATCATGCCAAAACAGTTTGATTTCCTTCTTTTACAGGATAACTGGCTTAATGAACAAAGGGGACTGCAGTCAACATAATATAGCTGGACTTCAGCATGTTTTTTTATACAGCCCCAAGTGACATTCTGTTAAGTAAACTAGAGAAATGTGGGATAGGTGGAATTATTGCTAGAACAGTACATAATCAGCTGAATAACCAAAAATAGACTATAAATGCATCAATGGTAGAATGGCAAGAGGTTTTAAGTTGAGATTTCACAGAAGGTTTTTCTGGGTCCAGTGATATTTAACAGTTTTATTAAAGCCTTGGTTATGAAAAATGGAGAACCTGTTAATCTGTTTTGTAGATGACTCAAAACTGGGAGGGCTTGAAAGCACTTTGTGGGATTGGAGTAGAATTTAAAAGGATCTTGACAGATTGGAGAACTGAACACTTAGGCAAGTGATACTCAACCAGGGTGCTATGGCACCCTGGGGTGCCTCAAGATCCTTTCAAGGGTACCATGCAATGTTAGCCCTGTTAAGTGTGCAAACATGGTTCACACCCTGGATATCTTGAGTCTAAAAAGGTTGAGAACCACTGCCCTAGACAAAAGAATGAGCTCCAGCCAACGCAAGTGTAAGGCCTTGGCTCAAATAGAGAATGAAGGATTAATGATGACACAATAGCATTACTAAGAAAGATATGGGGAGTTGGTGGAACACAGACTCAACATGCAAATGCAATTTTGGACTGTATTAACGGGAGCATAGTACATAAGACACAGGACGCAGTAGTACCACTTGAGTTAGTATTGTGTCACGTGTACAATTCTGGCCTCAGGGAGTGTTGTGTACATTTTGGGAGAGGTAAGGAGTTCTTAAGATGATATGTTTTATTGAACCAACTTCATATTTGGGGTAGCCATTAGGGTCGTGTGAAGCTTTGGGTGCTGATTCAATTAAGAGGAAATTTGGCCTGATTTGGTGGCCCAATCTCCAAATCCGAATTAAATCGGGACCAATAAAAAGGTCCAAATCAATAGCTCTCTGAATCGATTCAGAAAAGATTCGGAGAGCTTTGATGATTTGGGCAGTCCCCGCCTGCTGGAGCTGGAGACAGACTTGGAGCTGGTAAGCAGGGGGCGGGGGAGGGGACCA
>NW_005842284.1:645906-650725 GCF_000455745.1 Alligator sinensis | reverse complement strand
CCTCCCGGGCCCCACCCCCTCCCTGCTCCCCCAGCCCCACCATGGCTGCCCCGCCCCCACCCCCAGCTCCCAGCACTTTGGGGAAAAAAAGCCCCTACTCACCAGGTGCTGCCGGTCGGGGGGGTTCTGTGCAATACCCACTGCCCCACACTGCCCCGTGCTGCATAGGGGGCTTTGCCACAAGCCTCCTGAGCCCCCGCCAGCTCCCCCAGCGCCCCCATGGCTGCCCTGCCCACCCCAGCTCCCGCCCTTTAAGAAAAAAAAAATCTGAAAAAACCCCAGGACTCCTGCAGTGGCCTTGGGGCTTTGGGGGATCATGAAAGAGCCCCCCACATGCCTCAGAGCAGTGTGGGGCAGCAAGGATCATCCCCCACCAGGCAGGAGCTGGTAAGCCTGGGGTTTTGGACCCCCTGCCCAGCAGCACCCGTTGAGTCAGGGCTTTTTTTTTCAAAGAGCCAGGAGGGCAGCCATTGCTCGGCTGGGATAGCGGGCGGGGGATGGGTCTGGGAGATTCGGCTGCTGCTGGAGTCAGATTCAGCCAAATCGATTCGGGACAGTGATTTGAATCACCGAATTGAATCACTGTCCCCTGAAGCAGCTGAATCTGTTGAATCCGAATCCAAAGCGAATACTAGCTGCTTCACACAAGCCTAGTAGCCATGTAAAGAAAGTTTGAGAGACTAGGTATGTTTAGTCTGAAGAAAAAGGAATTAAGGAGGGACACGATAGGTGCATCTACACGTAAAATTAATGAGGGACAATAAACTCTAGCGCATATCGTGTTGGAGTTTATTGCTCCTGGGTGCGCTGTTTGAACGTGTGCCCAGGACTTCAGCATGTGTTGAGCTGGATCGGGGCAGCCCCTGTTGGCAGGGACCTGGGGGGTCAGCTTACCAGCCCAGGGGTGCTTCAGCCCAGTTCAACATGCTGCAGAGAGGCTGACTGGGGTATGAGGATGTTCCAGTGTGAGGCTAGCCAGCAGGCAGCTCCCTCATTGATAAACCCTCATGCCTTAGCCAGCTGGATCAGCATCTACATATATGTTGCTGCACACAAAAAAACTCTGCAGGAGGATAGTACTTGTAAATACAAGTAATCAATTACAGCGGAGTTTTTAGTTTCCTGCAGCCTCATAGGGCCTCATGTGTAGACACCAAAATGTTTACTGTGGAGCTAATTAGGCACCTCTGTAGTAAACATTTTATGTAGATGTGCTTGATAGCAGTTTTCAAATATTGGAAAGGCTGCCATAAAGAACAGGGGAACAGTGATTCTCCCTTGCTGCAGAGATCAAGATACAAAGCTATGAGTTTAAACTGCAGCAAAGCAGATTTAGATTAAATCTCATTTAAAAAAACAAATCTGTATTGTCACAACAGTGGAACGGTAGAACGGGCTGCCCAAGGAAGTTGTAGAACCTCCTTCACAGGAGCTGTTTAAGAAGAGGCTGGATAAGCATGCGTGTGGGATTGTTTAGGAATAGAGCATTGTGTATTTATAGAGAGGGATGAATTGTATGACCCTGGATATCCCTTCCAACCCTGTGAGTCTATTTATCTATGGTTCATCTGACTTCTCAGTAAAATTATGGTAATAATATCTACTATATCTTAGATGTCCTGTGAGGACTGATTTGTGGACTTTTTTTAAATATCATGTTGATAAAAAGTGCACAACATGGCCTACTAGATGAATTGGGACTTGGGAGACCTGGGTTGTATTCCCTGCTCTGCCACTGGCCTGCCATGGAATCCCTGGCTGGTCACTTTACCAGTCAGTGCCTCTGTTTTCTATCTGAGAATAATGATATATATTATGCTTTCAGATCTAGGGCTGAAGAGTGCAGTATCAGAACTGATATCAAAGAAACATCTCTTCTTTTCCTTTTCTTTCCTCTCCTATCAGACTTTATAAAGATGCTTCTTTTTCCCCCACTGTCTATTCCATACATCTCCACTTGCATTGGAGCAAATGCAATTGTTCATGTTGCTGAGTAGCAACACCATCTGAGGTGAGCTGGCAGCTCTTTTTATTTTCTGCATACATCACAACAGCCAATTCATGAGGTCCCAAAGAAATAGTTATGATGACCCAAGAGGCAGTTCACTTGGAAACAGCAAACCAAAAAATAAGGGAACGAATCAAGGAAGTATATCCGTCTCTGGGAAAAAGAAAGTCCCGAGGATGTGGAATTTCTTCTCCCCTCTTCTTCACTCATCCATAACAGTGCAAAAATATAGATTAACTAGAAGCTTGTGTAAAGAAAATAACTGCTTCCCTTCTAGTCTAAAAGGGCCTGTGCTGGGGGGAAAAAACCCAGCAAGACTTGATATCAGATTTTATATTACTTTCCCAATCAGATTTTCAGCTTGCATAGTAGTGGTTTTCCATTACTGGCATCATCTTCAATCCAAGCTGTGCGTTACACATGCACCCAAATGTTAAAGTCCTTTCTTGGGCAGAATTCTCTTTAATTCAGTGGGAGTTTTACATGAGCAGGGACAGACTAAGAACTGAAGAAGGACTTCAGATCTGCAATAGATTTACATGCTTCTGTAGAATATATTTTAGAAACTCTCCTCTAATCTTCTCTGGCTCATTGCATTGCTCAAATCTATGAGGTGCTATACAGCAGCTGGGATCTTGGCAGAGAATTTCCACCTCCGTTTTCAAGGTGCTTTAATAACTCTTCTGCTTGAAGCCAAGCTGGTGGGAGTGAGCTGGGAGGAGAACTGCTGTGACAGTGATTGCTGATCATTCCTACCTTATCCCAGACCCTCATAGCACATGGTAGACTATAATCTTTCCCTTAGTGAAATAGCTTTTGTTACCTCTTTCCCAGATGGTGACCTTTTCTGCCTTTGGGCAGCTGAGTTGTACAAAACAGCTCTCAGTTACATCCCCAAACTACCACCAGAAGAAACAAAGGCATATAAGCTTTTTATAGTTGCTAAAATATGCTGTGTGTAAAACCTCGGTGGCAGTGGAATATTATGTGAAATGACCGCAGTATTGGTGTTTACTATGCCTTGGAATTACATCCCCACTTTGGACTTCAAACAGACGTCAAACAGTGTCTGTGGTAGATTATTCAATCATAAGGAAAACACAGAAGATAAGTGTCATGTTGAGATCAGATAACCAGCAATGATTAGGTTCAGATTAACTGACTGAGGCACCAAAAGAGCAAAACTGAATACAGATTTGGATGCTTTTTGACTGAAACATTTTTCCATCAAAACATGCAGATTTGAGTTGACAGAAATTTTATGCAAATCCTCTTGGTTTCAGTGGATCATTTCACTCAGATCTTTTAAGCAAATTCAAAACAGGAATTTTTAAACATTTTTTAAATAAAATATTTTAATTTTTCCAATTCAAACAATATTTTGCTAAGAAGTTTACTCTCACGTTACAACATTTTTATTATTTTTAAGCTTTAATAAACCCACAAAACCAAAATGATACATTTCATTTTGAGGGGAATAAATGTTTCATTCATCCCAAAACAGACATGTCTGTTTTTTTACTTTCTGTTAACCAGAATGCTTTAAAAAAATTATACCAACCTGAAATGATTTTTTTTCAACTTTTTGGAATTCCTAGCAAACCAAAAAAATCACGTGTTCACAGTCCTACATATGATTAGTCACACTGAAGGTAATGAGTTTCGTTGTGATCTTTAGGCTAAGCACATACTTATATGCTTTGGAAAATGAGAATGGCCTGAATGACAAGGCTGACTATAGTTGTTGTCAGGCCAAAGGGAGAGCTATAGTTTAGCAGATCAAATCTTACTAGTCAATCTCCAGGATGCATGCCTGGTAAAAATTATTCATCTTGTTTAGTTAGTTTCTATTGATGTACAGGTTTGTAATAATATCTGAATATCCTTAGCTGAGCTAAGTTTTCATAAGACAGTCAGCCTTGTGTGAAGAAGTACTTTCAGCATGGCTGTAGCCCTAAACTGTCATAAAGGAGGCCCACCAGTCTAATTATTCTTGCATAATCAGAGGGTGGTGGTATTATTACAGCAACCTACATCCACCTCCCACTTTCTTCTCATCTTAAACCTGCTGCTTCTCTTACCAGACATATTTCCCATGAGACACAATTATCACTTAATGCATAATGCAACTGCATATGTGTTGCATTGTGTTCCCAGACAGCAAGATATTTGATCCCATAGTTTATCTGATTAAGAACCAGATTTTTCTCCTCGTCCTAAGAATAAAGTAACGTATTAATTGCTCAGATATGAAGTTTTGCTGCAAATGTTTGTAGCTCCTACATGCGATCCTATGATATACAGCAAAATCACTTGATTCTGGAAAACAAACAAGGACTCCCTCCTCAAGCCATTTCACTTGCCCACCTGTTCTCTTCTCTCCCATATCCATATCCAGAAAAAGAATTGTTCTTAAGAGGCTAAAACAAGATCCCTGGATATATTCTGGTATGGTTCTTTTAGGAACATGCTGCCACACTTCAGGCAATTTTAAAGAGTTGTTAGTCTTTTTATACAAAATATTTTGATCATCTCTACGTCATTTCTTGTGGGCAAGTGGTCACTTCAGGTAACTACCATCACTGTTGCCCAAATGGGCATCTTAAAGTCAGCTGTCTGGGCAGAGGCCAAGATCTGAACAGACGTAGAGAGTGTACTATCTCCTACATATGCCAGGATCTTCCCAAAAGTAGCACGCTGATTGGACATGGAATATGTAGCTCCTTTATTCAGGGCCCATGTTTCCCTAAAACTGCTCCCCTTCTTTGCCTCCACTTCCTTCCCTTCTGCTTTTGTCTCCTTCCCCCCCCC
>NW_005842284.1:639768-645875 GCF_000455745.1 Alligator sinensis | reverse complement strand
TTCCCCCCCCCCCCCCCCCCCCCCAGTATTCTCCTTGCTTTTCTCTTTCCTTTCCTGCTTTTCTCTTCTGTGGTTTTCTCTTTGTTCCCCTCACAGATATACCTGTGCTGCAGCTCTTGCCTATATTACAACCTCCGAGGGACTAGCAATAGCTGCAAAGTGAAAATGAAATACCCTGGTCACTTTCATTTTTGGCTCTTGTTGATGCCACTGAGGAAGCATTATCAGTAGGAGCAGCAGCATTTGACTGATTCTCTCCAGGAATTAGTTAATTAGCCAATGTTTATAGGGTGCTTTGAAGATACAAATCACTCCATAAGTGTTTAGTGGTAATTATTATCATTATCATAATTAATTTCAAAATGCCAGAAGTGGGATGATGAAAAATGCAGCATTCCTCACACTCCTATGCCTGTTTCAAACCCCTGTTGTGATTATGTTTTTTTCTAACATAGACAGCTATCCAGTAGAGAGTGGATGGAGGCAATCAACCTCTTTCCTAAAATGGGTAATAGCTGTTAAAGGCTTTTGATCTCTAGCAGCTCCGAGAGGATGCAAATCAGTGACTTACAAGTGAAAGGCTTTCTGTTATCAGATACCAGGGTTAACTAGCGCCCTTAAAATGATGCCTCATCTTTAACGTATAAAAGTTGAACCTTCCAAAGGACATGAGATACTGTATAGCACAATGATGTCCTAATAGTCTTATCCTCCTGCACTGTTCTACTCCAGGATGAAGAAAGGCATTGAACCCTTAACTTCTTTCAGTGTCCTCAGATATTATAAACCATAAAATACCCTAGATTCTATACTCTTTGGCTGTAACTTATACCTCTGTGGTTCTGCTTCTTTATGGTTTTGTAATATTATCAGAATTTTGCAGATCAGAACAAGAGCTTAGGCTCTAATTCTGCAAATATTTATGCACATACTTAACTTTAGCCATGAGATGCCTCCTTGAAGGCTGTGTTACCTATATGACACGGTTACATGATTTTTTTGTCCCTTCTGTTATACTTCTCTGAGGATTATAGTACAAGTTGCTAGCTGTATATTTGCTTTGTTATTCAATTCATGATTCTAAGACAAGAGCCTGTCGCATTGATTTCTGGAAAGGTGTGAGAAGAGTAAGTAGGTGAGAGAAGCATTGATCCTTGTGTTAATGGGGAGGACATAGGTAGAGCTTAAAAGGGACCTGCTGTGACATAAATAAAATTATCAAAATAGAAAACAATCCTTTCTTCTAAATTGAATTGATGTTCTTATATAGGATCATGTGGACAATCCACGGTACATGAAATATCTGTGATGTCACGTAAAGCATTTCTGTGAGCCTTTACTTATTAATTTAATTATTTATTGGAGTTTCTACAGCAACAACAATAACAAGAAGAAGAAAAAGAAATAGTACTTATCCAGAGCTCCAGGTATCCCTTACACAATTGACTAAAAATAGAAGATAAAATATGTCATGAGCATCACTCTGATTTAGCAATAGCTGACTTTCAAAGATCTTACCTGAACTACAGAATTTCATTGCAATTTTCCAGCATTGATACAGCTACATGGTTGTTTCAAAATAAATATGGAATGTCAAAGTATAAGCTCACAATTTTTATAATTATTGTTTCCCATCTGAGACACAGATGGCCCTTTACAACTGTTCTTTTGACAATTAACTTCACCAGCCTGATGTATAGAAGCATCATCACATAGAGGCACTGGGAAATGCTTCAGAAATGGCCAGTGTAGCATTTTGCTGATTATATATTCTAAAAATGATAAAGTAGACTGTACAATCAATTTCTTCATTTTAAATGGTTTTGTCTAATGAATAATGTTATTCTGGCTGGAATGATATAGTTGGGTATGCTCCTGTTTTGAGCAGGGGGGTGGACTAAATGACCTCCTGAGGTCTCTTCCAACCCTAATTTTCTATGATTCTGTTACATAGCATTGCCAACATGTGCCCTATTTCACTGCTCTCCCATGTCCATGCCATTTATATCTGCTTAAGGTATCACGTCTGGACAAAAGGGCATGCGCCAACGAACTTTGCTAAGTGGCGAACTGCCACCACCCCTTATCGAGTGGAGTGGGAAGCAGACTTTGAGCCATATGTTGTTGTGAGGCAGGACTGCCCAGAATATGACAGGAGGTTTGTTGGATTCGGCTGGAACAAAGTAGCTCACATCATGGAATTGGATGCACAGGTGAGAAACAACTCCTGAACAGTCAGCCTAAGGGGGTGCATGTTTTTCTTTTTAAATGAAAACCTTGTCCTGTAGAGTTAACTCAGCTTCTGCATCATAGAATCACTTGCCCAGTTATATTGGACTCTGCAAATGGTTGTTTCAGCTGCAAGAGAAAGCCCTCCATACTATTCGTTGAGAATTAAAAGAAGAATTGTGCCTTGGTTCCTCAGTTAATTAAATCTAAGAAGAGTCTCTTGTCTCAGAGAGGCACACTGCCCTCCCTACTCTCCATGTCTCTTTGTGGGTAGTAATTAGCTATTGACTGATTAAGAGCAAATTATTTACTACCCCTACCCATCACATACTGACTCACCTGACTCATGGAGTTAATTAGATGATGCTGGTTTGTTGAGTCTGAACTGTTTAATTTGAGACATCTGAGGTTTGATAAACTTTGCTGAATCACGGGCAAGGCTGCAATGGAACCTTGCCTGGACTTCTGGTAGACTGCCCCAGCCTGCCTGGAGATCCTACATGTGCCAGGTCCACAGCTCTAAGGTAATTAATGGGACTCCAGGATTTGTGACTTGAGTAGAACTGCCAGGTAGAGTGAACCAGGGTTGGGGATCCTGAGATTCCAGAAAGCCCCCTGTTTCACAGCAGGATATCTGTTGTTATTAAATATGACGTTAAGGAAAATGCTGATTTCTCTGAGCAGCAACGGCAGGGTCTGGAGTAATTGATAATTCATGGGAATTAGCAAAACTTTCAGGCTTCCACCAAATTTTGAACAGACAGGCTTTCAAACCAACTGGAAGTCTTGCTTTTCAATCAACCCTGTTCTGCTGTAATGGCCACCATTTTGAGGGCAAAGTGCCAAAGTTTTGGAGGTGCTTTTCTGCTCACTCTTCTAACCCAGACAGAGACATGGAAGGAAAATGGCCACTTCTTTTTCTGCAGCGCTAACAGGTGAGGTGTAGGCAGGCTGTGCATTCACTCGTGTATGGAGAGAGATGGTCCTTTTGCTTACAGCTCTGCATAGTTGCTGTTTTTCCTCTGTATCCCAAAATAGTGTTCTGAATGGGAAAACCGGGGAAAGGGGGCAGAAGGGAGGCTCTCACTGGGAGTGGGAGAAAATGTCTTATATTGTCTTTAGTAATGATACTTTACATTTTAATTGTACAGTGCATTTTGCAGACAGTAATCAATTAAGAATCAGTTGTGCAGAGTGTCAGTGTAGTGACTTGTCTCTTAATCTGTGTAACCAGAATTACATTTCCAATTGCAGCTCTCCTATAGTCTTTATGGCTTAGCTCTTTTCAGCAGAGGCACTTACCCAGCATTGAGTTTTACACAAAGGAAATTCAAAGAATTTTGAAAGGAGATTGTAGCACAGATATTTTGAAAGGTTGTTGGGCTGGAACTGCCTCTGGGGATGGCTTTCTGCATTCCTCCAATCTCAAAACACACCTATTTAGGAGAAATTTAATTTGTAACGGCTGAGGGACTGGGCTGTTTTCCTTCAGGGGACCTGTCAATCTGGAGAAGACTCAAAATTACTGGGCCATAGCTCTCACCAAGCGATGAGAAAATGGTGCTGGACATCTCTGATGTCCATGATCTGCCATCAGTGATCAAGTTTGTAACTGCTGCTCAGTTGCTTCATTCCTCCAGTATCAGCTGGCAAAATCACATTTCGCTACCAGGAAATATTTCAGTGTTCTTCAGCAGCCCCAGCATTTGCCCAGGAGCCCCTGCTGCTACAGCCTTTCAGATTGGCAGAGAAGACAGAAATAATTGTTCTGGGAGGATTCAGATGTCTTTTTTTTTCATCCAAATATGTAACTAATGATTGCCCCTGCCCCAAAGAACTTAGCATCTTTAAGGTAGAGCCCGAGGTCCCCGCACATGGGATCATCATTGCTGTAGGAAAGAACCCTATCATGCATCCATCGACCCCCCCTACCTTGGCTCCTGGAACTGGTTGGCTAGAGACCTGTCTTTGAGCCTCCCATCTCAGCCTCTTTCAAAGGGCCAGAACACATGTCACGTTTACACCAGCGTAACCTGACCTCATAGTGATAAAAACTAAGAGCAGTTGCATGACATTTAGCCCAACACAAGTGTAACTTATAACTAGAATTTGCAGTGGGGTCACCCCAGTCAGAAGCAGAGGGTAAAACTTCACCAGTGTAAATTACATCAGTTTAAGTGTCCTGTTTCTACATCTCCCCTGGGGTAGTCCACTGGTTTCACCACCTTCTGGCAGTGAATACCTGCAATAGTGCCAACTGCCTCAGCTTGCCCAGGAAAGCTGGTTGTCAGTTTGCTCCCAACAGTAACTTAAATTGGTGTACAGAACTAACATAAATTGCACCAGCATTAATCTGTTGTGTGTCCAGTCTAAAAAGGACTCAGTAGTAGTACTAGTATATATTTAAAAAAGGGATGTCCAACTGGTGGCTGCAGGCTGTGTGCAGTCCCCAGCCTACCAATCTTGGCACCGCTCCCCTCACTGCTGCCACCAAAGTCTTTGGACTCCCCCTTTTTTCAGCTTCCATGTCCTTCCTCTGCCCTTGCCCCTGAGGATGACACAGTGCATCTGCAGGGCTAAGGGGCCCACAGCCAGGAGGCTCAGAGGACCCCACGCAATGCAAGAGCGCAGGCACAGTGCAGTGGGGAGGGGGCATGCCTGCTGCTGGCAGAGGGGGTGCTGGCATGGGGCATAGAGCAACCAGTGCAAAGTCCCCAGTGACTCAGAAATTGGACAGCCCTGATTTAACATACTGATAACACATAAAGTCCCAAGTTAAGATGGGAGCTGTGTGCAAACACAAAAAATGCACATGCCCCCCTGAAAGATTTCCAGTCTACAGACACAAGCAGACAAAAAAGCTAAGGGATGTGCTTTCAAAACTTATGTTCCTAAGCCATGTAGTTTTTGAAAAAAGCTGCCCAGAGTTTCTTATGACAAAACTTGCAGAGTGGTAACTTTGGCTTTGGCTTACTTTTACACTGTATTCTCTTCTGCAGGTGCTGCTCTTTGATATTAGGTCAGATAATCATCAGGGCCCCATAGCCTCAAAGCCATATTTTATTCTTTCTATTTCCTGGCCCCTTTCTTGCTGCTTGTTGTTTCCCAGCAGTTCTAACTCTCCAGCTTAAAGGATTGTGTTTGAGAAGCAGACTATTTTGATTCTTGCTGTAAAATTGTCACCTTATAACATGAATCTGTCAGTTCAGAACTTCCCCTCGTTTCTATAAAACGTGTTGGCACATATAATTTGCTATCAAATATTTTCATGACTGCCTAAGCAATATTGCATCTGCACTGTAGCATCAACACCCTAAATTGGGATAATGGGGGTTTGAGTAAACTGTTTCTGGGGGCTTCCTTGAACAAGTATATTCTTTTTCCTGGGAATTTCCAGTCTCCTCTCAATTGATGTGGGGTTTTTGAGAGAAACTATTTCCTAGCAAGAATACATTTGTCCAGTGGAGCTTTCTGTGAATATTCTGTGCCTCTGCAGAGGCTTCTAAAATTGCAAGGGACTTGAGCTTTCATCCTAAATCAGGGGAAAGCGGGAGCCTCTCAGAACTGGCATCTCAGCAAAAAACAAAGTACTCTGGAGAAACTCCCACTGGCAGCATCTCTTCTTCCACAAGGTTCAGAGTCCGAGTAGTAAGCTGAACCAGTCCTGAAAGTGAGGTTAATGAGGCAGAGCAATCACACTTCTAAACAGGGAGCATCTGAAAACACGAATTCTGCTTCGTAAGAATGCTGAGATTTTCAGGCTTGTTTGGTTTCTGCAGCAGACCAGAACTGATGACTTCCTAAAAGTTTCATTACAAAATAAGGGGAGCAAAAGAGGGAGAGATCCAAAATACTCAGGCTTGGTGGTTAGCATGTTC